>NC_064931.1:3412045-3724749 GCF_023897955.1 Schistocerca gregaria | reverse complement strand
ATGTTGTATTCAATCCCAATGCAATTTCTGTGTTTCATCAACACTCTGATAGTCCACAGATTACAGAATGCCTCCAGATGTTAATCGGAAACTACTACTGGTCTTCCAGTTAACGATCAAAGCGTAGGCTGTTTGTTACATTACTCTCATGGAGGAAAGGGCGCATGGTGACTGTTGTATTCAATCACGATGCATTTACAGTGATTCATCAACAATCTGATAGACCACAGATTACAGAATGCCACGAGATGTGCATCGGAAACTACTACTGGTCCCCAGGGAACGATGAAAGCGTAGACTGTTTGAGACATTACTTTTATGTAAGAAACAGCGCATGGTGACTGTTGTATTGAATCCCGATGAAATTTCTGTGTTTCATCAACACTCTGATAGTCCACAGATTACAGAATGCCTCCACATAAGAATCGGAAACTACTACTGGTCTTCCAGGAAACCATCAAAGCGTAGACTGTTTGAGACATTACTTTTATGGAGGAATGTACGCATGGTGACTGTTGTATTCAATCCCGATGCAATTGCTGTGTTTCATCAACACTCTGATAGTCACAGATTACAGAATGCCTCCAGATGTTAATCGGAAACTACTACTGGTCTTCCAGGGAACGATCAAAGCGTAGACTGTTTGAGACATTACTCCCATGGAGGAAACTGCGCATGGTGACTGTTGTATTCAATCCTGATGCAATTTCTGTGCTTCATCAACACTCTGATACTCCACAGACTACAGAATGCCTCCAAATGTGCATCGGAATCTACTACTGGT
The DNA here is from genome assembly GCF_023897955.1 of Schistocerca gregaria. Classification (NCBI taxonomy): domain Eukaryota; kingdom Metazoa; phylum Arthropoda; class Insecta; order Orthoptera; family Acrididae; genus Schistocerca; species Schistocerca gregaria. Next base: position 3,723,965 of record NC_064931.1, on the reverse strand, counting down.
CTTCCAGGGAACGATCATAGCGTAGACTGTCTAAGACATTACTCCCATGGAGGAAAGTGCGCATGGTGACTGTTGTATCCAATCCCGATGCATTTTCTGTGTTTCATCAACACTCTGATAGTCCACAGATTACAGAATGCCACGAGATGTGCATCGGATACTACTACTGGTCTTCCCAGGAACGATCAAAGCGTAGACTGTTTAAGACATTACACCCATGGAGGAAAGTGCGCATGGTGACTGTTGTATCCAATCCCGATGCATTTTCTGTGTTTCATCAACACTCTGATAGTCCACAGATTACAGAATGCCACGAGATTTGCATCGGATGCTACTACTAGTCTTCCCTTGGAACGATCAAAGCGTAGACTCTTTGAGACATTACTCCCATGGAGGAAAGTGCGCATGGTGACTGTTGTATTCAATCCCGATGCAATTTCTGTGTTTCATCAACACTCTGATACTCCACAGATTACAGAATGCCTCCAAATGTGCATCGGAAACTACTACTGGTCTTCCAGGGAACGATCAAAGCGTAGACTGTTTGAGACATTACTCCCATGGAGGAAAGTGCGCATGGTGACTGTTGTATCCAATCCCGATGCATTTTCTGTGTTTCATCAACACTCTGATAGTCCACAGATTACAGAATGCCTCGAGATGTGCATCGGAAACTACTACTTGTCTTCCCGGGAACGATCAAAGCGTAGACTGTTTGAGACATTACTCCCACGGAGGAAAGTGCGCATGGTGACTGTCGTATTCAATCCCGATGCAATTTCTATGTTTCATCAAAACTCTGATAGTCCACAGATTACAGAAAGCCTCCAGTAGTTCACCGGAAACTACTACTGGTCTTCCTTGGAACGATCAAAGCGTAGACTGTTAGAGACATTACTCCCATGGAGGAAAGTGAGCATGGTGAGTGTTTTATTCCATCCGGATGCAATTACTGTGTTTCATCAACACTCTGATAGTCTACAGATTACAGAATGCCTCCAGATGTGCATCGGAAACTACTACTGCTCTTCCAGGGAACGATCAAAGCGTAGACTGTTTGAGACATTACTCCCATGGAGGAAAGTGCGCATGGTGACTGTTGTATTCAATCCCGATGCATTTTCTGTGTTTCATCAACACTCTGATGGTCCACAGATTACAGAATGCCTCCAGATGTGCATCGGAAACTACTACTGCTTTTCCCGGGAACGATCAAAGCGTAGACTGTTTGAGACATTACTGCCATGGAGGAAAGTGTGCATGGTGACTGTTGCATTCAATCCCAATGCAATTTCTGTGTTTCATCAACACTCTGATAGTCCACAGATTACAGAATGCCTCCAAATGTGCATCGGAAACTACTACTGGTCTTCCAGGGAACGATAAAAGCGTAAACTCTTTGAGACATTACTCCCATGGAAGAAAGTGCGCATGGTGACTCTTGTATTCAATCCCGATGCCATTTCTGTGTTTCATCAACACTCTGATACTCAACAGATTACAGAATGCCTCCAGATGTGCAGTTGAAACTACTACTGGCCTTCCACTGAACGATCAAAGCGTAGACTGTTTGAGACATTACTCTTATGGATCGAACTGCGCATGGAGAATGTTGTATTCAATCCCGATGCAATTTCTGTGTTTCATCAACACTCTGATAGTCCACAGATTACAGAATGCCTCCAGATGTTAATCGGAAACTACTACTGGTCTTCCAGTTAACGATCAAAGCATAGGCTGTTTGTTACATTACTCCCATGGAGAAAAGTGCGCATGGTGACTGTTGTATTCAATCCCGATTCATTTACAGTGTTTCATCAACACTCTGATAGACCACAGATTACAGAATGCCACGAGATGTGCATCGGAAACTACTACTGGTCTCCAGGGAACGATGAAAGCGTAGACTGTTTGAGACATTACTTTTATGTAAGAAACAGCGCATGGTGACTGTTGTATTGAATCCCGATGCAATTTCTGTGTTTCATCAACACTCTGATAGTCCACAGATTACAGAATGCCTCCACATGTGAATCGGAAACTACTACTGGTCTTCCAGGAAACCATCAAAGCGTAGACTGTTTGAGACATTACTTTTATGGAGGAATGTACGCATGGTGACTGTTGTATTCAATCCCCATGCAATTCCTGTGTTTCATCAACACTCTGATAGTCCACAGATTACAGAATGCCTCCAGATGTTAATCGGAAACTACTACTGGTCTTCCAGGGAACGATCGAAGGGTAGACTGTTTGAGACATTACTCCCATGGAGGAAACTGCGCATGGAGAATGTTGTATTCAATCCCGATGCAATTTCTGTGTTTCATCAACACTCTGATAGTCCACAGATTACAAAATGCCTCCAGATGTTAATCGGAAACTACTACTGGTTCTCCAGGGAACGATCAAAGCGTAGACTGTTTGGGACATTACTCCCATGAAGGAAAGTGCGCATGGTGACTGTTGTATTCAATCCCGATGCAATTTCTGTGTTTCATCAACACTCTGATAGTCCACAGATTACAGAATGCCTCCAAATGTGCATCGGAAACTACTACTGGTCTTCCAGGGAACGATAAAAGCGTAAACTCTTTGAGACATTACTCCCATGGAGGAAAGTGCGCATGGTGACTGTTGTATTCAATCCCGATGCATTTTCTGTGTTTCATCAACACTCTGATAGTCCACAGATTACAGAATGCCACTAGATGTGCATCGGAAACTACTCCTGGTCTTCCCGGGAGCGATCAAAGCGTAGACTGTTTGAGACATTACTCCCATGGAGGAATGTGCGCATAGAGACTGTTGTATTCAATCCCGATGCAATTTCTGTGTTTTATCAACACTCTGATACTCCACAGATTACAGAATGCCTCCAAATGTGCATCGGAAACTACTACTGGTCTTCCAGGGAACGATCAAAGTGTAAAGTCTTTGAGACATTACTCCCATGGAGGAAAGTGCGCATGGTGACTGTTGTATTCAATCAAGATGCATTTTCTGTGTTTCATCAACACTCTGATAGTCCACAGATTACAGAATGCCACGAGATGTGCATCGGAAACTACTACTGGTCTTCCCGGGAACGATCAAACCGTAGACTCTTTGAGACATTACTCCCATGGAAGAAAGTGCGCATGGTGACTCTTGTATTCAATCCCGATGCCATTTCTGTGTTTCATCAACACTCTGATACTCAACAGATTACAGAATGCCTCCAGATGTGCAGTTGAAACTACTACTGGCCTTCCACTGAACGATCAAAGCGTAGACTCTTTGAGACATTACTCTTATGGATCGAACTGCGCATGGAGAATGTTGTATTCAATCCCGATGCAATTTCTGTGTTTCATCAACACTCTGATAGTCCGCAGATTACAGAATGCCTCCAGATGTTAATCGGAAACTACTACTGGTCTTCCAGTTAACGATCAAAGCATAGGCTGTTTGTTACATTACTCCCATGGAGAAAAGTGCGCATGGTGACTGTTGTATTCAATCCCGATTCATTTACAGTGTTTCATCAACACTCTGATAGACCACAGATTACAGAATGCCACGAGATGTGCATCGGAAACTACTACTGGTCTCCAGGGAACGATGAAAGCGTAGACTGTTTGAGACATTACTTTTATGTAAGAAACAGCGCATGGTGACTGCTGTATTGAATCCCGATGCCATTTCTGTGTTTCATCAACACTCTGATAGTCCACAGATTACAGAATGCCTCCACATGTGAATCGGAAACTACTACTGGTCTTCCAGGAAACCATCAAAGCGTAGACTGTTTGAGACATTACTCCCATGGAGGAATGTGCGCATAGTGACTGTTGTATTCAATCCCGATGCAATTTCTGTGTTTTATCAACACTCTGATACTCCACAGATTACAGAATGCCTCCAAATGTGCATCGGAAACTACTACTGGTCTTCCAGGGAACGATCAAAGTGTAAAGTCTTTGAGACATTACTCCCATGGAGGAAAGTGCGCATGGTGACTGTTGTATTCAATCCCGATGCATTTTCTGTGTTTCATCAACACTCTGATAGTCCACAGATTACAGAATGCCACGAGATGTGCATCGGAAACTACTACTGGTCTTCCCGGGAACGATCAAACCGTAGACTCTTTGAGACATTACTCCCATGGAAGAAAGTGCGCATGGTGACTGTTGTATTCAATCCCGATTCATTTACAGTGTTTCATCAACACTCTGATAGACCACAGATTACAGAATGCCACGAGATGTGCATCGGAAACTACTACTGGTCTCCAGGGAACGATGAAAGCGTAGACTGTTTGAGACATTACTTTTATGTAAGAAACAGCGCATGGTGACTGTTGTATTGAATCCCGATGCAATTTCTGTGTTTCATCAACACTCTGATAGTCCACAGATTACAGAATGCCTCCACATGTGAATCGGAAACTACTACTGGTCTTCCAGGAAACCATCAAAGCGTAGACTGTTTGAGACCTTACTTTTATGGAGGAATGTACGCATGGTGACTGTTGTATTCAATCCCCATGCAATTTCTGTGTTTCATCAACACTCTGATAGTCCACAGATTACAGAATGCCTCCAGATGTTAATCGGAAACTACTACTGGTCTTCCAGGGAACGATCGAAGCCTAGACTGTTTGAGACATTACTCCCATGGAGGAAACTGCGCATGGAGAATGTTGTATTCAATCCCGATGCAATTTCTGTGTTTCATCAACACTCTGATAGTCCACAGATTACAAAATGCCTCCAGATGTTAATCGGAAACTACTACTGGTTCTCCAGGGAACGATCAAAGCGTAGACTGTTTGGGACATTACTCCCATGAAGGAAAGTGCGCATGGTGACTGTTGTATTCAATCCCGATGCAATTTCTGTTTTTCATCAACACTCTGATACTCCACAGATTACAGAATGCCTCAAAATGTGCATCGGAAACTACTACTGGTCTTCCAGGGAACGATCAAAGCGTAGACTGTTAGAGACATTACTCCCATGGAGGAAAGTGCGCATGGTGACTGTTGCATTCAATCCCGATGCAATTTCTGTGTTTCATCAACACTCTGATACTCAACAGATTACAGAATGCCTCCAGATGTGCAGTTGAAACTGCTACTGGCCTTTCACTGAACGATCAAAGCGTAGACTGTTTGAGACATTGATGTTATGGAACGAACTGCGCATGGAGAATTTTCTATTCAATCCCGATGCAATTTCTGTGTTTCATCAACACTCTGATAGTCCACAGATTACAGAATGCCTCCAGATGTTAATCGGAAACTACTACTGGTCTTCCAGTTAACGATCAAAGCGTAGGCTGTTTGTTACATTACTCCCATGGAGGAAAGGGCGCATGGTGACTGTTGTATTCAATCACGATGCATTTACAGTGATTCATCAACAATCTGATAGACCACAGATTACAGAATGCCACGAGATGTGCATCGGAAACTACTACTGGTCTTCCAGGGAACGATCAAAGCGTAGACTGTTTGAGACATTACTCCCATGGAGGAAACTGCGCATGGTGACTGTTGTATTTAATCCCGATGCAATTTCTGTGTTTCATCAACACTCTGATTCTCCACAGATTACAGAATGCCTCCAAATGTGCTTAGGAAACTACTACTGGTCTTCCAGGGAACGATCAAAGCGTAGACTGTTTAAGACATTACTCCCATGGAGGAAAGTGCGCATGGTGACTGTTGTATCCAATCCCGATGCATTTTCTGTGTTTCATCAACACTCTGATAGTCCACAGATTACAGAATGACACGAGATGTGCATCGGAAACTACTACTGGTCTTCCCAGGAACGATCAAAGCGTAGACTGTTTGAGACATTACTCCCATGGAGGAAAGTGCGCATGGTGACTGTTGTATCCAATCCCGATGCATTCTCTGTGTTTCATCAACACTCTGATAGTCCACAGATTACAGAATGCCACGAGATGTGCATCGGAAACTACTACTTGTCTTCCCGGGAACGATCAAAGCGAGGACTGTTTGAGACATTACTCCCATGGAGGAAAGTGCGCATGGTGACTGTCGTATTCAATCCCGATGCAATTTCTGTGTTTCATCAACACTCTGATAGTCCACAGATTACAGAATGCCACGAGATGTGCATCGGAAACTACTACTGGTCTTCCCGGGAACGATCAAACCGTAGACTCTTTGAGACATTACTCCCATGGAAGAAAGTGCGCATGGTGACTGTTGTATTCAATCCCGATTCATTTACAGTGTTTCATCAACACTCTGATAGACCAAAGATTACAGAATGCCACGAGATGTGCATCGGAAACTACTACTGGTCTCCAGGGAACGATGAAAGCGTAGACTGTTTGAGACATTACTTTTATGTAAGAAACAGCGCATGGTGACTGTTGTATTGAATCCCGATGCAATTTCTGTGTTTCATCAACACTCTGATAGTCCACAGATTACAGAATGCCTCCACATGTGAATCGGAAACTACTACTGGTCTTCCAGGAAACCATCAAAGCGTAGACTGTTTGAGACATTACTTTTATGGAGGAATGTACGCATGGTGACTGTTGTATTCAATCCCCATGCAATTTCTGTGTTTCATCAACACTCTGATAGGCTACAGATTACAGAATGCCTCCAGATGTTAATCGGAAACTACTACTGGTCTTCCAGGGAACGATCGAAGCGTAGACTGTTTGAGACATTACTCCCATGGAGGAAACTGCGCATGGAGAATGTTGTATTCAATCCCGATGCAATTTCTGTGTTTCATCAACACTCTGATAGTCCACAGATTACAAAATGCCTCCAGATGTTAATCGGAAACTACTACTGGTTCTCCAGGGAACGATCAAAGCGTAGACTGTTTGGGACATTACTCCCATGAAGGAAAGTGCGCATGGTGACTGTTGTATTCAATCCCGATGCAATTTCTGTGTTTCATCAACACTCTGATAGTCCACAGATTACAGAATGCCTCCAAATGTGCATCGGAAACTACTACTGGTCTTCCAGGGAACGATAAAAGCGTAAACTCTTTGAGACATTACTCCCATGGAGGAAAGTGCGCATGGTGACTGTTGTATTCAATCCCGATGCATTTTCTGTGTTTCATCAACACTCTGATAGTCCACAGATTACAGAATGCCACTAGATGTGCATCGGAAACTACTCCTGGTCTTCCCGGGAGCGATCAAAGCGTAGACTGTTTGAGACATTACTCCCATGGAGGAATGTGCGCATAGTGACTGTTGTATTCAATCCCGATGCAATTTCTGTGTTTTATCAACACTCTGATACTCCACAGATTACAGAATGCCTCCAAATGTGCATCGGAAACTACTACTGGTCTTCCAGGGAACGATCAAAGTGTAAAGTCTTTGAGACATTACTCCCATGGAGGAAAGTGCGCATGGTGACTGTTGTATTCAATCAAGATGCATTTTCTGTGTTTCATCAACACTCTGATAGTCCACAGATTACAGAATGCCACGAGATGTGCATCGGAAACTACTACTGGTCTTCCCGGGAACGATCAAACCGTAGACTCTTTGAGACATTACTCCCATGGAAGAAAGTGCGCATGGTGACTCTTGTATTCAATCCCGATGCCATTTCTGTGTTTCATCAACACTCTGATACTCAACAGATTACAGAATGCCTCCAGATGTGCAGTTGAAACTACTACTGGCCTTCCACTGAACGATCAAAGCGTAGACTCTTTGAGACATTACTCTTATGGATCGAACTGCGCATGGAGAATGTTGTATTCAATCCCGATGCAATTTCTGTGTTTCATCAACACTCTGATAGTCCGCAGATTACAGAATGCCTCCAGATGTTAATCGGAAACTACTACTGGTCTTCCAGTTAACGATCAAAGCATAGGCTGTTTGTTACATTACTCCCATGGAGAAAAGTGCGCATGGTGACTGTTGTATTCAATCCCGATTCATTTACAGTGTTTCATCAACACTCTGATAGACCACAGATTACAGAATGCCACGAGATGTGCATCGGAAACTACTACTGGTCTCCAGGGAACGATGAAAGCGTAGACTGTTTGAGACATTACTTTTATGTAAGAAACAGCGCATGGTGACTGCTGTATTGAATCCCGATGCCATTTCTGTGTTTCATCAACACTCTGATAGTCCACAGATTACAGAATGCCTCCACATGTAAATCGGAAACTACTACTGGTCTTCCAGGAAACCATCAAAGCGTAGACTGTTTGAGACATTACTCCCATGGAGGAATGTGCGCATAGTGACTGTTGTATTCAATCCCGATGCAATTTCTGTGTTTTATCAACACTCTGATACTCCACAGATTACAGAATGCCTCCAAATGTGCATCGGAAACTACTACTGGTCTTCCAGGGAACGATCAAAGTGTAAAGTCTTTGAGACATTACTCCCATGGAGGAAAGTGCGCATGGTGACTGTTGTATTCTATCCCGATGCATTTTCTGTGTTTTATCAACACTCTGATAGTCCACAGATTACAGAATGCCAGGAGATGTGCATCGGAAACTACTACTGGTCTTCCCGGGAACGATCAAACCGTAGACTCTTTGAGACATTACTCCCATGGAAGAAAGTGCGCATGGTGACTGTTGTATTCAATCCCGATTCATTTACAGTGTTTCATCAACACTCTGATAGACCACAGATTACAGAATGCCACGAGATGTGCATCGGAAACTACTACTGGTCTCCAGGGAACGATGAAAGCGTAGACTGTTTGAGACATTACTTTTATGTAAGAAACAGCGCATGGTGACTGTTGTATTGAATCCCGATGCAATTTCTGTGTTTCATCAACACTCTAATAGTCCACAGATTACAGAATGCCTCCACATGTGAATCGGAAACTACTACTGGTCTTCCAGGAAACCATCAAAGCGTAGACTGTTTGAGACCTTACTTTTATGGAGGAATGTACGCATGGTGACTGTTGTATTCAATCCCCATGCAATTTCTGTGTTTCATCAACACTCTGATAGTCCACAGATTACAGAATGCCTCCAGATGTTAATCGGAAACTACTACTGGTCTTCCAGGGAACGATCGAAGCGTAGACTGTTTGAGACATTACTCCCATGGAGGAAACTGCGCATGGAGAATGTTGTATTCAATCCCGATGCAATTTCTGTGTTTCATCAACACTCTGATAGTCCACAGATTACAAAATGCCTCCAGATGTTAATCGGAAACTACTACTGGTTCTCCAGGGAACGATCAAAGCGTAGACTGTTTGGGACATTACTCCCATGAAGGAAAGTGCGCATGGTGACTGTTGTATTCAATCCCGATGCAATTTCTGTTTTTCATCAACACTCTGATACTCCACAGATTACAGAATGCCTCAAAATGTGCATCGGAAACTACTACTGGTCTTCCAGGGAACGATCAAAGCGTAGACTGTTAGAGACATTACTCCCATGGAGGAAAGTGCGCATGGTGACTGTTGCATTCAATCCCGATGCAATTTCTGTGTTTCATCAACACTCTGATACTCAACAGATTACAGAATGCCTCCAGATGTGCAGTTGAAACTGCTACTGGCCTTTCACTGAACGATCAAAGCGTACACTGTTTGAGACATTGATCCTATGGAACGAACTGCGCATGGAGAATTTTCTATTCAATCCCGATGCAATTTCTGTGTTTCATCAACACTCTGATAGTCCACAGATTACAGAATGCCTCCAGATGTTAATCGGAAACTACTACTGGTCTTCCAGTTAACGATCAAAGCGTAGGCTGTTTGTTACATTACTCCCATGGAGGAAAGGGCGCATGGTGACTGTTGTATTCAATCACGATGCATTTACAGTGATTCATCAACAATCTGATAGACCACAGATTACAGAATGCCACGAGATGTGCATCGGAAACTACTACTGGTCTCCAGGGAACGATGAAAGCGTAGACTGTTTGAGACATTACTTTTATGTAAGAAACAGCGCATGGTGACTGTTGTATTGAATCCCGATGAAATTTCTGTGTTTCATCAACACTCTGATAGTCCACAGATTACAGAATGCCTCCACATGTGAATCGGAAACTACTACTGGTCTTGCAGGAAACCATCAAATCGTAGACTGTTTGAGACGTTACTTTTATGGAGGTATGTACGCATGGTGACTGTTGTATTCAATCCCGATGCAATTTCTGTGTTTCATCAACACTCTGATAATCCACAGATTACAGAATGCCTCCAGATGTTAATCGGAAACTACTACTGGTCTTCCAGGGAACGATCAAAGCGTAGACTGTTTGAGACATTACTCCCATGGAGGAAACTGCGCATGGTGACTGTTGTATTTAATCCCGATGCAATTTCTGTGTTTCATCAACACTCTGATTCTCCACAGATTACAGAATGCCTCCAAATGTGCTTAGGAAACTACTACTGGTCTTCCAGGGAACGATCAAAGCGTAGACTGTTTAAGACATTACTCCCATGGAGGAAAGTGCGCATGGTGACTGTTGTATCCAATCCCGATGCATTTTCTGTGTTTCATCAACACTCTGATAGTCCACAGATTACAGAATGACACGAGATGTGCATCGGAAACTACTACTGGTCTTCCCAGGAACGATCAAAGCGTAGACTGTTTGAGACATTACTCCCATGGAGGAAAGTGCGCATGGTGACTGTTGTATCCAATCCCGATGCATTCTCTGTGTTTCATCAACACTCTGATAGTCCACAGATTACAGAATGCCACGAGATGTGCATCGGAAACTACTACTTGTCTTCCCGGGAACGATCAAAGCGAGGACTGTTTGAGACATTACTCCCATGGAGACAAGTGCGCATGGTGACTGTCGTATTCAATCCCGATGCAATTTCTGTGTTTCATCAACACTCTGATAGTCCACAGATTACAGAATGCCACGAGATGTGCATCGGAAACTACTACTGGTCTTCCCGGGAACGATCAAACCGTAGACTCTTTGAGACATTACTCCCATGGAAGAAAGTGCGCATGGTGACTGTTGTATTCAATCCCGATTCATTTACAGTGTTTCATCAACACTCTGATAGACCAAAGATTACAGAATGCCACGAGATGTGCATCGGAAACTACTACTGGTCTCCAGGGAACGATGAAAGCGTAGACTGTTTGAGACATTACTTTTATGTAAGAAACAGCGCATGGTGACTGTTGTATTGAATCCCGATGCAATTTCTGTGTTTCATCAACACTCTGATAGTCCACAGATTACAGAATGCCTCCACATGTGAATCGGAAACTACTACTGGTCTTCCAGGAAACCATCAAAGCGTAGACTGTTTGAGACATTACTTTTATGGAGGAATGTACGCATGGTGACTGTTGTATTCAATCCCCATGCAATTTCTGTGTTTCATCAACACTCTGATAGTCCACAGATTACAGAATGCCTCCAGATGTTAATCGGAAACTACTACTGGTCTTCCAGGGAACGATCGAAGCGTAGACTGTTTGAGACATTACTCCCATGGAGGAAACTGCGCATGGAGAATGTTGTATTCAATCCCGATGCAATTTCTGTGTTTCATCAACACTCTGATAGTCCACAGATTACAAAATGCCTCCAGATGTTAATCGGAAACTACTACTGGTTCTCCAGGGAACGATCAAAGCGTAGACTGTTTGGGACATTACTCCCATGAAGGAAAGTGCGCATGGTGACTGTTGTATTCAATCCCGATGCAATTTCTGTTTTTCATCAACACTCTGATACTCCACAGATTACAGAATGCCTCCAAATGTGAATCGGAAACTACTACTGGTCTTCCAGGGAACGATCAAAGCGTAGACTGTTAGAGACATTACTCCCATGGAGGAAAGTGCGCATGGTGACTGTTGCATTCAATCCCGATGCAATTTCTGTGTTTCATCAACACTCTGATACTCAACAGATTACAGAATGCCTCCAGATGTTAATCGGAAACTACTACTGGTCTTCCAGGAAACCATCAAAGCGTAGACTGTTTGAGACATTACTTTTATGGAGGAATGTACGCATGGTGACAGTTGTATTCAATCCCGATGCATTTTCTGTGTTTCATCAACACTCTGATGGTCCACAGATTACAGAATGCCTCCAGATGTGCATCGGAAACTACTACTGCTTTTCCAGGGAACGATCAAAGCGTAGACTGTTTGAGACATTACTGCCATGGAGGAAAGTGTGCATGGTGACTGTTGTATTCAATCCCAATGCAATTTCTGTGTTTCATCAACACTCTGATAGTCCACAGATTACAGAATGCCTCCAAATGTGCATCGGAAACTACTACTGGTCTTCCAGGGAACGATAAAAGCGTAAACTCTTTGAGACATTACTCCCATGGAGGAAAGTGCGCATGGTGACTGTTGTATTCAATCCCGATGCATTTTCTGTGTTTCATCAACACTCTGATAGTCCACAGATTACAGAATGCCACAAGATGTGCATCGGAAACTACTCCTGGTCTTCCCGGGAACGATCAAAGCGTAGACTGTTTGAGACATTACTCCCATGGAGGAATGTGCGCATAGTGACTGTTGTATTCAATCCCGATGCAATTTCTGTGTTTTATCAACACTCTGATACTCCACAGATTACAGAATGCCTCCAAATGTGCATCGGAAACTACTACTGGTCTTCCAGGGAACGATCAAAGTGTAAAGTCTTTGAGACATTACTCCCATGGAGGAAAGTGCGCATGGTGACTGTTGTATTCAATCCCGATGCATTTTCTGTTTTTCATCAACACTCTGATAGTCCACAGATTACAGAATGCCACGAGATGTGCATCGGAAAGTACTACTGGTCTTCCCGGTAACGATCAAACCGTAGACTCTTTGAGACATTACTCCCATGGAAGAAAGTGCGCATGGTGACTCTTGTATTCAATCCCGATGCCATTTCTGTGTTTCATCAACACTCTGATACTCAACAGATTACAGAATGCCTCCAGATGTGCAGTTGAAACTACTACTGGCCTTCCACTGAACGATCAAAGCGTAGACTGTTTGAGACATTACTCTTATGGATCGAACTGCGCATGGAGAATGTTGTATTCAATCCCGATGCAATTTCTGTGTTTCATCAACACTCTGATAGTCCACAGATTACAGAATGCCTCCAGATGTTAATCGGAAACTACTACTGGTCTTCCAGTTAACGATCAAAGCATAGGCTGTTTGTTACATTACTCCCATGGAGAAAAGTGCGCATGGTGACTGTTGTATTCAATCCCGATTCATTTACAGTGTCTCATCAACACTCTGATAGACCACAGATTACAGAATGCCACGAGATGTGCATCGGAAACTACTACTGGTCTCCAGGGAACGATGAAAGCGTAGACTGTTTGAGACATTACTTTTATGTAAGAAACAGCGCATGGTGACTGTTGTATTGAATCCCGATGCAATTTCTGTGTTTCATCAACACTCTGATAGTCCACAGATTACAGAATGCCTCCACATGTGAATCGGAAACTACTACTGGTCTTCCAGGAAACCATCAAAGCGTAGACTGTTTGAGACATTACTTTTATGGAGGAATGTACGCATGGTGACTGTTGTATTCAATCCCCATGCAATTTCTGTGTTTCATCAACACTCTGATAGTCCACAGATTACAGAATGCCTCCAGATGTTAATCGGAAACTACTACTGGTCTTCCAGGGAACGATCGAAGCGTAGACTGTTTGAGACATTACTCCCATGGAGGAAACTGCGCATGGAGAATGTTGTATTCAATCCCGATGCAATTTCTGTGTTTCATCAACACTCTGATAGTCCACAGATTACAAAATGCCTCCAGATGTTAATCGGAAACTACTACTGGTTCTCCAGGGAACGATCAAAGCGTAGACTGTTTGGGACATTACTCCCATGAAGGAAAGTGAACATGGTGACTGTTGTATTCAATCCCGATGCAATTTCTGTGTTTCATCAACACTCTGATAGTCCACAGATTACAGAATGCCTCCAAATGTGCATCGGAAACTACTACTGGTCTTCCAGGGAACGATAAAAGCGTAAACTCTTTGAGACATTACTCCCATGGAGGAAAGTGCGCATGGTGACTGTTGTATTCAATCCCGATGCATTTTCTGTGTTTCATCAACACTCTGATAGTCCACAGATTACAGAATGCCACTAGATGTGCATCGGAAACTACTCCTGGTCTTCCCGGGAACGATCAAAGCGTAGACTGTTTGAGACATTACTCCCATGGAGGAATGTGCGCATAGTGACTGTTGTATTCAATCCCGATGCAATTTCTGTGTTTTATCAACACTCTGATACTCCACAGATTACAGAATGCCTCCAAATGTGCATCGGAAACTACTACTGGTCTTCCAGGGAACGATCAAAGTGTAAAGTCTTTGAGACATTACTCCCATGGAGGAAAGTGCGCATGGTGACTGTTGTATTCAATCCCGATGCATTTTCTGTGTTTCATCAAGACTCTGATAGTCCACAGATTACAGAATGCCACGAGATGTGCATCGGAAACTACTACTGGTCTTCCCGGGAACGATCAAACCGTAGACTCTTTGAGACATTACTCCCATGGAAGAAAGTGCGCATGGTGACTCTTGTATTCAATCCCGATGCCATTTCTGTGTTTCATCAACACTCTGATACTCAACAGATTACAGAATGCCTCCAGATGTGCAGTTGAAACTACTACTGGCCTTCCACTGAACGATCAAAGCGTAGACTCTTTGAGACATTACTCTTATGGATCGAACTGCGCATGGAGAATGTTGTATTCAATCCCGATGCAATTTCTGTGTTTCATCAACACTCTGATAGTCCACAGATTACAGAATGCCTCCAGATGTTAATCGGAAACTACTACTGGTCTTCCAGTTAACGATCAAAGCATAGGCTGTTTGTTACATTACTCCCATGGAGAAAAGTGCGCATGGTGACTGTTGTATTCAATCCCGATTCATTTACAGTGTTTCATCAACACTCTGATAGACCACAGATTACAGAATGCCACGAGATGTGCATCGGAAACTACTACTGGTCTCCAGGGAACGATGAAAGCGTAGACTGTTTGAGACATTACTTTTATGTAAGAAACAGCGCATGGTGACTGCTGTATTGAATCCCGATGCAATTTCTGTGTTTCATCAACACTCTGATAGTCCACAGATTACAGAATGCCTCCACATGTGAATCGGAAACTACTACTGGTCTTCCAGGAAACCATCAAAGCGTAGACTGTTTGAGACATTACTCCCATGGAGGAATGTGCGCATAGTGACTGTTGTATTCAATCCCGATATAATTTCTGTGTTTTATCAACACTCTGATACTCCACAGATTACAGAATGCCTCCAAATGTGCATCGGAAACTACTACTGGTCTTCCAGGGAACGAGCAAAGTGTAAAGTCTTTGAGACATTACTCCCATGGAGGAAAGTGTGCATGGTGACTGTTGTATTCAATCCCGATGCATTTTCTGTGTTTCATCAACACTCTGATAGTCCAAAGATTACAGAATGCCACGAGATGTGCATCGGAAACTACTACTGGTCTTCCCGGGAACGATCAAACCGTAGACTCTTTGAGACATTACTCCCATGGAAGAAAGTGCGCATGGTGACTGTTGTATTCAATCCCGATTCATTTACAGTGTTTCATCAACACTCTGATAGACCACAGATTACAGAATGCCACGAGATGTGCATCGGAAACTACTACTGGTCTTCCAGGGAACGTTCAAAGCGTAGACTCTTAGAGACATTACTCCCATGGAGGAAAGTGCGCATGGTGACTGTTGCATTCAATCCCGATGCAATTTCTGTGTTTCATCAACACTCTGATACTCAACAGATTACAGAATGCCTCCAGATGTGCAGTTGAAACTGCTACTGGCCTTTCACTGAACGATCAAAGCGTAGACTGTTTGAGACATTAATCCTATGGAACGAACTGCGCATGGAGAATTTTGTATTCAATCCCGATGCAATTTCTGTGTTTCATCAACACTCTGATAGTCCACAGATTACAGAATGCCTCCAGATGTTAATCGGAAACTACTACTGGTCTTCCAGTTAACGATCAAAGCGTAGGCTGTTTGTTACATTACTCCCATGGAGGAAAGGGCGCATAGTGACTGTTGTATTCAATCACGATGCATTTACAGTGATTCATCAACAATCTGATAGACCACAGATTACAGAATGCCACGAGATGTGCATCGGAAACTACTACTGGTCTCCAGGGAACGATGAAAGCGTAGACTGTTTGAGACATTACTTTTATGTAAGAAACAGCGCATGGTGACTGTTGTATTGAATCCCGATGAAATTTCTGTGTTTCATCAACACTCTGATAATCCACAGATTACAGAATGCCTCCAGATGTTAATCGGAAACTACTACTGGTCTTCCAGGGAACGATCAAAGCGTAGACTGTTTGAGACATTACTCCCATGGAGGAAACTGCGCATGGTGACTGTTGTATTTAATCCCGATGCAATTTCTGTGTTTCATCAACACTCTGATTCTCCACAGATTACAGAATGCCTCCAAATGTGCTTAGGAAACTACTACTGGTCTTCCAGGGAACGATCAAAGCGTAGACTGTTTAAGACATTACTCCCATGGAGGAAAGTGCGCATGGTGACTGTTGTATCCAATCCCGATGCATTTTCTGTGTTTCATCAACACTCTGATAGTCCACAGATTACAGAATGACACGAGATGTGCATCGGAAACTACTACTGGTCTTCCCAGGAACGATCAAAGCGTAGACTGTTTGAGACATTACTCCCATGGAGGAAAGTGCGCATGGTGACTGTTGTATCCAATCCCGATGCATTCTCTGTGTTTCATCAACACTCTGATAGTCCACAGATTACAGAATGCCACGAGATGTGCATCGGAAACTACTACTGGTCTTGCAGGAAACCATCAAATCGTAGACTGTTTGAGACGTTACTTTTATGGAGGAATGTACGCATGGTGACTGTTGTATTCAATCCCGATGCAATTTCTGTGTTTCATCAACACTCTGATAATCCACAGATTACAGAATGCCTCCAGATGTTAATCGGAAACTACTACTGGTCTTCCAGGGAACGATCAAAGCGTAGACTGTTTGAGACATTACTCCCATGGAGGAAACTGCGCATGGTGACTGTTGTATTTAATCCCGATGCAATTTCTGTGTTTCATCAACACTCTGATTCTCCACAGATTACAGAATGCCTCCAAATGTGCTTAGGAAACTACTACTGGTCTTCCAGGGAACGATCAAAGCGTAGACTGTTTAAGACATTACTCCCATGGAGGAAAGTGCGCATGGTGACTGTTGTATCCAATCCCGATGCATTTTCTGTGTTTCATCAACACTCTGATAGTCCACAGATTACAGAATGACACGAGATGTGCATCGGAAACTACTACTGGTCTTCCCAGGAACGATCAAAGCGTAGACTGTTTGAGACATTACTCCCATGGAGGAAAGTGCGCATGGTGACTGTTGTATCCAATCCCGATGCATTCTCTGTGTTTCATCAACACTCTGATAGTCCACAGATTACAGAATGCCACGAGATGTGCATCGGAAACTACTACTTGTCTTCCCGGGAACGATCAAAGCGAGGACTGTTTGAGACATTACTCCCATGGAGGAAAGTGCGCATGGTGACTGTCGTATTCAATCCCGATGCAATTTCTGTGTTTCATCAACAATATGATAGTCCACAGATTACAGAAAGCCTCCAGAAGTTCATCGGAAACTACTACTGGTCTTCCAGGAAACGATCAAAGCGTAGACTGTTAGAGACATTAATCCCATGGAGGAAAGTGATCATGGTGAGTGTTTTATTCAATCCGGATGCAATTACTGTGTTTCATCAACACTCTGATAGTCTACAGATTACAGAATGCCTCCAGAAGCTCATCGGAAACTACTACTGGTCTTCCAGGAAACGATCAAAGCGTAGACTGTTAGAGACATTACTCCCATGGAGGAAAGTGAGCATGGAGAGTGTTTTATTCAATCCCGACGCATTTTCTGTGTTTCATCAACACTCTGATAGTCCACAGATTACAGAATGCCACCAGAGGTGCATCGGAAACTACTACTGGTCTTCCAGGGAACGATCAAAGCGTAGACTGTTAGAGACATTACTCCCATGGAGGAAAGTGCGCATGATGACTGTTGTATTCAATCCCGATGCAATTTCTGTGTTTCATCAACACTCTGATACTCAACAGATTACGGAATGCCTCCAGATGTGCAGTTGAAACTGCTACTGGCCTTCACTGAACGATCAAATCGTAGACAGTTTGAGACATTAATCCTATGGATCGAACTGCGCATGGAGAATGTTGTATTCAATCCCGATGCAATTGCTGTGTTTCATCAACACTCTGATAGTCCAAAGATTACAGAATGCCTCCAGATGTTAATCGGAAACTACTACTGGTCTTCCAGTTAACGATCAAAGCGTAGGCTGTTTGTTACATTACTCCCATGGAGGAAAGGGCGCATGGTGACTGTTGTATTCAATCACGATGCATTTACAGTGATTCATCAACAATCTGATAGACCACAGATTACAGAATGCCACGAGATGTGCATCGGAAACTACTACTGGTCTCCAGGGAACGATGAAAGCGTAGACTGTTTGAGACATTACTCTTATGTAAGAAACAGCGCATGGTGCCTGTTTTATTGAATCCCGATGAAATTTCTGTGTTTCATCAACACTCTGATAGTCCACAGATTACAGAATGCCTCCACATGTGAATCGGAAACTACTACAGGTCTTGCAGGAAACCATCAAATCGTAGACTATTTGAGACATTACTTTTATGGAGGAATGTACGCATGGTGACTGTTGTATTCAATCCCGATGCAATTTCTGTGTTTCATCAACACTCTGATAATCCACAGATTACAGAATGCCACCAGATGTTAATCGGAAACTACTACTGGTCTTCCAGGGAACGATCAAAGCGTAGACTGTTTGAGACATTACTCCCATGGAGGAAACTGCGCATGGTGACTGTAGTATTCAATCCCGATGCAATTTCTGTGTTTCATCAACACTCTGATACTCCACAGATTACAGAATGCCTCCAAATGTGCTTCGGAAAGTACTACTGGTCTTCCAGGGAACGATCAAAGCGTAGACTGTTTAAGTCATTACTCCCATGGAGGAAAGTGCGCATGGTGACTGTTGTATCCAATCCCGATGCATTTTCTGTGTTTCATCAACACTCTGATAGTCCACAGATTACAGAATGCCACGAGATGTGCATCGGAAACTACTACTTGTCTTCCCGGGAACGATCAAAGCGTGGACTGTTTGAGACATTACTCCCATGGAGAAAAGTGCGCATGGTGACTGTCGTATTCAATCCCGATGCAATTTCTGTGTTTCATCAACACTCTGATAGTCCACAGATTACAGAAAGCCTCCAGAAGTTCATCGGAAACTACTACTGGTCTTCCAGGGAACGATCAAAGCATAGATTGTTTGAGACATTACTCCCGTGGAGGAAAGTGCGCATGGTGACTGTTGTATTCAATCTCGATGCATTTTCTGTGTTTCATCAACACTCTGATAGTCCACAGATTACAGAAAGCCTCCAGATGTGCATCGGAAACTACTACTGCTCTCCCATTGAACGATCAAAGCGTAGACTGTTTGAGACATTACTGCCATGGAGGAAAGTGTGCATGGTGACTGTTGTATTCAAACCCAATGCAATTTCTGTGTTTCATCAACACTGATAGTCCACAGATTACAGAAAGCCTCCAGAAGATCATAGGAAACTACTACTGGTCTTCCAGGAAACGATCAAAGCGTAGACTGTTAGAGACATTACTCCCATGGAGGAAAATGAGCATGGTGAGTGTTTTATTCAATCCCGATGCATTTTCTGTGTTTCATCAACACTCTGATAGTCCACAGATTACAGAATGCCACCAGAGGTGCATCGGAAACTACTACTGGTCTTCCCAGGAACGATCAAAGCGTAGACTGTTTGAGACATTACTCCCATGGAGGAAAGTGCGCATGGTGACTGTTGTATTCAATCCCGATGCATTTTCTGTGTTTCATCAACACTCTGATAGTCCACAGATTACAGAATGCCACGAGATGTGCATCAAAAGCTACTACTTGTCTTCCCTTGGAACGATCAAAGCGTAGACTGTTTGAGACATTACTCCCATGGAGGAAAGTGCGCATGGTGACTGTTGTATTCAATCCCGATGCAATTTCTGTGTTTCATCAACACTCTGATACCCCACAGATTACAGAATGCCTCCAAATGTGCATCGGAAACTACTACTGGACTTTCAGGGAACGATCAAAGCGTAGACTGTTTGAGACATTACTCCCATGGAGGAAAGTGCGCATGGTGACTGTTGTATCCAATCCCAATGCATTCTCTGTGTTTCATCAACACTCTGATAGTCCACAGATTACAGAATGCCACGAGATGTGCATCGGAAACTACTACTTGTCTTCCCGGGAACGATCAAAGCGAGGACTGTTTGAGACATTACTCCCATGGAGGAAAGTGCGCATGGTGACTGTCGTATTCAATCCCGATGCAATTTCTGTGTTTCATCAACACTCTGATAGTCCACAGATTACAGAAAGCCTCCAGAAGTTCATCGGAAACTACTACTGGTCTTCCAGGAAACGATCAAAGCGTAGACTGTTAGAGACATTACTCCCATGGAGGAAAGTGAGCATGGTGAGTGTTCTATTTAATCCGGATGCAATTACTTTGTTTCATCAACACTCTGATAGTCTACAGATTACAGAATGCCACCAGAGGTGCATCGGAAACTACTACTGATCTTCCAGGGAACGATCAAAGCGTAGATTGTTTGAGACATTACTCCCGTGGAGGAAAGTGCGCATGGTGACTGTTGTATTCAATCTCGATGCATTTTCTGTGTTTCATCAACACTCTGATAGTCCACAGATTACAGAATGCCTCCAGATGTGCATCGGAAACTACTACTGCTCTCCCATTGAACGATCAAAGCGTAGACTGTTTGAGACATTACTGCCATGGAGGAAAGTGTGCATGGTGACTGTTGTATTCAATCGCAATGCAATTTCTGTGTTTCATCAACACTCTGATAGTCCACAGATTACAGAAAGCCTCCAGAAGTTCATCGGAAACTACTACTGGTCTTCCAGGAAACGATCAAAGCGTAGACTGTTAGAGACATTACTCCCATGGAGGAATGTGAGCATGGTGAGTGTTTTATTCAATCCCGATGCATTTGCTGTGTTTCATCAACACTCTGATAGTCCACAGATTACAGAATGCCACCAGAGGTGCATCGGAAACTACTACTGATCTTCCCAGGAACGATCAAAGCGTAGACTGTTTGAGACATTACTCCCATGGAGGAAAGTGCGCATGGTGACTGTTGTATTCAATCACGATGCATTTTCTGTGTTTCATCAACACTCTGATAGTCCACAGATTACAGAATGCAACGAGATGTGCATCAAAAGCTACTACTTGTCTTCCCTTGGAACGATCAAAGCGTAGACTGTTTGAGACATTACTCCCATGGAGGAAAGTGCGCATGGTGACTGTTGTATTCAATCCCGATGCAATTTCTGTGTTTCATCAACACTCTGATACTCCACAGATTACTGAATGCCTCCAAATGTGCATCGGAAACTACTACTGGTCTTTCAGGGAACGATCAAATCGTAGACTGTTTGAGACATTACTCCCATGGAGGAAAGTGCGCATGGTGACTGTTGTATCCAATCCCGATGCATTCTCTGTGTTTCATCAACACTCTGATAGTCCACAGATTACAGAATGCCACGAGATGTACATCGGAAACTACTACTTGTCTTCCCGGGAACGATCAAAGCGAGGACTGTTTGAGACATTACTCCCATGGAGGAATGTGCGCATGGTGACTGTCGTATTCAACCCGATGCAATTTCTGTGTTTCATCAACACTCTGATAGTCCACAGATTACAGAAAGCCTCCAGAAGTACATCGGAAACTACTACTGGTCTTCCAGGAAACGATCAAAGCGTAGACTGTTAGAGACATTTCTCCCATGGAGGAAAGTGAGCATGGTGAGTGTTTTATTCAATCCGGATGCAATTACTGTGTTTCATCAACACTCTGATAGTCTACAGATTACAGAATGCCACCAGAGGTGCATCGGAAACTACTACTGGTCTTCCAGGGAACGATCAAAGCGTAGATTGTTTGAGACATTACTCCCGTGGAGGAAAGTGCGCATGGTGACTGTTGTATTCAATCTCGATGCATTTTCTGTGTTTCATCAACACTCTGATAGTCCACAGATTACAGAATGCCTCCAGATGTGCATCGGAAACTACTACTGCTCTCCCATTGAACGATCAAGGCGTAGACTGTTTGAGACATTACTGCCATGGAGGAAAGTGTGCATGGTGACTGTTGTATTCAATCCCAATGCAATTTCTGTGTTTCATCAACACTCTGATAGTCCACAGATTACAGAATGCCTCCAAATGTGCATCGGAAACTACTACTGGTCTTCCAGGGAACGATAAAAGCGTAAACTCTTTGAGACATTACTCTCATGGAGGAAAGTGCGCATGGTGACTGTTGTATTCAATCCCGATGCATTTTCTGTGTTTCATCAACACTCTGATAGTCCACAGATTACAGAATGCCACGAGATGTGCATCGGAAACTACTACTGTTCTTCCCGGGAACGATCAAAGCGTAGACTGTTTGAGACATTACTCCCATGGAGGAATAAGCGCATAGTGACTGTTGTATTCAATCCCGATGCAATTTCTGTGTTTTATCAACACTCTGATACTCCACAGATTACAGAATGACTCCAAATGTGCATCGGAAACTACTACTGGTCTTCCAGGGAACGATCAAAGTGTAAACTCTTTGAGACATTACTCCCATGGAGGAAAGTGCGCATGGTGACTGTTGTATTCAATCCCGATGCATTTTCTGTGTTTCATCAACACTCTGATAGTCCACAGATTACAGAATGCCACGAGATGTGCATCGGAAACTACTACTGTTCTTCCCGGGAACGATCAAAGCGTAGACTCTTTGAGACATTACTCCCATGGAGGAAAGTGCGCATGGTGACTTTTGTATTCAATCCCGATGCAATTTCTGTGTTTCATCAACACTCTGATACTCAACAGATTACAGAATGCCTCCAGATGTGCAGTTGAAACTACTACTGGCCTTCCACTGAACGATCAAAGCGCAGACTGTTTGAGACATTACTCCTATGGTTCGAACTGCGCATGGAGAATGTTGTATTCAATCCCGATGCAATTTCTGTGTTTCATCAACACTCTGATAGTCCACAGATTACAGAATGCCTCCAGATGTTAATCGGAAACTACTACTGGTCTTCCAGTTAACGATCAAAGCGTAGGCTGTTTGTTACATTACTCCCATGGAGGAAAGGACGCATGGTGACTGTTGTATTCAATCCCGATGCATTTACAGTGTTTCATCAACACTCTGATAGACCACAGATTACAGAATGCCACGAGATGTGCATCGGAAACTACTACTGGTCTCCAGGGAACGATGAAAGCGTAGACTGTTTGAGACATTACTTTTATGTAAGAAACAGCGCAAGGTGACTGTTGTATTGAATCCCGATGCAATTTCTGTGTTTCATCAACACTCTGATAGTCCACAGATTACAGAATGCCTCCACATGTGAATCGGAAACTACTACTGGTCTTCCAGGAAACCATCAAACCGTAGACTGTTTGAGACATTACTTTTATGGAGGAATGTACGCATGGAGAATGTTGTATTCAATCCCGATGCAATTTCTGTGTTTCATCAACACTCTGATAGTCCACAGATTACAAAATGCCTCCAGATGTTAATCGGAAACTACTACTGGTTCTCCAGGGAACGATCAAAGCGTAGACTGTTTGAGACATTACTCCCATGGAGGAAAGTGCGCATGGTGACTGTTGTATCCAATCCCGATGCATTTTCTGTGTTTCATCAACACTCTGATAGTCCACAGATTACAGAATGCCACGAGATGTGCATCGGAAACTACTACTGGTCTTCCCGGGAACGATCAAAGCGTAGACTGTTTGAGACATTACTCCCATGGAGGAAAGTGCGCATGGTGACTGTCGTATTCAATCCCGATGCAATTTCTGTGTTTCATCAACACTCTGATACTCCACAGATTACAGAATGCCTCCAAATGTGCATCGGAAACTACTACTGGACTTCCAGGGAACGATCAAAGTGTAGATTGTTAGAATCATTACTCCTATGGAGGAAAGTGAGCATGGTGACTGTTTTATTCAATCCGGAAGCAATTACTCTGTTTCATCAACAATCTGATAGTCTACACATTACAGAATGCCACCAGAGGTGCATCGGAAACTACTACTGGTCTTTCAGGGAACGATCAAAGCGTACATTGTTTGAGACATTACTCCCGCGCAGGAAAGTGCGCATGGTGACTGTTGTATTCAATCCCGATGCATTTTCTGTCTTTCATCAACACTCTGATAGTCCAAAGATTACAGAATGCCTCCAGATGTGCATCGGAAACTACTACTGCTCTTCCAGGGACCGATCAAAGCGTAGACTGTTTGAGGCATTACTCCCATGGATTAAAGTGCGCATGGTGACTGTTGTATTCAATAGCGATGCAATTTCTGTGTTTCATCAACACTCTGATAGTCCACAGATTACAGAATGCCTCCAGATGTGCATCGGAAACTACTACTGGTCTTCCAGGGAACGATCAAAGCATAGACTGTTTGAGACATTACTTTTATAGAGGAATGTGCGCATGGTGACTGTTGTAATCAATCCCGATGCAATTTCTGTGTTTCATCAACACTCTAATAGTCCACAGATTAAAGAATGCCTCCAGATGTGCATCGGAAACTACTACTGGTCTTCCAGGGAACGATCAAAGCGTAGACTGTTTGAGACATTACTTTTATGGAGGAATGTGCGCATGGTGACTGTTGTATTCAATCCCGATGCAATTTCTGTGTTTCATCAACACTCTAATAGTCCACAGATTACAGACTGCCCCCAGATGTGCATCGGAAACTACTACTGGCCTTACAGGGAACAATCAAAGCGAAAAACTCTTTGAGACATTACTCCCGTGGAGGAAAGTGGGCATGGTGTCTGTTTTATTCAATCCCGATGCAATTACTGTGTTTCATCAGTACTCTGATAGTCTACACATTACAGAATGCCACCAGAAGTGCATCGGAAACTACTACTGGTCTTCCAGGGAACGATCAAAGCGTAGATTGTTTGAGACATTACTCCCGTGGAGGAAAGTGCGCATGGTGACAGTTGTATTCAATCCCGATGCATTTTCTGTGTTTCATCAACACTCTGATAGTCACAAGATTAGAGAATGTCGCAAGATATGCATCGGGAACTACTACTGGTCTTCCAGGGAACGGTCAAAACGTAGACTGTTTTTGACATTACTCCCATGGAGGAAAGTGCGCATGGTGACTGTTGTATTCAATCCCGATGCAATATCTGTGTTTCATCAACACTCTCATACTCCACAGATTACAGAATGCCTCCAGATCTGCATCGGAAACTACTACTGGTCTTCCAGGGAACGATCAAAGCATAGACTGTTTGAGACATTACTTTTATGGAGGAATGTGCTCATGGTGATTGTTGTATTCAATCCCGATGCAATTTCTATGTTTCATCAACACTCTGATAGTCCACAGATTACAGAATGCCTCCAGATGTGCATCGGAAACTACTACTGGTCTTCCAAGGAACGATCAAAGCGTAGACTGTTTGAGACATTACTTTTATAGAGGAATGTGCGCATGGTGACTGTTGTAATCAATCCCGATGCAATTTCTGTGTTTCATCAACACTCTAATAGTCCACAGATTAAAGAATGCCTCCAGATGTGCATCGGAAACTACTACTGGTCGTCCAGGGAACGATCAAAGCGTAGACTGTTTGAGACTTTACTTTTATGGAGGAATGTGCGCATGGTGACTGTTGTATTCAATCCCGATGCAATTTCTGTGTTTCATCAACACTCTAATAGTCCACAGATTACAGAATGCCCCCAGATGTGCATCGGAAACTACTACTGGAATTCCAGGGAACGATCGAAGTGTAGATTGTTAGAAACATTACTCCCATGGAGGAAAGTGAGCATGGTGACTGTTTTATTCAATCCGGAAGCAATTACTCTGTTTCATCAACAATCTGATAGTCTACACATTACAGAATGCCACCAGAGGTGCATCGGAAACTACTACTGGTCTTTCAGGGAACGATCAAAGCGTACATTGTTTGAGACATTACTCCCGCGCAGGAAAGTGCGCATGGTGACTGTTGTATTCAATCCCGATGCATTTTCTGTCTTTCATCAACACTCTGATAGTCCAAAGATTACAGAATGCCTCCAGATGTGCATCGGAAACTACTACTGCTCTTCCAGGGACCGATCAAAGCGTAGACTGTTTGAGGCATTACTCCCATGGATTAAAGTGCGCATGGTGACTGTTGTATTTAATAGCGATGCAATTTCTGCGTTTCATCAACACTCTGATAGTCCACAGATTACAGAATGCCTCCAGATGTGCATCGGAAACTACTACTGGTCTTCCAGGGAACGATCAAAGCGTAGACTGTTTGAGACATTACTTTTATAGAGGAATGTGCGCATGGTGACTGTTGTAATCAATCCCGATGCAATTTCTGTGTTTCATCAACACTCTAATAGTCCACAGATTACAGAATGCCTCCAGATGTGCATCGGAAACTACTACTGGTCTTCCAGGGAACGATCAAAGCGTAGACTGTTTGAGACATTACTTTTATGGAGGAATGTGCTCATGGTGACTGTTGTATTCAATCCCGATGCAATTTCTGTGTTTCATCAACACTCTAATAGTCCACAGATTACAGAATGCCCCCAGATGTGCATCGGAAACTACTACTGGCCTTACAGGGAACAATCAAAGCGAAAAACTCTTTGAGACATTACTCCCGTGGAGGAAAGTGGGCATGGTGACTGTTTTATTCAATCCCGATGCAATTACTGTGTTTCATCAGTACTCTGATAGTCTACACATTACAGAATGCCACCAGAAGTGCATCGGAAACTACTACTGGTCTTCCAGGGAACGATCAAAGCGTAGATTGTTTGAGACATTACTCCCGTGGAGGGAAGTGCGCATGGTGACAGTTGTATTCAATCCCGATGCATTTTCTGTGTTTCATCAACACTCTGATAGTCCACAGATTACAGAATGTCGCAAGATATGCATCGGGAACTACTACTGGTCTTCCAGGGAACGGTCAAAACGTAGACTGTTTTTGACATTACTCCCATGGAGGAAAGTGCGCATGGTGACTGTTGTATTCAATCCCGATGCAATATCTGTGTTTCATCAACACTCTCATACTCCACAGATTACAGAATGCCTCCAGATCTGCATCGGAAACTACTACTGGTCTTCCAGGGAACGATCAAAGCATAGACTGTTTGAGACATTACATTTATGGAGGAATGTGCTCATGGTGATTGTTGTATTCAATCCCGATGCAATTTCTATGTTTCATCAACACTCTGATAGTCCACAGATTACAGAATGCCTCCAAATGTGCATCGGGAACTACTACTGGACTTCCAGGGAACGATCAAAGTGTAGATTGTTAGAAACATTACTCCCATGGAGGAAAGTGAGCATGGTGACTGTTTTATTCAATCCGGAAGCAATTACTCTGTTTCATCAACAATCTGATAGTCTACACATTACAGAATGCCACCAGAGGTGCATCGGAAACTACTACTGGTCTTTCAGGGAACGATCAAAGCGTACAATGTTTAATACATTACTCCCGCGCAGGAAAGTGCGCATGGTGACTGTTGTATTCAATCCCGATGCATTTTCTGTCTTTCATCAACACTCTGATAGTCCAAAGATTACAGAATGCCTCCAGATGTGCATCGGAAACTACTACTGCTCTTCCAGGGACCGATCAAAGCGTAGACTGTTTGAGGCATTACTCCCATGGATTAAAGTGCGCATGGTGACTGTTGTATTCAATAGCGATGCAATTTCTGTGTTTCATCAACACTCTGATAGTCCACAGATTACAGAATGCCTCCAGATGTGCATCGGAAATTACTACTGGTCTTCCAGGGAACGATCAAAGCGTAGACTGTTTGAGACATTACTTTTATAGAGGAATGTGCGCATGGTGACTGTTGTAATCAATCCCGATGCAATTTCTGTGTTTCATCAACACTCTAATAGTCCACAGATTACAGAATGCCTCCAGATGTGCATCGGAAACTACTACTGGTCTTCCAGGGAACGATCAAAGCGTAGACTGTTTGAGACATTACTTTTATGGAGGAATGTGCTCATGGTGACTGTTGTATTCAATCCCGATGCAATTTCTGTGTTTCATCAACACTCTAATAGTCCACAGATTACAGAATGCCCCCAGATGTGCATCGGAAACTACTACTGGCCTTACAGGGAACAATCAAAGCGAAAAACTCTTCGAGACATTACTCCCGTGGAGGAAAGTGGGCATGGTGACTGTTTTATTCAATCCCGATGCAATTACTGTGTTTCATCAGTACTCTGATAGTCTACACATTACAGAATGCCACCAGAAGTGCATCGGAAACTACTACTGGTCTTCCAGGGAACGATCAAAGCGTAGATTGTTTGAGACATTACTCCCGTGGAGGAAAGTGCGCATGGTGACAGTTGTATTCAATCCCGATGCATTTTCTGTGTTTCATCAACACTCTGATAGTCCACAGATTACAGAATGTCGCAAGATATGCATCGGGAACTACTACTGGTCTTCCAGGGAACGGTCAAAACGTAGACTGTTTTTGACATTACTCCCATGGAGGAAAGTGCGCATGGTGACTGTTGTATTCAATCCCGATGCAATATCTGTGTTTCATCAACACTCTCATACTCCACAGATTACAGAATGCCTCCAGATCTGCATCGGAAACTACTACTGGTCTTCCAGGGAACGATCAAAGCATAGACTGTTTGAGACATTACTTTTATGGAGGAATGTGCTCATGGTGATTGTTGTATTCAATCCCGATGCAATTTCTATGTTTCATCAACACTCTGATAGTCCACAGATTACAAAATGCCTCCAGATGTTAATCGGAAACTACTACTGGTCTTCCAGGGAACGATCAAAGCGTAGAGTGTTTGAGACATTACTCCCATGGAGGAAAGTGCGCATGGTGACTGTTGTATTCAATCCCGATGCATTATCTGTCTTTCATCAACACTCTGATAGTCCAAAGATTACAGAATGCCTCCAGATGTGCATCGGAAACTACTACTGCTCTTCCAGGGACCGATCAAAGCGTAGACTGTTTGAGGCATTACTCCCATGGATTAAAGTGCGCATGGTGACTGTTGTATTCAATAGCGATGCAATTTCTGTGTTTCATCAACACTCTGATAGTCCACAGATTACAGAATGCCTCCAGATGTGCATCGGAAACTACTACTGCTCTTCCAGGGAACGATCAAAGCGTAGACTGTTTGAGACATTACTTTTATAGAGGAATGTGCGCATGGTGACTGTTGTATTCAATCCCGATGCAATTTCTGTGTTTCATCAACACTCTAATAGTCCACAGATTACAGAATGCCTCCAGATGTGCATCGGAAACTACTACTGGTCTTCCAGGGAACGATCAAAGCGTAGACTGTTTGAGACATTACTTTTATGGAGGAATGTGCTCATGGTGATTGTTGTATTCAATCCCGATGCAATTTCTATGTTTCATCAACACTCTGATAGTCCACAGATTACAAAATGCCTCCAGATGTTAATCGGAAACTACTACTGGTCTTCCAGGGAACGATCAAAGCGTAGATTGTTTGAGACATTACTCCCGTGGAGGAAAGTGCGCATGGTGACAGTTGTATTCAATCCCGATGCATTTTCTGTGTTTCATCAACACTCTGATAGTCCACAGATTACAGAATGTCGCAAGATATGCATCGGGAACTACTACTGGTCTTCCAGGGAACGGTCAAAACGTAGACTGTTTTTGACATTACTCCCATGGAGGAAAGTGCGCATGGTGACTGTTGTATTCAATCCCGATGCAATATCTGTATTTCATCAACACTCTCATACTCCACAGATTACAGAATGCCTCCAGATTTGCATCGGAAACTACTACTGGTCATCCAGGGAACGATCAAAGCATAGACTGTTTGAGACATTACTTTTATGGAGGAATGTGCTCATGGTGATTGTTGTATTCAATCCCGATGCAATTTCTATGTTTCATCAACACTCTGATAGTCCACAGATTACAAAATGCCTCCAGATGTTAATCGGAAACTACTACTGGTCTTCCAGGGAACGATCAAAGCGTAGAGTGTTTGAGACATTACTCCCATGGAGGAAAGTGCGCATGGTGACTGTTGTATTCAATCCCGATGCAATTTGTGTCTTTCATCAACACTCTGATAGTCCACAGATTACAGAATGCCTCCAGATGTTAATCGGAAACTACTACTGGTCTTCCCGGGAACGATCAAAGCGTAGACTGTTTCAGACATTACTCCCCTGGAGGAAAGGGCGGATGGTGACTGTTTTATTCAATCCCGATACAATTTCTGTGGTTCATCAACTCTCTAATACTCCACAGATTACAGAATGCCTCCAGATGTGCATCGGAAACTTCTACTGGTCTTCCAGGGAACGATCAAATTGTAGACTGTTTGAGACATTACTCCCATGGAGGAATGTGCGCATGGTGACTGTTGTATTCAATCCCGATGCAATTTCAGTGTTTTATCAACACTCTGATACTCCACAGATTACAGAATGCCTCCAAATGTGCATCGGAAAATACTACTGGTCTTCCAGGGAACGATCAAAGCGTAGACTGTTTGAGACATTACTCCCATGGAGGAAAGTGCGCATGGTGACTGTTGTATCCAATCCCGATGCATTTTCTGTGTTTCATCAACACTCTGATAGTCCACAGATTACAGAATGCCACGAGATGTGCATCGGAAACTACTACTGGTCTTCCATGTAACGATCAAAGCGTAAACTCTTTGAGACATTACTCCCATGGAGGAAAGTGCGCATGGTGACTGTTGCATTCAATCCCGATGCATTTTCTGTGTTTCATCAACACTCTGATAGTCCACAGATTACAGAATGCCACGAGATGTGCATCGGAAAATACTACTGGTCTTCCCTAGAACAATCGAAGCGTAGACTGTTTGAGACATTACTCCCATGGAGGAAAGTGCGCATGGTGACTGTTGTATTCAATCCCGATGCAATTTCTGTGTTTCATCAACACTCTGATAGTCCACACATTACGGAAAGCCTCCAGATGTGCATCGGAAACTACTACTGGTCTTCCAGGGAACGATCAAAGCGTAGACTGTTAGAGACATTACTCCCATGGAGGAAAGTGCGCATGGTGACTGTTGTATTCAATCCCGATGCAACTTCTGTGTTTCATCAACACTCTGATAGTCCACAGATTACAGAAAGCCTCCAGATGTTCATCGGAAACTACTACTGGTCTTCCCGGGAACGATCAAAGCGTAGAGTGTTTGAGACATTACTCCCATGGAGGAAAGTGCGCATCGTGACTGTTGTATTCAATCCCGATGCAATTTGTGTCTTTCATCGACACTCTGATAGTCCGCAGATTACAGAATGCCTCCAGATGTTAATCGGAAACAACTACTGGTCTTCCTGGGAACGATCAAAGCGTAGACTGTTTCAGACATTACTCCCCTGGAGGAAAGTGCGGATGGTGACTGTTTTATTCAATCCCGATACAATTTCTGTGTTTCATCAACTCTCTAATACTCCACAGATTACAGAATGCCTCCAGATGTGCATCGGAAACTTCTACTGGTCTTCCAGGGAACGATCAAATTGTAGACTGTTTGAGACATTACTCCCATGGAGGAATGTGCGCATGGTGACTGTTGTATTCAATCCCGATGCAATTTCTGTGTTTTATCAACACTCTGATACTCCACAGATTACAGAATGCCTCCAAATGTGCATCGGAAAATACTACTGGTCTTCCAGGGAACGATCAAAGCGTAGACTGTTTGAGACATTACTCCCATGGAGGAAAGTGCGCATGGTAACTGTTGTATCCAATCCCGATGCATTTTCTGTGTTTCATCAACACTCTGATAGTCCACAGATTACAGAATGCCACGAGATGTGCATCGGAAACTACTACTGGTCTTCCATGTAACGATCAAAGCGTAAACTCTTTGAGACATTACTCCCATGGAGGAAAGTGCGCATGGTGACTGTTGCATTCAATCCCGATGCATTTTCTGTGTTTCATCAACACTCTGATAGTCCACAGATTACAGAATGCCACGAGATGTGCATCGGAAACTACTACTGGTCTTCCCGGGAACGATCGAAGCGTAGACTGTTTGAGACATTACTCCCATGGAGGAAAGTGCGCATGGTGACTGTTGTATTCAATCCCGATGCAATTTCTGTGTTTCATCAACACTCTGATAGTCCACACATTACGGAAAGCCTCCACATGTGCGTCGGAAACTACTACTGGTCTTCCAGGGAACGATCAAAGCGTAGACCGTTAGAGACATTACTCCCATGAAGGAAAGTGCGCATGGTGACTGTTGTATTCAATCCCGATGCAATTTCTGTGTTTCATCAACACTCTGATAGTCCACAGATTACAGAAAGCCTCCAGATGTTCATCGGAAACTACTACTGGTCTTCCAGGGAACGATCAAAGCGTAGATTGTTTGAGACATTACTCCCGTGGAGGAAAGTGCGCATGGTGACTGTTGTATTCAATCCCGATGCATTTTCTGTGTTTCATCAACACTCTGATAGTCCACAGATTACAGAATGTCGCAAGATGTGCATCAGGAACTACTACTGGTCTTCCAGGGAACGATCAAAACGTTGACTGTTTTTGACATTACTCCCATGGAGGAAAGTGCGCATGGTGACTGTTGTATTAAATGCCGATGCAATATCTGTGTTTCATCAACACTCTGATACTCCACAGATTACAGAATGCCTCCAGATTTGCATCGGAAACTACTACTGGTCTTCCAGGGAACGATCAAAGCGTAGACTGTTTGAGACATTACTTTTATGGAGGAATGTGCTCATGGTGATTGTTGTATTCAATCCCGATGCAATCTCTATGTTTAATCAACACTCTGATAGTCCACAGATTACAGAATGCCTCCAAATGTGCATCGGATACTACTACTGGTCTTCCACGGAACGATCAAAGCGTAGACTGTTTGAGACATTACTCCCATGGAGGAAAGTGCGCATCGTGACTGTTGTATTCAATCCCGATGCAATTTGTGTCTTTCATCAACAGTCTGATAGTCCACAGATTACAGAATGCCTCCAGATGTTAGTCGGAAACTACTACTGGTCTTCCCTTCCAGGGAACGATCAAAGCGTAGACTGTTTCAGACATTACTCCCCTGGAGGAAAGTGCGGATGGTGACTGTTTTATTCAATCCCGATACAATTTCTGTGTTTCATCATCTCTCTAATACTCCACAGATTACAGAATGCCTCCAGATGTGCATTGGAAACTTCTACTGGTCTTCCATGTAACGATCAAAGCGTAAACTCTTTGAGACATTACTCCCATGGAGGAAAGTGCGCATGGTGACTGTTGCATTCAATCCCGATGCATTTTCTGTGTTTCATCAACACTCTGATAGTCCACAGATTACAGAATGCCACGAGATGTGCATTGGAAACTAATACTGGTCTTCCCGGGAACGATCGAAGCGTAGACTGCTTGAGACATTACTCCCATGGAGGAAAGTGCGCATGGTGAGTGTTGTATTCAATCCCGATGCCATTTCTGTGTTTCATCAACACTCTGATAGTCCACAGATTACGGAAAGCCTCCAGATGTGCATCGGAAACTACTACTGGTCTTCCAGGGAACGATCAAAGCGTTGACTGTTAGAGACATTACTCCCATGGAGGAAAGTGCGCATGGTGACTGTTGTACTCTATCCCGATGCAATTTCTGTGTTTCATCAACACTCTGATAGTCCACAGGTTACAGAAAGCCTCCAGATGTTAATCGGAAACTACTACTGGTCTTCCAGGGAAAGATCAAAGCGTAGACTGTTAGAGACATTACTCCCACGGAGGAAGGTGAGCATGGTGACTGTTATATTCAATCCCGATGCAATTAATGTGTTTCATCAACACTCTGATAGTCTACACATTACAGAATGCCACCAGAGGTGCATCGGAAACTACTACTGGTCTTCGAGGGAACGATCAAAGCATAGATTGTTTGACACATTACTTTTATGTAAGAAACAGCGCATGGTGACTGTTGTATTCAATCCCGATGCAATTTCTGTGTTTCATCAACACTCTGATAGTCCACAGATTACAGAATGCCTCCAAATGTGCATCGGAAAATACTATTGGTCTTCCAGGGAACGATCAAAGCGTAAACTCTTTGAGACATTACTGCCATGGAGGAAAGTGCGCATGGTGACTATTGTATTCAATACCGATGCATTTTCTGTGTTTCATCAACACTCTGATAGTCCACAGATTACAGAATGCCACGAGATGTGCATCGGAAACTACTACTGGTCTTCCAGGGAACGATCAAAGCGTAGACTGTTTGAGACATTACTTTTATGGAGGAATGTGCGCATGGTGACTGTTGTATTCAATCCCGATGCAATTTCTGTGTTTCATCAACCCTCTAATAGTCCACAGATTACAGAATGCCTCCAGATGTGCATCGGAAACTACTACTGGTCTTCCAGGGAACAATGAAAGCGTAAACTCTTTGAGATATTACTCCCATGGAGGAAAGTGTGCATGGTGACTGTTGTATTCAATCCCGGTGCAATTTCTGTGTTTCATCAACACTCTGATAGTCCACAGATTACAGAAAGCCTCCAGATGTTCATCGGAAACTACTACTGGTCTTCCAGGGAACGATCAAAGCGTAGAGTGTTTGAGACATTACTCCCATGGAGGAAAGTGCGCATCGTGACTGTTGTATTCAATCCCGATGCAATTTGTGACTTTCATCAACACTCTGATAGTCCACAGATTACAGAATGCCTCCAGATGTTAATCGGAAACTACTACTGGTCTTCCCGGGAACGATCAAAGCGTAGACTGTTTCAGACATTACTCCCCTGGAGGAAAGTGCGGATGGTGACTGTTTTATTCAATCCCGATACAATTTCTGTGTTTCATCAACTCTCTAATACTCCACAGATTACAGAATGCCTCCAGATGTGCATCGGAAACTTCTACTGGTCTTCCAGGGAACGATCAAATTGTAGACTGTTTGAGACATTACTCCCATGGAGGAATGTGGGCATGGTGACTGTTGTATTCAATCCCGATGCAATTTCTGTGTTTTATCAACACTCTGATACTCCACAGATTACAGAATGCCTCCAAATGTGCATCGGAAAATACTACTGGTCTTCCAGGGAACGATCAAAGCGTAGACTGTTTGAGACATTACTCCCATGGAGGAAAGTGCGCATGGTGACTGTTGTATCCAATTCTGATGCATTTTCTGTGTTTCATCAACACTCTGATAGTCCACAGATTACAGAATGCCACGAGATGTGCATCGGAAACTACTACTGGTCTTCCAAGTAACGATCAAAGCGTAAACTCTTTGAGACATTACTCCCATGGAGGAAAGTGCGCATGGTGACTGTTGCATTCAATCCCGATGCATTTTCTGTGTTTCATCAACACTCTGATAGTAGACAGATTACAGAATGCCACGAGATGTGCATCGGAAACTACTACTGGTCTTCCCGGGAACGATCAAAGCGTAGACTGTTTCAGACATTACTCCCCTGGAGGAAAGTGCGGATGGTGACTGTTTTATTCAATCCCGATACAATTTCTGTGTTTCATCATCTCTCTAATACTCCACAGATTACAGAATGCCTCCATATGTGCATTGGAAACTTCTACTGGTCTTCCAGGGAACGATCAAATTGTAGACTGTTTGAGACATTACTACCCTGGAGGAATGTGCGCATGGTGTCTGTTGTATCCAATCCCGATGCATTTTCTGTGTTTCATCAACACTCTGATAGTCCACAGATTACAGAATGCCACGGGATGTGCATCGGAAACTACTACTGGTCTTCCATGTAACGATCAAAGCGTTGACTGTTAGAGACATTACTCCCACGGAGGAAGGTGAGCATGGTGACCGTTATATTCAATCCCGATGCAAATAATGTGTTTCATCAACACTCTGATAGTCCACAGATTACAGAAAGCCTCCAGATGTTAATCGGAAACTACTACTGGTCTTCCAGGGAAAGATCAAAGCGTTGACTGTTAGAGACATTACTCCCACGGAGGAAGGTGAGCATGGTGACCGTTATATTCAATCCCGATGCAATTAATGTGTTTCATCAACACTCTGATAGTCTACACATTACAGAATGCCACCAGAGGTGCATCGGAAACTACTACTGGTCTTCCCGGGAACGATCAAAGCATAGATTGTTTGACACATTACTTTTATGTAAGAAACAGCGCATGGTGACTGTTGTATTCAATCCCGATGCAATTTCTGTGTTTCATCATCTCTCTAATACTCCACAGATTACAGAATGCCTCCATATGTGCATTGGAAACTTCTACTGGTCTTCCAGGGAACGATCAAATTGTAGACTGTTTGAGACATTACTCCCATAGAGGAATGTGCGCATGGTGTCTGTTGTATCCAATCCCGATGCATTTTCTGTGTTTCATCAACACTCTGATAGTCCACAGATTACAGAATGCCACGAGATGTGCATCGGAAACTACTACTGGTCTTCCATGTAACGATCAAAGCGTTGACTGTTAGAGACATTACTCCCACGGAGGAAGGTGAGCATGGTGACCGTTATATTCAATCCCGATGCAATTAATGTGT
This sequence comes from Schistocerca gregaria, assembly GCF_023897955.1. NCBI lineage: Eukaryota > Metazoa > Arthropoda > Insecta > Orthoptera > Acrididae > Schistocerca > Schistocerca gregaria. The sequence goes on along the minus strand of NC_064931.1, from coordinate 3,686,933 downwards.
TTCATCAACACTCTGATAGTCTACACATTACAGAATGCCACCAGAGGTGCATCGGAAACTACTACTGGTCTTCCCGGGAACGATCAAAGCATAGATTGTTTGACACATTACTTTTATGTAAGAAACAGCGCATGGTGACTGTTGTATTCAATCCCGATGCAATTTCTGTGTTTCATCAACACTCTGATAGTTCACAGATTACAGAATGCCACGAGATGTGCATCGGAAACTACTACTGGTCTTCCCGGGAATGATCGAAGCGTAGACTGCTTGAGACATTACTCCCATGGAGGAAAGTGCGCATGGTGACTGTTGTATGCAATCCCGATGGAATTTCTGTGTTTCATCAACACTCTGATAGTCCACAGATTACGGAAAGCCTCCAGATGTGCATCGGAAAGTACTACTGGTCTTCCAGGGAACGATCAAAGCGTTGACTGTTAGAGACATTACTCCCACGGAGGAAGGTGAGCATGGTGACCGTTATATTCAATCCCGATGCAAATAATGTGTTTCATCAACACTCTGATAGTCCACAGATTACAGAAAGCCTCCAGATGTTAATCGGAAACTACTACTGGTCTTCCAGGGAAAGATCAAAGCGTTGACTGTTAGAGACATTACTCCCACGGAGGAAGGTGAGCATGGTGACCGTTATATTCAATCCCGATGCAATTAATGTGTTTCATCAACACTCTGATAGTCCACAGATTACAGAATGCCACGAGATGTGCATCGGAAACCACTACTGGTCTTGCCGGGAACGATCAAAGCGTAGACTGTTTGTGACATTACTCACATGGAGGAAAGTGCGCATGGTGACTGTTGTATCCAATCCCGATGCAATTTCTGTGTTTCATCAACACTCTGATACTCCACAGATTACAGAATGCCTCCAAATTTGCATCGTAAACAACTACTGGTCTGCCAGGGAACGATCAAAGCGTAGACTGCTTGAGACATTACTCCCATGGAGGAAACTGCGCATGGAGAATGTTGTATTCAATCCCGATCCAATTTCTGTGCTTCATCAACACTCTGATAGTCTACACATTACAGAATGCCACCAGAGGTGCATCGGAAACTACTACTGGTCTTCCAGGGAGCGATTAAAGCGTAGATTGTTTGTGACAATACTCCCGTGGAGGAAAGTGCGCATGGTGACTGTTGTATTAAATCCCGATGCATTTTCTGTGTTTCATCAACACTCTGATAGTCCACAGATTACAGAATGCCTGCAGATGTGCATCGGAAACTACTACAGGTCTTCCAGGGAACGATCAAAGCGTAGACTGTTTGAGACATTACTCACATGGAGGAAAGTGCGCATGGTGACTGTTGTATTCAATACCGATGCAATTTCTGTGTTTCATCAACACTCTGATACTCCACAGATTACAGAATGCCTCCAGATGTGCATCGGGAACTTCTACTGGTCTTCCAGGGAACAATCAAAGCGTAAACTCTTTGAGACATTACTCCCATTTAGGAAAGTGCGCATGGTGACTGTTGTATTCAATCCCGATGCATTTACTGTGTTTAATCAACACTCTGATAGACCACAGATTACAGAATGCCACGAGATGTGCATCGGAAACTACTACTGGTCTTCCAGGGAAATATGAAAGCGTAGACTGTTTGAGACATTACTTTTATGTAAGAAACAGCGCATGGTGACTGTTGTATTCAATCCCGATGCAATTTCTGTGTTTCATCAACACTCTGATAGTCCACAGATTACAGAATGCCTCCACATGTGAATCGGAAACTACTACTGGTCTTCCAGGAAACGATCAAAGCGTAGACTGTTGGAGACATTCCTTTTATGGAGGATTGTACGCATGGTGACTGTTGTATTCAATCCCGATGCAATTTCTGTGTTTCATCAACACTCTGATAGTCCACAGATTACAGAATGCCTCCAGATGTTAATCGGAAACTACTACTGGTCTTCCAGGGAACGATCAAAGCGTTGACTGTTTGGGACATTACTCCCATGGAGGAAAGTGCGCATGGTGACTCTTGTATTCAATCCCGATGCAATTTCTGAGTTTCATCAACACTCTGATAGTCCACAGATTACAGAATGCCACGAGATATGCATCGGAAGCTACTACTGGTCTTCCCGGGAACGATCGAAGCGTAGACTCTTTCAGACATTATTCCCATGGAGGAAAGTGCGCATGGTGACTGTTGTATTCAATCCCGATACTATTTCTGTCTTTCATCAACACTCTGATACTCCACAGATTACAGAATGCCTCCAGATGTCCATCGGGAACTACTACTGCTCTTCCAGGGAACGAGCAAAACGTAGACTGTTTTTGACATTACTCCCTTGGAGGAAAGTGCGCATGGTGACTGTTGTATTCAATCCCGATGCAATTTCTGTGTGTCATCAACACTCTGATAGTCCACAGATTACAGAATGCCTCCAGATGTTAATCGAAAACTACTACTGGTCTTCCTGGGAACGATCAAAGCGTAGACTGCTTGAGACATTACTCCCATGGAGGAAACTGCGCATGGAGAGTGTTGTATTCAATCCCGATGCAATTTCTGTGTTTCATCAACACTCTGATAGTCCACAGTTTACAAAATGCCTCCAGATGTTAATCGGAAACTACTACTGGTCCTCCAGGGAACGATCAAAGCGTAGACTGTTTGGGACATTACTCCCATGAAGGAAAGTGCGCATGGTGACTGTTGTATTCAATCCCGATGCAATTTCTGTGTTTTATCAACACTCTGATACTCCACAAATTACAGAATGCCTCCAAATGTGCATCGGAAACTACTACTGGTCTTCCAGGGAACGATCAAAGCGTAAACTCTTTGAGACATTACTCCCATGGAGGAAAGTGCGCATGGTGTCTGTTGTATTCATTCCCGATGCATTTTCTGTGTTTCATCAACACTCTGATAGTCCACAGATTACAGAATGCCACGAGAAGTGCATCGGAAACTACTACTGGTCTTCCGGGGAATGATCAAAGCGTAGACTCTTTGAGACATTACACCCATGGAGGAAAGTGCGCATGGTGACTGTTGTATTCAATCCCGATGGAATTTCTGTGTTTCATCATCACTCTGATACTCAACAGATTACAGAATGCCTCCAGATGGGCAGTTGAAACTACTACTGGTCTTCCACTGAACGATCAAAGCGTAGACTGTTTGAGACATTACTCCCATGGAGGAAACTGCGCATGGAGAATGTTGTATTCAATCCCGATGCAATTTCTGTGTTTCATCAACACTCTGATAGTCCACAGATTACAGAAAGCCTCCAGATGTTCATCGGAAAGTACTACTGGTCTTCCAGGGAACGATCAAAGCGTAGACTGTTAGAGACATTACTCCCACGGAGGAAAGTGCGCATGGTGACTATTGTATTCAACACCGATGCATTTTCTGTGTTTCATCAACACTCTGATAGTCCACAGATTACAGAATGCCACGAGATGTGCATCGGAAACTACTACTGGTCTTCCAGGGAACGATCAAAGCGTAGACTGTTTGAGACATTACTTTTATGGAGGAATGTGCGCATGGTGACTGTTGTATTCAATCCCGATGCAATTTCTGTGTTTCATCAACACTCTAATAGTCCACAGATTACAGAATGCCTCCAGATGTGCATCGGAAACTACTACTGGTCTTCCAGGGAACAATGAAAGCGTAAACTCTTTGAGACATTACTCCCATGGAGGAAAGTGTGCATGGTGACTGTTGTATTCAATCCCGATGCATTTTCTGTGTTTCATCAACACTCTGATAGTCCACAGATTACAGAATGCCACGAGATGTGCATCGGAAACCACTACTGGTCTTGCCGGGAACGATCAAAGCGTAGACTGTTTGTGACATTACTCCCATGGAGGAAAGTGCTCATGGTGACTGTTGTATTCAATCCCGATGCAATTTCTGTGTTTCATCAACACTCTGATACTCCACAGATTACAGAATGCCTCCAAATTTGCATCGTAAACAACTACTGGTCTTCCAGGGAACGATCAAAGCGTAGACTGTTTGAGACATTACTCCCATGGAGGAAACTGCGCATGGTGACTGTTGTATTCAATCCCGATACAATTTCTGTCTTTCATCAACACTCTGATACTCCACAGATTACAGAATGCCTCCAGATGTGCATCGGGAACTACTACTGCTCTTCCAGGGAACGAGCAAAACGTAGACTGTTTTTGACATTACTCCCTTGGAGGAAAGTGCGCATGGTGACTGTTGTATTCAATCCCGATGCAATTTCTGTGTGTCATCAACACTCTGATAGTCCACAGATTACAGAATGCCTCCAGATGTTAATCGGAAACTACTACTGGTCTTCCTGGGAACGATCAAAGCGTAGACTGCTTGAGACATTACTCCCATGGAGGAAACTGCGCATGGAGAATGTTGTATTCAATCCCGATGCAGTTTCTGTGTTTCATCAACACTCTGATAGTCCACAGTTTACAAAATGCCTCCAGATGTTAATCGGAAACTACTACTGGTCCTCCAGGGAACAATCAAAGCGTAGACTGTTTGGGACATTACTCCCATGAAGGAAAGTGCGCATGGTGACTGTTGTATTCAATCCCGATGCAATTTCTGTGTTTTATCAACACTCTGATACTCCACAAATTACAGAATGCCTCCAAATGTGCATCGGAAACTACTACTGGTCTTCCAGGGAACGATCAAAGCGTAAACTCTTTGAGACATTACTCCCATGGAGGAAAGTGCGCATGGTGATTGTTGTATTCAATCCCGATGCAATTTCTGAGTTTCATCAACACTCTGATACTCCACAGATTACAGAATGTCTCCAAATGTGCATCGGAAACTTCTACTGGCCTTCCAGGGAACGATCAAAGCGTAAACTCTTTGAGGCATTACTCCCATGGAGGAAAGTGCGCATGGTGACTGTTGTATTCAATCCCGATGCATTTTCTGTGTTTCATCAACACTCGGATAGTCCACAGATTACAGAATGCCACGAGATGTCCATCGGAAACTACTACTGGTTTTCCCGGGAACGACCAAACGTAGACTCTTTGACACATTAATCCCATGGAGGAAAGTGCGCATGGTGACTGTTGTATTCAATCCCGATGCATTTTCAGTGTTTCATCAACACTCTGATAGACCACAGATTACAGAATGCCACGAGATGTGCATCGGAAACTACTGCTGGTCTCCAGGGAACGATGAAAGCGTAGACTGTTTGAGACATTACTTTTATGTAAGAAACAGCGCATGGTGACTGTTGTATTGAATCCCGATGCAATTTCTGTGTTTCATCAACACTCTGATAGTCCACAGATTACAGAATGCCTCCACATGTGAATCGGAAACTACTACTGGTCTTCCAGGAAACCATCAAAGCGTAGACTGTTTGAGACATTACTTTTATGGAGGTATGTGCGCATGGTGACTGTTGTATTCAATCCCGATGCAATTTCTGTGTTTCATCAACAATCCGATAGTCCACAGACTACAGAATGCCACGAGATGTGCATCGGAAACTACTACTGGTCTTCCCGGGAACGATCAAAGCGTAGACTGTTTGAGACATTACTCCCATGGAGGAAAGTGCGCATGGTGACTGTCGTATTCAATCCCGATGCAATTTCTGTGTTTCATCAACACTCTGATAGTCCACAGATTACAGAAAGCCTCCAGAAGTTAATCGTAACCGACTACTGGACTCCCAGGGAACGATCAAAGCGTAGACTGTTAGAGACTTTACTCCCATGGAGGAAAGTTAGCATGGTGAGTGTTTTATTCAATCCGGATGCAATTACTGTGTTTCATCAACACTCTGATAGTCTACAGATTACAGAATGCCACCAGAGGTGCGTCGGAAACTACTACTGGTCTTCCAGGGAACGATCAAAGCGTAGATTGTTTGAGACATTACTCCCGTGGAGGAAAGTGCGCATGGTGACTGTTGTATTCAATCCCGATGCATTTTCTGTGTTTCATCAACACTCTGATAGTCCACAGATTACATAATGCCTCCACATGTGAATCGGAAACTACTACTGGTCTTCCAGGAAACCATCAAAGCGTAGACTGTTTGAGACATTACTTTTATGCAGGAATGTACGCATGGTGACTGTTGTATTCAATCCCATTGCAATTTCTGTGTTTCACCAACACTCTGATAATCCACAGATTACAGAATGCCTCCAGATGTTAATCGGAAACTACTACTGGTCTTCCAGGGAACGATCAAAGCGTAGACTGCTTGAGACATTACTCCTATGGAGGAAACTGCGCATGGAGAATGTTGTATTCAATCCCGATGCAATTTCTGTGTTTCATCAACACTCTGATAGTCCACAGTTTACAAAATGCCTCCAGATGTTAATCGGAAACTACTACTGGTACTCCAGGGAACGATCAAAGCGTAGACTGTTTGGTACATTACTCCCATGAAGGAAAGTGCGCATGGTGACTGTTGTATTCAATCCCGATGCAATTTCTGTGTTTTATCAACACTCTGATACTCCACAGATTACAGAATGCCTCCAAATGTGCATCGGAAACTACTACTGGTCTTCCAGGGAACGATCAAAGCGTAAACTCTTTGAGACATTACTCCCATGGAGGAAAGTGCGCATGGTGACTGTTGTATTCAATCCCGATGGAATTTCTGTGTTTCATCAACACTCTGATACTCAACAGATTAGAGAATGCCTCCAGATATGCAGTTGAAACAACTAGTGGCCTTCCACTGAACGATCAAGGTGTAGACTGTTTGAGACATTACTCCTATGGAGGGAACTGCGCATGGAGAATGTTGTATTCAATTTCGATGCAATTTCTGTGATTCATCAACACTCTGATAGTCCACAGATTACAGAATGCCTCCAGTAGTTAATCGGAAGCTACTACTGGTCTTCCAGTTAACGATCAAAGCGTAGGCTGTTTGTTACATTATTCCCATGGAGGAAAGGGCGCATGGTGACAGTTGTATTTAAGCCCGATGCATTTACAGTGTTTCATCAACACTCTGATAGACCACAGATTACAGAATGCCACGAGATGTGCATCGGAAACTACTACTGGTCTCCAGGGAACGATGAATGCGTAGACTGTTTGAGACATTACTTTTATGTAAGAAACAGCGCATGGTGACTGTTGTATTGAATCCCGATGAATTTCTGTGTTTCATCAACACTCTGATAGTCCACAGATTACAGAATGCCTCCACATGTGAATCGGAAACTACTACTGGTCTTCCAGGAAACCATCAAAGCGTAGACTGTTTGAGACATTACTTTTATGGAGGAATGTACGCATGGTGACTGTTGTATTCTATCCCGATGCAATTTCTGTGTTTCATCAACAATCTGATAGTCCACAGATTACAGTATGCCCCCAGATGTTAATCGGAAACTACTACTGGTCTTCCAGGGAGCGATCAAAGCGTAGACTGTTTGAGACATTACTCCCATGGAGGAAACTGCGCATGGAGATTGTTGTATTCAATCCCGATGCAATTTCTGTGTTTCATCAACACTCTGATAGTCCACAGATTACAGAAAGCCTCCAGAAGTTCATCGGAAACTACTACTGGTCTTCCAGGGAACGATCAAAGCGTAGACTGTTAGAGACTTTACTCCCATGGAGGAAAGTGAGCATGGTGAGTGTTTTATTCAATCCGGATGCAATTACTGTGTTTCATCAACACTCTGATAGTCTACAGATTACAGAATGCCACCAGAGGAGCATCGGAAACTACTACTGGTCCTCCAGGGAACGATCAAAGTGTAGATTGTTTGAGACATTACTCCCATGGAGGAAACTGCGCATGGAGAATGTTGTATTCAATCCCGATGCAATTTCTGTGTTTCATCAACACTCTGATAGTCCACAGTTTACAAAATGCCTCCAGATGTTAATCGGAAACTACTACTGGTCTTCCAGGAAACCATCAAAGCGTAGACTGTTTGAGACATTACTTTTATGGAGGAATGTACGCATGGTGACTGTTGTATTCAATCCCGATGCAATTTCTGTGTTTCACCAACACTCTGATAGTCCACAGATTACAGAATGCCTCCAGATGTTAATCGGAAACTACTACTGGTCTTCCAGGGAACGATCAAAGCGTAGACTGCTTGAGACATTACTCCCATGGAGGAAACTGCGCATGGAGAATGTTGTATTCAATCCCGATGCAATTTCTGTGTTTCATCAACACTCTGATAGTCCACAGTTTACAAAATGCCTCCAGATGTTAATCGGAAACTACTACTGGTCCTCCAGGGAACGATCAAAGCGTAGACTGTTTGGGACATTACTCCCATGAAGGAAAGTGCTCATGGTGACTGATGTATTCAATCCCGATGCAATTTCTGTGTTTTATCAACACTCTGATACTCCACAGATTACAGAATGCCTCCAAACGTGCATCGGAAACTACTACTGGTCTTCCAGGGAACGATCAAAGCGTAAACTCTTTGAGTCATTACTCCCATGGAGGAAAGTGCGCATGGTGACTGTTGTATTCAATCCCGAAGCATTTTCTGTGTTTCATCAACACTCTGATAGTCCACAGATTACAGAATGCCACGAGAAGTGCATCGGAAACTACTACTGATCTTCCTGAGAACGATCAAAGCGTTGACTCTTTGAGAAATTACTCCCATGGAGGAAAGTGCGCATGGTGACTGTTGTATTCAATCCCGATGGAATATCTGTGTTTCATCAACACTCTGATACTCAACAGATTACAGAATGCCTCCAGATGTGCAGTTGAATCTACTACTGGCCTTCCACTGAACGATCAAAGCGTAGACTGTTTGAGACATTACTCCTAAGGAGGGAACTGCGCATGGAGAATGTTGTATTCAATCCCGATGCATTTTCTGTGTTTCATCAACACTCTGATAGTCCACAGATTACAGAATGCCACGAGAAGTGCATCGGAAACTACTACTGGTCTTCCCGGGAACGAACAAAGCGTAGACTCTTTGAGACATTACTCCCATGGAGGAAAGTGCGCATGGTGACTGTTGTATTCAATCCCGATGGAATTTCTGTGTTTCATCAACACTCTGATACTCAACAGATTAGAGAATGCCTCCAGATATGCAGTTGAAACAACTAGTGGCCTTCCACTGAACGATCAAAGCGTAGACTGTTTGAGACATTACTCCTATGGAGGGAACTGCGCATGGAGAATGTTGTATTCAATTTCGATGCAATTTCTGTGATTCATCAACACTCTGATAGTCCACAGATTACAGAATGCCTCCAGATGTTAATCGGAAGCTACTACTGGTCTTCCAGTTAACGATCAAAGCGTAGGCTGTTTGTTACATTACTCCCATGGAGGAAAGGGCGCATGGTGACAGTTGTATTCAATCCCGATGCATTTACAGTGTTTCATCAACACTCTGATAGACCACAGATTGCAGAATGCCACGAGATGTGCATCGGAAACTACTACTGGTCTCCAATGAACGATGAAAGCGTAGACTGTTTGAGACATTACTTTTATGTAAGAAACAGCGCATGGTGACTGTTGTATTGAATCCCGATGAATTTCTGTGTTTCATCAACACTCTGATAGTCCACAGATTACAGAATGCCTCCACATGTGAATCGGAAACTACTACTGGTCTTCCAGGAAACCATCAAAGCGTAGACTGTTTGAGACATTACTTTTATGGAGGAATGTACGCATGGTGACTGTTGTATTCAATCCCGATGCAATTTCTGTGTTTCATCAACAATCTGATAGTCCACAGATTACAGTATGCCCCCAGATGTTAATCGGAAACTACTACTGGTCTTCCAGGGAGCGATCAAAGCGTAGACTGTTTGAGACATTACTCCCATGGAGGAAACTGCGCATGGAGATTGTTGTATTCAATCCCGATGCAATTTCTGTGTTTCATCAACACTCTGATAGTCCACAGATTACAGAAAGCCTCCAGAAGTTCATCGGAAACTACTACTGGTCTTCCAGGGAACGATCAAAGCGTAGACTGTTAGAGACTTTACTCCCATGGAGGAAAGTGAGCATGGTGAGTGTTTTATTCAATCCGGATGCAATTACTGTGTTTCATCAACACTCTGATAGTCTACAGATTACAGAATGCCACCAGAGGAGCATCGGAAACTACTACTGGTCTTCCAGGGAACGATCAAAGTGTAGATTGTTTGAGACATTACTCCCGTGGAGGAAAGTGCGCATGGTGACTGTTGTATTCAATCCCGATGCATTTTCTGTGTTTCATCAACACCCTGATAGTCCACAGATTACAGAATGCCTCCAGATGTTAATCGGAAACTACTACTGGTCTTCCAGTTAACGATCAAAGCGTAGGCTGTTTGTTACATTACTCCCATGGAGGAAAGGGCGCATGGTGACAGTTGTATTCAATCCCGATGCATTTTCTGTGTTTCATCAACACTCTGATAGTCCACAGATTACAGAACGCCTCCACATGTGAATCGGAAACTACTACTGGTCTTCCAGGAAACCATCAAAGCGCAGACTGTTTGAGACATTACTTTTATGGAGGAATGTACGCATGGTGACTGTTGTATTCAATCCCGATGCCATTTCTGTGTTTCACCAACACTCTGATAGTCCACAGATTACAGAATGCCTCCAGATGTTAATCGGAAACTACTACTGGTCTTCCAGGGAACGATCAAAGCGTAGACTGCTTGAGACATTACTCCCATGGAGGAAACTGCGCATGGAGAATGTTGTATTCAATACCGATGCAATTTCTGTGTTTCATCAACACTCTGATAGTCCACAGTTTACAAAATGCCTCCAGATGTTAATCGGAAACTACTACTGGTCCTCCAGGGAACGATCAAAGCGTAGACTGTTTGGGACATTACTCCCATGAAGGAAAGTGCTCATGGTGACTGATGTATTCAATCCCGATGCAATTTCTGTGTTTTATCAACACTCTGATACTCCACACATTACAGAATGCCTCCAAACGTGCATCGGAAACTACTACTGGTCTTCCAGGGAACGATCAAAGCGTAAACTCTTTGAGTCATTACTCCCATGGAGGAAAGTGCGCATGGTGACTGTTGTATTCAATCCCGAAGCATTTTCTGTGTTTCATCAACACTCTGATAGTCCACAGATTACAGAATGCCACGAGAAGTGCATCGGAAACTACTACTGGTCTTCCTGGGAACGATCAAAGCGTTGACTCTTTGAGACATTACTCCCATGGAGGAAAGTGCGCATGGTGACTGTTGTATTCAATCCCGATGGAATATCTGTGTTTCATCAACTCTCTGATACTCAACAGATTACAGAATGCCTCCAGATGTGCAGTTGAATCTACTACTGGCCTTCCACTGAACGATCAAAGCGTAGACTGTTTGAGACATTACTCCTATGGAGGGAACTGCGCATGGAGAATGTTGTATTCAATCCCGATGCATTTTCTGTGTTTCATCAACACTCTGATAGTCCACAGATTACAGAATGCCACGAGAAGTGCATCGGAAACTACTACTGGTCTTCCCGGGAACGATCAAAGCGTAGACTCTTTGAGACATTACTCCCATGGAGGAAAGTGCGCATGGTGACTGTTGTATTCAATCCCGATGCAATTTCTGTGTTTCATCAACACTCTGATGGACCACAGATTACAGAATGCCACGAGATGTGCATCGGAAACTACTACTGATCTTCCTGGGAACGATCAAAGCGTTGACTCTTTGAGAAATTACTCCCATGGAGGAAAGTGCGCATGGTGACTGTTGTATTCAATCCCGATGGAATATCTGTGTTTCATCAACACTCTGATACTCAACAGATTACAGAATGCCTCCAGATGTGCAGTTGAATCTACTACTGGCCTTCCACTGAACGATCAAAGCGTAGACTGTTTGAGACATTACTCCTAAGGAGGGAACTGCGCATGGAGAATGTTGTATTCAATCCCGATGCATTTTCTGTGTTTCATCAACACTCTGATAGTCCACAGATTACAGAATGCCACGAGAAGTGCATCGGAAACTACTACTGGTCTTCCCGGGAACGAACAAAGCGTAGACTCTTTGAGACATTACTCCCATGGAGGAAAGTGCGCATGGTGACTGTTGTATTCAATCCCGATGGAATTTCTGTGTTTCATCAACACTCTGATACTCAACAGATTAGAGAATGCCTCCAGATATGCAGTTGAAACAACTAGTGGCCTTCCACTGAACGATCAAAGCGTAGACTGTTTGAGACATTACTCCTATGGAGGGAACTGCGCATGGAGAATGTTGTATTCAATTTCGATGCAATTTCTGTGATTCATCAACACTCTGATAGTCCACAGATTACAGAATGCCTCCAGATGTTAATCGGAAGCTACTACTGGTCTTCCAGTTAACGATCAAAGCGTAGGCTGTTTGTTACATTACTCCCATGGAGGAAAGGGCGCATGGTGACAGTTGTATTCAATCCCGATGCATTTACAGTGTTTCATCAACACTCTGATAGACCACAGATTACAGAATGCCACGAGATGTGCATCGGAAACTACTACTGGTCTCCAGGGAACGATGAAAGCGTAGACTGTTTGAGACATTACTTTTATGTAAGAAACAGCGCATGGTGACTGTTGTATTGAATCCCGATGAATTTCTGTGTTTCATCAACACTCTGATAGTCCACAGATTACAGAATGCCTCCACATGTGAATCGGAAACTACTACTGGTCTTCCAGGAAACCATCAAAGCGTAGACTGTTTGAGACATTACTTTTATGGAGGAATGTACGCATGGTGACTGTTGTATTCAATCCCGATGCAATTTCTGTGTTTCATCAACAATCTGATAGTCCACAGATTACAGTATGCCCCCAGATGTTAATCGGAAACTACTACTGGTCTTCCAGGGAGCGATCAAAGCGTAGACTGTTTAAGACATTACTCCCATGGAGGAAACTGCGCATGGAGATTGTTGTATTCAATCCCGATGCAATTTCTGTGTTTCATCAACACTCTGATAGTCCACAGATTACAGAAAGCCTCCAGAAGTTCATCGGAAACTACTACTGGTCTTCCAGGGAACGATCAAAGCGTAGACTGTTAGAGACTTTACTCCCATGGAGGAAAGTGAGCATGGTGAGTGTTTTATTCAATCCGGATGCAATTACTGTGTTTCATCAACACTCTGATAGTCTACAGATTACAGAATGCCACCAGAGGAGCATCGGAAACTACTACTGGTCTTCCAGGGAACGATCAAAGTGTAGATTGTTTGAGACATTACTCCCGTGGAGGAAAGTGCGCATGGTGACTGTTGTATTCAATCCCGATGCATTTTCTGTGTTTCATCAACACCCTGATAGTCCACAGATTACAGAATGCCTCCAGATGTTAATCGGAAACTACTACTGGTCTTCCAGTTAACGATCAAAGCGTAGGCTGTTTGTTACATTACTCCCATGGAGGAAAGGGCGCATGGTGACAGTTGTATTCAATCCCGATGCATTTTCTGTGTTTCATCAACACTCTGATAGTCCACAGATTACAGAACGCCTCCACATGTGAATCGGAAACTACTACTGGTCTTCCAGGAAACCATCAAAGCGTAGACTGTTTGAGACATTACTTTTATGGAGGAATGTACGCATGGTGACTGTTGTATTCAATCCCGATGCAATTTCTGTGTTTCACCAACACTCTGATAGTCCACAGATTACAGAATGCCTCCAGATGTTAATCGGAAACTACTACTGGTCTTCCAGGGAACGATCAAAGCGTAGACTGCTTGAGACATTACTCCCATGGAGGAAACTGCGCATGGAGAATGTTGTATTCAATACCGATGCAATTTCTGTGTTTCATCAACACTCTGATAGTCCACAGTTTACAAAATGCCTCCAGATGTTAATCGGAAACTACTACTGGTCCTCCAGGGAACGATCAAAGCGTAGACTGTTTGGGACATTACTCCCATGAAGGAAAGTGCTCATGGTGACTGATGTATTCAACCCCGATGCAATTTCTGTGTTTTATCAACACTCTGATACTCCACAGATTACAGAATGCCTCCAAACGTGCATCGGAAACTACTACTGGTCTTCCAGGGAACGATCAAAGCGTAAAATCTTTGAGTCATTACTCCCATGGAGGAAAGTGCGCATGGTGACTGTTGTATTCAATCCCGAAGCATTTTCTGTGTTTCATCAACACTCTGATAGTCCACAGATTACAGAATGCCACGAGAAGTGCATCGGAAACTACTACTGGTCTTCCTGGGAACGATCAAAGCGTTGACTCTTTGAGACATTACTCCCATGGAGGAAAGTGCGCATGGTGACTGTTGTATTCAATCCCGATGGAATATCTGTGTTTCATCAACTCTCTGATACTCAACAGATTACAGAATGCCTCCAGATGTGCAGTTGAATCTACTACTGGCCTTCCACTGAACGATCAAAGCGTAGACTGTTTGAGACATTACTCCTATGGAGGGAACTGCGCATGGAGAATGTTGTATTCAATCCCGATGCATTTTCTGTGTTTCATCAACACTCTGATAGTTCACAGATTACAGAATGCCACGAGAAGTGCATCGGAAACTACTACTGGTCTTCCCGGGAACGAACAAAGCGTAGACTCTTTGAGACATTACTCCCATGGAGGAAAGTGCGCATGGTGACTGTTGTATTCAATCCCGATGCAATTTCTGTGTTTCATCAACACTCTGATGGACCACAGATTACAGAATGCCACGAGATGTGCATCGGAAACTACTACTGGTCTCCAGGGAACGATCAAAGCGTAGACTGTTTGAGACATTACTCCCATGGAGGAAAGTGCGCATGGTGACTGTCGTATTCAATCCCGATTCAATTTCCGTGATTCATCAACACTTTGATAGTCCACAGATTACAGAAAGCCTTCAGAAGTTCATCGGAAACTACTACTGGTCTTCCAGGGAACGATCAAAGCGTAGACTGTTAGAGACTTTACTCCCATGGAGGAAAGTGAGCATGGTGAGTGTTTTATTCAATCGGGATGCAATTACTGTGTTTCATCAACACTCTGATAGTCTACGGATTACAGAATGCCACCAGAGGTGCATCGGAAACTAGTACTGGTCTTCCAGGGTACGATCAAAGTGTAGATTGTTTGAGACATTACTCCCGTGGAGGAAAGTGCGCATGGTGATTGTTGTATTCAATCCCGATGCATCTTCTGTGTTTCATCTACACTCTGATAGTCCACAGTTTACAAAATGCCCCCAGATGTTAATCGGAAACTACTACTGGTCTTCCAGGAAACCATCAAAGCGTAGACTGTTTGAGACATTACATTTATGGAGGAATGTACGCATGGTGACTGCTGTATTCAATCTCGATGCAATTTCTGTGTTTCACCAACACTCTGATAGTCCACAGATTACAGAATGCCTCCAGATGTTAATCGGAAACTACTATTGGTCTTCCAGGGAACGATCAAAGCGTAGACTGCTTGAGACATTACTCCCATGGAGGAAACTGCGCATGGAGAATGTTGTATTCAATCCCGATGCAATTTCTGTGTTTCATCAACACTCTGATAGTCCACAGTTTACAAAATGCCTCCAGATGTTAATCGGAAACTACTACTGGTCCTCCAGGGAACGATCAAAGCGTAGACTGTTTGGGACATTACTCCCATGAAGGAAAGTGCGCATGCTGACTGTTGTATTCAATCCCAGTGCAATTTCTGTGTTTTATCAACACTCTGATACTCCACAAATTACAGAATGCCTCCAAATGTGCATCGGAAACTACTACTGGTCTTCCAGGGAACGATCGAAGCGTAAACTCTTTGAGACATTACTCCCATGGAGGAAAGTGCGCATGGTGAATGTTGTATTCAATCCCGATGCATTTTCTGTGTTTCATCAACACTCTGATAGTCCACAGATTACAGAACGCCTCCACATGTGAATCGGAAACTACTACTGGTCTTCCAGGAAACCATCAAAGCGTAGACTGTTTGAGACATTACTTTTATGGAGGAATGAACGCATGGTGACTGTTGTATTCAATCCCGATGCAATTTCTGTGTTTCACCAACACTCTGATAGTCCACAGATTACAGAATGCCTCCAGATGTTAATCGGAAACTACTACTGGTCTTCCAGGGAACGATCAAAGCGTAGACTGCTTGAGACATTACTCCCATGGAGGAAAGTGCGCATGGTGACTGTTGTATTCAATCCCGAAGCATTTTCTGTGTTTCATCAACACTCTGATAGTCCACAGACTACAGAATGCCACGAGAAGTGCATCGGAAACTACTACTGGTCTTCCTGGGAACGATCAAAGCGTTGACTCTTTGAGACATTACTCCCATGGAGGAAAGTGCGCATGGTGACTGTTGTATTCAATCCCGATGGAATATCTGTGTTTCATCAACACTCTGATACTCAACAGATTACAGAATGCCTCCAGATGTGCAGTTGAATCTACTACTG
Organism: Schistocerca gregaria; assembly: GCF_023897955.1. Lineage (NCBI taxonomy): Eukaryota > Metazoa > Arthropoda > Insecta > Orthoptera > Acrididae > Schistocerca > Schistocerca gregaria. The sequence goes on along the minus strand of NC_064931.1, from coordinate 3,670,459 downwards.
GCCTTCCACTGAACGATCAAAGCGTAGACTGTTTGAGGCATTACTCCTATGGAGGGAACTGCGCATGGAGAATGTTGTATTCAATCCCGATGCAATTTCTGTGTTTCATCAACACTCTGATAGTCCACAGATTACAGAATGCCTCCAGATGTTAATCGGAAACTACTACTGGTCTTCCAGTTAACGATCAAAGCGTAGGCTGTTTGTTACATTACTCGCATGGAGGAAAGGGCGCATGGTGACAGTTGTATTCAATCCCGATGCATTTACAGTGTTTCATCAACACTCTGATAGACCACAGATTACAGAATGCCACGAGATGTGCATCGGAAACTACTACTGGTCTTCCCGGGAACGACCAAACGTAGACTCTTTGAGACATTACTCCCATGGAGGAAAGTGCGCATGGTGACTGTTGTATTCAATCCCGATGCATTTACAGTGTTTCATCAACACTCTGATAGACCACAGATTACAGAATGCCACGAGATGTGCATCGGAAACTACTACTGGTCTCCAGGGAACGATCAAAGCGTAGACTGTTTGAGACATTACTCCCATGGAGGAAAGTGCGCATGGTGACTGTCGTATTCAATCCCGATTCAATTTCTGTGATTCATCAACACTTTGATAGTCCACAGATTACAGAAAGCCTTCAGAAGTTCATCGGAAACTACTACTGGTCTTCCAGGGAACGATCAAAGCGTAGACTGTTAGAGACTTTACTCCCATGGAGGAAAGTGAGCATGGTGAGTGTTTTATTCAATCCGGATGCAATTACTGTGTTTCATCAACACTCTGATAGTCTACGGATTACAGAATGCCACCAGAGGTGCATCGGAAACTACTACTGGTCTTCCAGGGTACGATCAAAGTGTAGATTGTTTGAGACATTACTCCCATTTAGGAAAGTGCGCATGGTGACTGTTGTATTCAATCCCGATGCGTCTTCTGTGTTTCATCTACACTCTGATAGTCCACAGTTTACAAAATGCCTCCAGATGTTAATCGGAAACTACTACTGGTCCTCCAGGAAACGATCAAAGCGTAGACAGTTTGGGACATTACTCCCATGGAGGAAAGTGCGCATGGTGACTGTTGTATCCAATCCCGATGCATTTTCTGTGTTTCATCAACACTCTGATAGTCCACAGATTACAGAATGCCACGAGATGTCTATCGGAAACTACTACAGGTCTTCCCGGGAACGATCAAAGCGTAGACTGTTTGAGACTTTACTCCCATTTAGGAAAGTGCGCATGGTGACTGTCGTATTCAATCCCGATGCAATTTCTGTGTTTCATCAACACTTTGATAGTCCACAGATTACAGAAAGCCTCCAGAAGTTCATCGGAAACTACTACTGGTCTTCCAGGGAACGATCAAAGCGTAGACTGTTAGAGACTTTACTCCCATGGAGGAAAGTGAGCATGGTGAGTGTTTTATTCAATCCGGATGCAATTACTGTGTTTCATCAACACTCTGATAGTCTACAGATTACAGAATGCCACCAGAGGTGCATCGGAAACTACTACTGGTCTTCCAGGGAACGATCAAAGTGTAGATTGTTTGAGACATTACTCCTGTGGAGGAAAGTGCGAATGGTGACTGTTGTATTCAATCCCGATGCATTTTCTTTGTTCCATCAACACTCTGATAGTCCACAGATACAGAATGATTACACATGTGAATCGGAAACTACTACTGGTCTTCCAGGAAACCATCAAAGCGTAGACTGTTTGAGACATTACATTTATGGAGGAATGTACGCATGGTGACTGCTGTATTCAATTCCGATGCAATTTCTGTGTTTCACCAACACTCTGATAGTCCACAGATTACAGAATGCCTCCAGTTGTTAATCGGAAACTACTATTGGTCTTCCAGGGAACGATCAAAGCGTAGACTGCTTGAGACATTACTCCCATGGAGGAAACTGCGCATGGAGAATGTTGTATTCAATCCCGATGCAATTTCTGTGTTTCATCAACACTCTGATAGTCCACAGTTTACAAAATGCCTCCAGATGTTAATCGGAAACTACTACTGGTCCTCCAGGGAACGATCAAAGCATAGACTGTTTGGGACAATACTCCCATGAAGGAAAGTGCGCATGGTGACTGTTGTATTCAATCCCAGTGCAATTTCTGTGTTTTATCAACACTCTGATACTCCACAAATTACAGAATGCCTCCAAATGTGCATCGGAAACTACTACTGGTCTTCCCGGGAATGATCAAAGCGTAGACTCTTTGAGACATTACACACATGGAGGAGAGTGCGCATGGTGACTGTTGTATTCAATCCCGATGGAATTTCTGTGTTTCATCACCACTCTGATACTCAACAGATTACAGAATGCCTCCAGATGTGCAGTTGAATCTACTACTGGCCTTCCACTGAACGATCAAAGCGTAGACTGTTTGAGACATTACTCCTATGGAGGGAACTGCGCATGGAGAATGTTGTATTCAATCCCGATGCAATTTCTGTGTTTCATCAACACTCTGATAGTCCACAGATTACAGAATGCCTCCAGATGTTAATCGGAAACTACTACTGGTCTTCCAGGGAACGATCAAAGCGTAGACTGTTTGAGACATTACTCCCATGGGGGAAACTGCGCATGGAGAATGTTGTATTCAATCCCGATGCAAATTCTGTGTTTCATCAACACTCTGATAGTCCACAGATTACAAAATGCCTCCAGATGTTAATCGGAAACTACTACTGGTCCTCCAGGGAACGATCAAAGCGTAGACTGTTTGGGACATTACTCCCATGAAGGAAAGTGCGCATGGTGACTGTTGTATTCAATCCCGATGCAATTTTTGTGTTTCATCAACACTCTGATACTCCACAGATCACAGAATGCCTCCAAATGTGCATCGGAAACTACTACTGGTCTTCCAGGGAACGATCAAAGCGTAGATTGTTTGAGACATTACTCCCGTGGAGGAAAGTGCGCATGGTGACTGCTGTATTCAATCCCGATGTATTTTCTGTGTTTCATCAACACTCTGATAGTCCGCAGATTACACAATGCCTCCAGATGTGCATCGGAAACTACTAGTGCTCTTCCAGGGAACGATCAAAGCGTAGACTTTTTGAGACATTACTCCCATGGAGGAATGTGCGCATAGTGTCGGTTGTATTCAATCCCGATGCAATTTCTATGTTTTATCAACACTCTAATACTCCACAGATTACAGAATGCCTCCAAATGTGCATCGGAAACTACTACTGGTCTTCCAGGGAACGATCAAAGCGTAAACTCTTAGAGACATTACTCCCATGGAGGAAAGTGCGCATGGTGACTGTTGTATTCAATCCCGATGCATTTTCTGTGTTTCATCAACACTCTGATAGTCCACAGATTACAGAATGCCACGAGAAGTGCATCGGAAACTACTAATGGTCCTCCCGGGAACGATCGAAGCGTAGACTCTTTGAGACATTACTCCCATGGAGGAAAGTGCGCATGGTGACTGTTGTATTCAATCCCGATGCAATTTCTGTGTTTCATCAACACTCTGATACTCAACAGATTACAGAATGCCTCCAGATGTGCAGTTGAAACTACTACTGGCCTTCCACTGAACGATCAAAGCGTAGACTGTTTGAGACATTACTCCTATGGAGGGTACTGCGCATGGAGAATGTTGTATTCAATCCCGATGCAATTTCTGTGTTTCATCAACACTCTGATAGTCCACAGATTACAGAATGCCTCCAGATGTTAATCGGAAACTACTACTGGTCTTCCAGGAAACCATCAAAGCGTAGACTGTTTGAGACATTACATTTATGGAGGAATGTACGCATGGTGACTGCTGTATTCAATCCCGATGCAATTTCTGTGTTTCACCAACACTCTGATAGTCCACAGATTACAGAATGCCTCCAGATGTTAATCGGAAACTACTATTGGTCTTCCAGGGAACGATCAAAGTGTAGACTGCTTGAGACATTACTCCCATGGAGGAAACTGCGCATGGAGAATGTAGTATTCAATCCCGATGCAATTTCTGTGTTTCATCAACACTCTGATAGTCCACAGTTTACAAAATGCCTCCAGTTGTTAATCGGAAACTACTACTGGTCCTCCAGGGAACGATCAAAGCGTAGACTGTTTGGGACATTACTCCCATGAAGGAAAGTGCGCATGGTGACTGTTGTATTCAATCCCAGTGCAATTTCTGTGTTTTATCAACACTCTGATACTCCACAAATTACAGAATGCCTCCAAATGTGCATCGGAAACTACTACTGGTCTTCCAGCGAACGATCGAAGCGTAAACTCTTTGAGACATTACTCCCATGGAGGAAAGTGCGCATGGTGACTGTTGTATTCAATCCCGATGCATTTTCTGTGTTTCATCAACACTCTGATAGTCCACAGATTACAGAACGCCTCCACATGTGAATCGGAAACTACTACTGGTCTTCCAGGAAACCATCAAAGCGTAGACTGTTTGAGACATTACTTTTATGGAGGAATGTACGCATGGTGACTGTTGTATTCAATCCCGATGCAATTTCTGTGTTTCACCAACACTCTGATAGTCCACAGATTACAGAATGCCTCCAGATGTTAATCGGAAACTACTATTGGTCTTTCAGGGAACGATCAAAGCGTAGACTGCTTGAGACATTACTCCCATGGAGGAAACTGCGCATGGAGAATGTTGTATTCAATCCCGATGCAATTTCTGTGTTTCATCAACACTCTGATAGTCCACAGATTACAGAATGCCACGAGAAGTGCATCGGAAACCACTACTGGTCTTCCTGGGAACGATCACAGCGTTGACTCTTTGAGTCATTACTCCCATGGAGGAAAGTGCGCATGGTGACTGTTGTATTCAATCCCGATGGAATATCTGTGTTTCATCAACACTCTGATACTCAACAGATTACAGAATGCCTCCAGATGTGCAGTTGAATCTACTACTGGCCTTCCACTGAACGATCAAAGCGTAGACTGTTTGAGACATTACTCCTATGGAGGGAACTGCGCATGGAGAATGTTGTATTCAATCCCGATGCAATTTCTGTGTTTCATCAACACTCTGATAGTCCACAGATTACAGAATGCCTCCAGATGTTAATCGGAAACTACTACTGGTCTTCCAGTTAACGATCAAAGCGTAGGCTGTTTGTTACATTACTCGCATGGAGGAAAGGGCGCATGGTGACAGTTGTATTCAATCCCGATGCATTTACAGTGTTTCATCAACACTCTGATAGACCACAGATTACAGAATGCCACGAGATGTGCATCGGAAACTACTACTGGTCTTCCCGGGAACGACCAAACGTAGACTCTTTGAGACATTACTCCCATGGAGGAAAGTGCGCATGGTGACTGTTGTATTCAATCCCGATGCATTTACAGTGTTTCATCAACACTCTGATAGACCACAGATTACAGAATGCCACGAGATGTGCATCGGAAACTACTACTGGTCTCCAGGGAACGATCAAAGTGTAGACTGTTTGAGACATTACTCCCATGGAGGAAAGTGCGCATGGTGACTGTCGTATTCAATCCCGATTCAATTTCTGTGATTCATCAACACTTTGATAGTCCACAGATTACAGAAAGCCTTCAGAAGTTCATCGGAAACTACTACTGGTCTTCCAGGGAACGATCAAAGCGTAGACTGTTAGAGACTTTACTCCCATGGAGAAAAGTGAGCATGGTGAGTGTTTTATTCAATCCGGATGCAATTACTGTGTTTCATCAACACTCTGATAGTCTACGGATTACAGAATGCCACCAGAGGTGCATCGGAAACTACTACTGGTCTTCCAGGGTACGATCAAAGTGTAGATTGTTTGAGACATTACTCCCGTGGAGGAAAGTGCGCATGGTGACTGTTGTATTCAATTCCGATGCATCTTCTGTGTTTCATCTACACTCTGATAGTCCACAGTTTACAAAATGCCTCCAGATGTTAATCGGAAACTACTACTGGTCCTCCAAGGAACGATCAAAGCGTAGACTGTTTGGGACATTACTCCCATGGAGGAAAGTGCGCATGGTGACTGTTGTATCCAATCCCGATGCATTTTCTGTGTTTCATCAACACTCTGATAGTCCACAGATTACAGAATGCCACGAGATGTCTATCGGAAACTACTACTGGTCTTCCCGGGAACGATCAAAGCGTAGACTGTTTGAGACATTACTCCCATTTAGGAAAGTGCGCATGGTGACTGTCGTATTCAATCCCGATGCAATTTCTGTGTTTCATCAACACTTTGATAGTCCACAGATTACAGAAAGCCTCCAGAAGTTAATCGGAAACTACTACTGGTCTTCCAGGGAACGATCAAAGCGTAGACTGTTAGAGACTTTACTCCCATGGAGGAAAGTGAGCATGGTGAGTGTTTTATTCAATCCGGATGCAATTACTGTGTTTCATCAACACTCTGATAGTCTACAGATTACAGAATGCCACCAGAGGTGCATCGGAAACTACTACTGGTCTTCCAGGGAACGATCAAAGTGTAGATTGTTTGAGACATTACTCCTGTGGAGGAAAGTGCGCATGGTGACTGTTGTATTCAAACCCGATGCATTTTCTGTGTTTCATCAACACTCTGATAGTCCACAGATTACAGAATGCCATGAGAAGTGCATCGGAAACTACTACTGGTCTTCCCGGGAATGATCAAAGCGTAGACTCTTTGAGACATTACACCCATGGAGGAAAGTGCGCATGGTGACTGTTGTATTCAATCCCGATGGAATTTCTGTGTTTCATCACCACTCTGATACTCAACAGATTACAGAATGCCTCCAGATGTGCAGTTGAATCTACTACTGGCCTTCCACTGAACGATCAAAGCGTAGACTGTTTGAGACATTACTCCTATGGAGGGAACTGCGCATGGAGAATGTTGTATTCAATCCCGATGCCATTTCTGTGTTTCATCAACATTCTGATAGTCCACAGATTACAGAATGCCTCCAGATGTTAATCGGAAACTACTACTGGTCTTCCAGGGAACGATCAAAGCGTAGACTGTTTGAGACATTACTCCCATGGGGGAAACTGCGCATGGAGAATGTTGTATTCAATCCCGATGCAATTTCTGTGTTTCATCAACACTCTGATAGTCCACAGATTACAAAATGCCTCCAGATGTTAATCGGAAACTACTACTGGTCCTCCAGGGAACGATCAAAGCGTAGACTGTTTGGGACATTACTCCCATGAAGGAAAGTGCGCATGGTGACTGTTGTATTCAATCCCGATGCAATTTTTGTGTTTCATCAACACTCTGATACTCCACAGATCTCAGAATGCCTCCAAATGTGCATCGGAAACTACTACTGGTCTTCCAGGTAACGATCAAAGCGTAGATTGTTTGAGACATTACTCCCATGGAGGAAAGTGCGCATGGTGACTGTTGTATTCAATCCCGATGTATTTTCTGTGTTTCATCAACACTCTGATAGTCCGCAGATTACACAATGCCTCCAGATGTGCATCGGAAACTACTAGTGCTCTTCCAGGGAACGATCAAAGCGTAGACTTTTTGAGACATTACTCCCATGGAGGAATGTGCGCATAGTGTCTGTTGTATTCAATCCCGATGCAATTTCTGTGTTTTATCAACACTCTAATACTCCACAGATTACAGAATGCCTCCAAATGTGCATCGGAAACTACTACTGGTCTTCCAGGGAACGATCAAAGCGTAAACTCTTAGAGACATTACTCCCATGGAGGAAAGTGCGCATGGTGACTGTTGTATTCAATCCCGATGCAATTTCTGTGTTTCATCAACACTCTGATACTCAACAGATTACAGAATGCCTCCAGATGTGCAGTTGAAACTACTACTGGCCTTCCACTCAACGATCAAAGCGTAGACTGTTTGAGACATTACTCCTATGGAGGGTACTGCGCATGGAGAATGTTGTATTCAATCCCGATGCAATCTCTGTGTTTCATCAACACTCTGATAGTCCACAGATTACAGAATGCCTCCAGATGTTAATCGGAAACTACTACTGGTCTTCCAGTTAACGATCAAAGCGTAGGCTGTTTGTTACATTACTCCCATGGAGGAAAGTGCGCATGGTGACTGTTGTATTCAATCCCGATGCATTTACAGTGTTTCATCAACACTCTGATAGACCACAGATTACAGAATGCCACGAGATGTGCATCGGAAACTACTACTGGTCTCCAGGGAACGATCAAAGCGTAGACTGTTTGAGACATTACTCCCATGGAGGAAAGTGCGCATTGTGACTGTCGTATTCAATCCCAATTCAATTTCTGTGTTTCATCAACACTTTGATAGTCCACAGATTACAGAAAGCCTCCAGAAGTTCATCGGAAACTACTACTGGTCTTCCAGGGAACGATCAAAGCGTAGACTGTTAGAGACTTTACTCCCATGGAGGAAAGTGTGCATGGTGAGTGTTTTATTCAATCCGGATGCAATTACTGTGTTTCATCAACACTCTGATAGTCTACAGATTACAGAATGCCACGAGAGGTGCATCGGAAACTACTACTGGTCTTCCCGGGAATGATCAAAGCGTAGACTCTTTGAGACATTACACCCATGGAGGAAAGTGCGCATGGTGACTGTTGTATTCAATCCCGATGGAATTTCTGTGTTTCATCACCACTCTGATACTCAACAGATTACAGAATGCCTCCAGATGTGCAGTTGAATCTACTACTGGCCTTCCACTGAACGATCAAAGCGTAGACTGTTTGAGACATTACTCCTATGGAGGGAACTGCGCATGGAGAATGTTGTATTCAATCCCGATGCAATTTCTGTGTTTCATCAACACTCTGATAGTCCACAGATTACAGAATGCCTCCAGATGTTAATCGGAAACTACTACTGGTCTTCCAGGGAACGATCAAAGCGTAGACTGTTTGAGACATTACTCCCATGGGGGAAACTGCGCATGGAGAATGTTGTATTCAATCCCGATGCAATTTCTGTGTTTCATCAACACTCTGATAGTCCACAGATTACAAAATGCCTCCAGATGTTAATCGGAAACTACTACTGGTCCTCCAAGGAACGATCAAAGCGTAGACTGTTTGGGACATTACTCCCATGAAGGAAAGTGCGCATGGTGACTGTTGTATTCAATCCCGATGCAATTTTTGTGTTTCATCAACACTCTGATACTCCACAGATCACAGAATGCCTCCAAATGTGCATCGGAAACTACTACTGGTCTTCCAGGGAACGATCAAAGCGTAGATTGTTTGAGACATTACTCCCATGGAGGAAAGTGCGCATGGTGACTGTTGTATTCAATCCCGATGTATTTTCTGTGTTTCATCAACACTCTGATAGTCCGCAGATTACACAATGCCACGAGATGTGCATCGGAAACTACTACTGGTCTCCAGGGAACGATCAAAGCGTAGACTGTTTGAGACATTACTCCCATGGAGGAAAGTGCGCATGGTGACTGTCGTATTCAATCCCGATTCAATTTCTGTGATTCATCAACACTTTGATAGTCCACAGATTACAGAAAGCCTTCAGAAGTTCATCGGAAACTACTACTGGTCTTCCAGGGAACGATCAAAGCGTAGACTGTTGGAGACTTTACTCCCATGGAGGAAAGTGAGCATGGTGAGTGTTTTATTCAATCCGGATGCAATTACTGTGTTTCATCAACACTCTGATAGTCTACAGATTACAGAATGCCACCAGAGGTGCATCGGAAACTACTACTGGTCTTCCAGGGAACGATCAAAGTGTAGATTGTTTGAGACATTACTCCTGTGGAGGAAAGTGCCATGGTGACTGTTGTATTCAATCCCGATGCATTTTCTTTGTTTCATCAACACTCTGATAGTCCACATATTACAGAATGATTACACATGTGAATCGGAAACTACTACTGGTCTTCCAGGAAACCATCAAAGCGTAGACTGTTTGAGACATTCCATTTATGGAGGAATGTACGCATGGTGACTGCTGTTTTCAATCCCGATGCAATTTCTGTGTTTCACCAACACTCTGATAGTCCACAGATTACAGAATGCCTCCAGATGTTAATCGGAAACTACTATTGGTCTTCCAGGGAACGATCAAAGCGTAGACTGCTTGAGACATTACTCCCATGGAGGAAACTGCGCATGGAGAATGTTGTATTCAATCCCGATGCAATTTCTGTGTTTCATCAACACTCTGATAGTCCACATTTTACAAAATGCCTCCAGATGTTAATCGGAAACTACTACTGGTCCTCCAGGGAACGATCAAAGCGTAGACTGTTTGGGACATTACTCCCATGAAGGAAAGTGCGCATGGTGACTGTTGTATTCAATCCCAGTGCAATTTCTGTGTTTTATCAACACTCTGATACTCCACAAATTACAGAATGCCTCCAAATGTGCATCGGAAACTACTACTGGTCTTCCAGGGAACGATCGAAGCGTAAACTCTTTGAGACATTACTCCCATGGAGGAAAGTGCGCATGGTGACTGTTGTATTCAAACCCGATGCATTTTCTGTGTTTCATCAACACTCTGATAGTCCACAGATTACAGAATGCCACGAGAAGTGCATCGGAAACTACTACTGGTCTTCCCGGGAATGATCAAAGCGTAGACTCTTTGAGACATTACACCCATGGAGGAAAGTGCGCATGGTGACTGTTGTATTCAATCCCGATGGAATTTCTGTGTTTCATCACCACTCTGATACTCAACAGATTACAGAATGCCTCCAGATGTGCAGTTGAATCTACTACTGGCCTTCCACTGAACGATCAAAGCGTAGACTGTTTGAGACATTACTCCTATGGAGGGAACTGCGCATGGAGAATGTTGTATTCAATCCCGATGCAATTTCTGTGTTTCATCAACACTCTGATAGTCCACAGATTACAGAATGCCTCCAGATGTTAATCGGAAACTACTACTGGTCTTCCAGGGAACGATCAAAGCGTAGACTGTTTGAGACATTACTCCCATGGGGGAAACTGCGCATGGAGAATGTTGTATTCAATCCCGATGCAATTTCTGTGTTTCATCAACACTCTGATAGTCCACAGATTACAAAATGCCTCCAGATGTTAATCGGAAACTACTACTGGTCCTCCAGGGAACGATCAAAGCGTAGACTGTTTGGGACATTACTCCCATGAAGGAAAGTGCGCATGGTGACTGTTGTATTCAATCCCGATGCAATTTTTGTGTTTCATCAACACTCTGATACTCCACAGATCACAGAATGCCTCCAAATGTGCATCGGAAACTACTACTGGTCTTCCAGGGAACGATCAAAGCGTAGATTGTTTGAGACATTACTCCCATGGAGGAAAGTGCGCATGGTGACTGTTGTATTCAATCCCGATGTATTTTCTGTGTTTCATCAACACTCTGATAGTCCGCAGATTACACAATGCCTCCAGATGTGCATCGGAAACTACTAGTGCTCTTCCAGGGAACGATCAAAGCGTAGACTTTTTGAGACATTACTCCCATGGAGGAATGTGCGCATAGTGTCTGTTGTATTCAATCCCGATGCAATTTCTGTGTTTTATCAACACCCTAATACTCCACAGATTACAGAATGCCTCCAAATGTGCATCGGAAACTACTACTGGTCTTCCAGGGAACGATCAAAGCGTAAACTCTTAGAGACATTACTCCCATGGAGGAAAGTGCGCATGGTGACTGTTGTATTCAATCCCGATGCAATTTCTGTGTTTCATCAACACTCTGATACTCAACAGATTACAGAATGCCTCCAGATGTGCAGTTGAAACTACTACTGGCCTTCCACTGAACGATCAAAGCGTAGACTGTTTGAGACATTACTCCTATGGAGGGTACTGCGCATGGAGAATGTTGTATTCAATCCCGATGCAATCTCTGTGTTTCATCAACACTCTGATAGTCCACAGATTACAGAATGCCTCCAGATGTTAATCGGAAACTACTACTGGTCTTCCAGTTAACGATCAAAGCGTAGGCTGTTTGTTACATTACTCCCATGGAGGAAAGTGCGCATGGTGACTGTTGTATTCAATCCCGATGCATTTACAGTGTTTCATCAACACTCTGATAGACCACAGATTACAGAATGCCACGAGATGTGCATCGGAAACTACTACTGGTCTCCAGGGAACGATCAAAGCGTAGACTGTTTGAGACATTACTCCCATGGAGGAAAGTGCGCATTGTGACTGTCGTATTCAATCCCAATTCAATTTCTGTGTTTCATCAACACTTTGATAGTCCACAGATTACAGAAAGCCTCCAGATGTTCATCGGAAACTACTACTGGTCTTCCAGGGAACGATCAAAGCGTAGACTGTTAGAGACTTTACTCCCATGGAGGAAAGTGTGCATGGTGAGTGTTTTATTCAATCCGGATGCAATTACTGTGTTTCATCAACACTCTGATAGTCTACAGATTACAGAATGCCACCAGAGGTGCATCGGAAACTACTATTGGTCTTCCAGGGAACGATCAATGTGTAGATTGTTTGAGACATTACTCCCGTGGAGGAAAGTGCGCATGGTGACTGTTGTATTCAATTCCGATGCATTTTCTGTGTTTCATCAACACTCTGATAGTCCACAGTTTACAAAATGCCTCCAGATGTTAATCGGAAACTACTACTGGTCCTCCAGGGAACGATCAAAGCCTAGACTGTTTGGGACATTACTCCCATGGAGGAAAGTGCGCATGGTGACTGTTGTATCCAATCCCGAAGCATTTTCTGTGTTTCATCAACACTCTGATAGTCCACAGATTACAGAATGCCACGAGATGTGCATCGGAAACTACTACTGGTCTTCCCGGGAACGATCAAAACGTAGACTGTTTGAGACATTACTCCCATGGAGGAAAGTGCGCATGGTGACTGTCGTATTCAATCCCGATGCAATTTCTGTGTTTCATCAACACTTTGATAGTCCACAGATTACAGAAAGCCTCCAGAAGTTCATCGGAAACTACTACTGGTCTTCCAGGGAACGTTCAAAGCGTAGACTGTTAGAGACTTTACTCCCATGGAGGAAAGTGAGCATGGTGAGTGTTTTATTCAATCCGGATGCAATTACTGTGTTTCATCAACACTCTGATAGTCTACAGATTACAGAATACCTCCAGATGTTACTCGGAAACTACTACTGGTCTTCCAGGGAACGATCAAAGCGTAGACTGCTTGAGACATTACTCCCATGGAGGAAACTGCGCATGGAGAATGTTGTATTCAATCCCGATGCAATTTCTGTGTTTCATCAACACTCTGATAGTCCACAGTTTACAAAATGCCTCCAGATGTTAATCGGAAACTACTACTGGTCCTCCAGGGAACGTTTAAAGCGTAGACTGTTTGGGACATTACTCCCATGAAGGAAAGTGCGCATGGTGACTGTTGCATTCAATCCCGATGCAATTTCTGTGTTTTATCAACACTCTGATACTCCACAAATTACAGAATGCCTCCAAATGTTCATCGGAAACTACTACTGGTCTTCCAGGGAACGATCAAAGCGTAAACTCTTTGAGACATTACTCCCATGGAGGAAAGTGCGCATGGTGACTGTTGTATTCAATTCCGATGGAATATCTGTGTTTCATCATCACTCTGATACTCAACAGATTACAGAATGCCTCCAGATGTGCAGTTGAATCTACTACTGGCCTTCCACTGAACGATCAAAGCGTAGACTGTTTGAGACATTACTCCTATGGAGGGAACTGCGCATGGAGAATGTTGTATTCAATCCCGATGCAATTTCTGTGTTTCATCAACACTCTGATAGTCCACTGATTACAGAATGCCTCCAGATGTTAATCGGAAACTACTACTGGTCTTCCAGTTAACGATCAAAGCGTAGGTTGTTTGTTACATTACTCCCATGGAGGAAAGGGCGCATGGTGACAGTTGTATTCAATCCCGATGCATTTACAGTGTTTCATCAACACTCTGATAGACCACAGATTACAGAATGCCACGAGACGTGCATCGGAAACTACTACTGCTCTCCAGGGAACGATGAAAGCGTAGACTGTTTGAGACATTACTTTTATGTAAGAAACAGCGCATGATGACTGTTGTATTGAATCCCGATGAAATTTCTGTGTTTCATCAACACTCTGATAGTCCACAGATTACAGAATGCCTCCACATGTGAATCGGAAACTACTACTGGTCTTCCAGGATACCATCAAAGCGTAGACAGACATTACTTTTATGGAGGAATGTACGCATGGTGACTGTTGTATTCAATCCCGATGCAATTTCTGTGTTTCATCAACAGTCTGATAGTCCACAGATTACAGAATGCCTCCAGATGTTAATCGGAAACTACTACTGGTCTTCCAGGGAACGATCAAAGCGTAGACTGTTTGAGACATTACTCCCATGGAGGAAACTGCGCATGGAGAATGTTGTATTCAATCCCGATGCAATTTCTGTGTTTCATCAACACTCTGATAGTCCACAGATTACAAAATGCCTCCAGATGTAAATCGGAAACTACTACTGGTCCTCCAGGGAACGATCAAAGCGTAGACTGTTTGGGACATTACTCCCATGAAGGAAAGTGCGCATGGTGACTGTTGTATTCAATCCCGATGCAATTTCTGTGTTTCATCAACACTCTGATACTCCACAGATTACAGAATGCCTCCAAATGTGCATCGGAAACTACTACTGGTCTTCCAGGGAACGATCAAAGCGTAGATTGTTTGAGACATTACTCCCGTGGAGGAAAGTGCGCATGGTGACTGTTGTATTCAATCCCGATGCATTTTCTGTGTTTCATCAACACTCTGATAGTCCACAGATTACACAATGCCTCCAGATGTGCATCGGAATCTACTAGTGCTCTTCCAGGGAACGATCAAAGCGTAGACTGTTTGAGACATTACTCCCATGGAGGAATGTGCGCATAGTGACTGTTGTATTCAATCCCAATGCAATTTCTGTGTTTTATCAACACTCTAATACTCCACAGATTACAGAATGCCTCCAAATGTGCATCGGAAACTACTACTGGTCATCCAGGGAACGATCAAAGCGTAAACTCTTAGAGACATTACTCCCATGGAGGAAAGTGCGCATGGTGACTGTTGTATTCAATCCCGATGCATTTTCTGTGTTTCATCAACACTCTGATAGTCCACAGATTACAGAATGCAACGAGAAGTGCATCGGAAACTACTACTGGTCTTCCCGGAAACGATCAAAGCGTAGACTGTTTGAGACATTACTCCTATGGGGGGAACTGCGCATGGTGACAGTTGTATTCAATCCCGATGCATTTACAGTGTTTAATCAACACTCTGATAGACCACAGATTACAGAATGCCACGAGATGTGCATCGGAAACTACTACTGGTCTCCAGGGAACGATGAAAGCGTAGACTGTTTGAGACATTACTTTTATGTAAGAAACAGCGCATGGTGACTGTTGTATTGAATCCCGATGCAATTTCTGTGTTTCATCAACACTCTGATAGTCCACAGATTACAAAATGCCTCCAGATGTTAATCGGAAACTACTACTGGTCCTCCAGGGAACGATCAAAGCGTAGACTGTTTGGGACATTACTCCCATGAAGGAAAGTGCGCATGGTGACTGTTGTATTCAATCCCGATGCAATTTTTGTGTTTCATCAACACTCTGATACTCCACAGATCACAGAATGCCTCCAAATGTGCATCGGAAACTACTACTGGTCTTCCAGGGAACGATCAAAGCGTAGATTGTTTGAGACATTACTCCCATGGAGGAAAGTGCGCATGGTGACTGTTGTATTCAATCCCGATGTATTTTCTGTGTTTCATCAACACTCTGATAGTCCGCAGATTACACAATGCCTCCAGATGTGCATCGGAAACTACTAGTGCTCTTCCAGGGAACGATCAAAGCGTAGACTTTTTGAGACATTACTCCCATGGAGGAATGTGCGCATAGTGTCTGTTGTATTCAATCCCGATGCAATTTCTGTGTTTTATCAACACTCTAATACTCCACAGATTACAGAATGCCTCCAAATGTGCATCGGAAACTACTACTGGTCTTCCAGGGAACGATCAAAGCGTAAACTCTTAGAGACATTACTCCCATGGAGGAAAGTGCGCATGGTGACTGTTGTATTCAATCCCGATGCAATTTCTGTGTTTCATCAACACTTTGATACTCAACAGATTACAGAATGCCTCCAGATGTGCAGTTGAAACTACTACTGGCCTTCCACTGAACGATCAAAGCGTAGACTGTTTGAGACATTACTCCTATGGAGGGTACTGCGCATGGAGAATGTTGTATTCAATCCAGATGCAATCTCTGTGTTTCATCAACACTCTGATAGTCCACAGATTACAGAATGCCTCCAGATGTTAATCGGAAACTACTACTGGTCTTCCAGTTAACGATCAAAGCGTAGGCTGTTTGTTACATTACTCCCATGGAGGAAAGTGCGCATGGTGACTGTTGTATTCAATCCCGATGCATTTACAGTGTTTCATCAACACTCTGATAGACCACAGATTACAGAATGCCACGAGATGTGCATCGGAAACTACTACTGGTCTCCAGGGAACGATCAAAGCGTAGACTGTTTGAGACATTACTCCCATGGAGGAAAGTGCGCATTGTGACTGTCGTATTCAATCCCAATTCAATTTCTGTGTTTCATCAACACTTTGATAGTCCACAGATTACAGAAAGCCTCCAGAAGTTCATCGGAAACTACTACTGGTCTTCCAGGGAACGATCAAAGCGTAGACTGTTTGAGACTTTACTCCCATGGAGGAAAGTGAGCATGGTGAGTGTTTTATTCAATCCGGATGCAATTACTGTGTTTCATCAACACTCTGATAGTCTACAGATTACAGAATGCCACCAGAGGTGCATCGGAAACTACTACTGGTCTTCCAGGGAACGATCAATGTGTAGATTGTTTGAGACATTACTCCCGTGGAGGAAAGTGCGCATGGTGACTGTTGTATTCAATCCCGATGCATTTTCTGTGTTTCATCAACACTCTGATAGTCCACAGTTTACAAAATGCCTCCAGATGTTAATCGGAAAGTACTACTGGTCCTCCAGGGAACGATCAAAGCGTAGACTGTTTGGGACATTACTCCCATGGAGGAAAGTGCGCATGGTGACTGTTGTATCCAATCCCGATGCATTTTCTGTGTTTCATCAACACTCTGATAGTCCACAGATTACAGAATGCCACGAGATGTGCATCGGAAACTACTACTGGTCTTCCCGGGAACGATCAAAACGTAGACTCTTTGAGACATTACTCCCATGGAGGAAAGTGCGCATGGTGACTGTCGTATTCAATCCCGATGCAATTTCTGTGTTTCATCAACACTTTGATAGTCCACAGATTACAGAAAGCCTCCAGAAGTTCATCGGAAACTACTACTGGTCTTAAAGGGAACGTTCAAAGCGTAGACTGTTAGAGACTTTACTCCCATGGAGGAAAGTGAGCATGGTGAGTGTTTTATTCAATCCGGATGCAATTACTGTGTTTCATCAACACTCTGATAGTCTACAGATTACAGAATGCCTCCAGATGTTAATCGGAAACTACTACTGGTCTTCCAGGTAACGATCAAAGCGTAGACTGCTTGAGACATTACTCCCATGGAGGAAACTGCGCATGGAGAATGTTGTATTCAATCCCGATGCAATTTCTGTGTTTCATCAACACTCTGATAGTCCACAGTTTACAAAATGCCTCCAGATGTTAATCGGAAACTACTACTGGTCCTCCAGGGAACGATCAAAGCGTAGACTGTTTGGGACATTACTCCCATGAAGGAAAGTGCGCATGGTGACTGTTGCATTCAATCCCGATGCAATTTCTGTGTTTTATCAACACTCTGATACTCCACAAATTACAGAATGCCTCCAAATGTTCATCGGAAACTACTACTGGTCTTCCAGGGAACGATCAAAGCGTAAACTCTTTGAGACATTACTCCCATGGAGGAAAGTGCGCATGGTGACTGTTGTATTCAATTCCGATGGAATATCTGTGTTTCATCATCACTCTGATACTCAACAGATTACAGAATGCCTCCAGATGTGCAGTTGAATCTACTACTGGCCTTCCACTGAACGATCAAAGCGTAGACTGTTTGAGACATTACTCCTATGGAGGGAACTGCGCATGGAGAATGTTGTATTCAATCCCGATGCAATTTCTGTGTTTCATCAACACTCTGATAGTCCACTGATTACAGAATGCCTCCAGATGTTAATCGGAAACTACTACTGGTCTTCCAGTTAACGATCAAAGCGTAGGCTGTTTGTTACATTACTCCCATGGAGGAAAGGGCGCATGGTGACAGTTGTATTCAATCCCGATGCATTTACAGTGTTTCATCAACACTCTGATAGACCACAGATTACAGAATGCCACGAGACGTGCATCGGAAACTACTACTGCTCTCCAGGGAACGATGAAAGCGTAGACTGTTTGAGACATTACTTTTATGTAAGAAACAGCGCATGATGACTGTTGTATTGAATCCCGATGAAATTTCTGTGTTTCATCAACACTCTGATAGTCCACAGATTACAGAATGCCTCCACATGTGAATCGGAAACTACTACTGGTCTTCCAGGAAACCATCAAAGCGTAGACAGACATTACTTTTATGGAGGAATGTACGCATGGTGACTGTTGTATTCAATCCCGATGCAATTTCTGTGTTTCATCAACACTCTGATAGTCCACAGATTACAGAATGCCTCCAGATGTTAATCGGAAACTACTACTGGTCTTCCAGGGAACGATCAAAGCGTAGACTGTTTGAGACATTACTCCCATGGAGGAAACTGCGCATGGAGAATGTTGTATTCAATCCCGATGCAATTTCTGTGTTTCATCAACACTCTGATAGTCCACAGATTACAAAATGCCTCCAGATGTAAATCGGAAACTACTACTGGTCCTCCAGGGAACGATCAAAGCGTAGACTGTTTGGGACATTACTCCCATGAAGGAAAGTGCGCATGGTGACTGTTGTATTCAATCCCGATGCAATTTCTGTGTTTCATCAACACTCTGATACTCCACAGATTACAGAATGCCTCCAAATGTGCATCGGAAACTACTACTGGTCTTCCAGGGAACGATCAAAGCGTAGATTGTTTGAGACATTACTCCCGTGGAGGAAAGTGCGCATGGTGACTGTTGTATTCAATCCCGATGCATTTTCTGTGTTTCATCAACACTCTGATAGTCCACAGATTACACAATGCCTCCAGATGTCCATCGGAATCTACTAGTGCTCTTCCAGGGAACGATCAAAGCGTAGACTGTTTGAGACATTACTCCCATGGAGGAATGTGCGCATAGTGACTGTTGTATTCAATCCCAATGCAATTTCTGTGTTTTATCAACACTCTAATACTCCACAGATTACAGAATGCCTCCAAATGTGCATCGGAAACTACTACTGGTCATCCAGGGAACGATCAAAGCGTAGACTGTTTGAGACATTACTCCCATTGAGGAAAGTGTGCATGGTGACTGTTGTATCCAATCCGATGCATTTTCTGTGTTTCATCAACACTCTGATAGTCCACAGATTACAGAATGCCACGAGATGTGCATCGGAAACTACTACTGGTCTTCCCGGGAACGATCAAAGCGTAGACTGTTTGAGACATTACTCCCATGGAGGAAAGTGCGCATGGTGACTGTCGTATTCAATCCCGATGCAATTTCTGTGTTTCATCGACACTCTGATAGTCCACAGATTACAGAAAGCCTCCAGAAGTTCACCGGAAACTACTACTGGTCTTCCAGGGAACGATCAAAGCGTAGACTGTTAGAGACATTACTCCCATGGAGGAAAGTGAGCATGGTGAGTGTTTTATTCAATCCGGATGCAATTACTCTGTTTCGACAACACTCTGATAGTCTACAGATTACAGAATGCCACCAGAGGTGCATCGGAAACTACTACTGGTCTTCCAGGGAACGATCAAAGCGTAGATTGTTTGAGACATTACTCCCGTTGAAGAAAGTGCGCATGGTGACTGTTGTTTTCAATCCCGATGCATTTTCTGTGTTTCATCAACACTCTGATAGTCCACAGATTACAGAATGCCACGAGAAGTGCATCGGAAACTACTACTGGTCTTCCCGGGAACGATCAAAGCGTAGACTCTTTGAGACATTACTCCCATTGAGGAAAGTGCGCATGGTGACTGTTGTATTCAATCCCGATGCAATTTCTGTGTTTCATCAACACTCAGATACTCAACAGATTACAGAATGCCTCCAGATGTGCAGTTGAAACTACTACTGGCCTTCCACTGAACGATCAAAGCGTAGACTGTTTGAGACATTACTCCTATGGAGGGAACTGCGCATGGAGAATGTTGTATTCAATCCCGATGCAATTTCTGTGTTTCATCAACACTCTGATAGTCCACAGATTACAGAATGCCTCCAGATGTTAATCGGAAACTACTACTGGTCTTCCAGTTAACGATCAAAGCGTAGGCTGTTTGTAACATTACTCCCATGGAGGAAAGTGCGCATGGTGACTGTTGTATCCAATCCCGATGCATTTTCTGTGTTTCATCAACACTCTGATATTCCACAGATTACAGAATGCCACGAGATGTGCATCGGAAACTACTACTGGTCTTCCAGGGAACGATCAAAGCGTAGACTGTTTGAGACATTACTGCCATTGAGGAAAGTGCGCATGGTGACTGTTATATCCAATCCCGATGCATTTTCTGTGTTTCATCAACACTCTGATATTCCACAGATTACACGATGCCACGAGATGTGCATCGGAAACTACTACTGGTCTTCCTGGGAACGATCAAATCGTAGACTGTTTGAGACATTACTCCCACGGAGGAAAGTGCGCATGGCGACTGTCGTATTCAATCCCGATGCAATTTCTGTGTTTCATAAACACTCTGATAGTCCACAGATTACAGAAAGCCTCCAGAAGTTCATCGGAAACTACTACTGGTCTTCCATTGAACGATCAAAGCGTAGACGGTTAGAGACATTACTCCCATGGAGGAAAGTGAGCATGGTGAGTGTTTTATTCAATCCGGACGCAATTACTGTGTTTCATCAACACTCTGATAGTCTACAGATTACAGAATGCCACCAGAGGTGCATCGGAAACTACTACTGGTCTTCCAGGGAACGATCAAAGCGTAGATTGTTTGAGACATTACTGCCTGGTGGAAAGTGCGCATGGTGACTGTTGTATTCAATCCCGATGCATTTTCTGTGTTTCATGAACACTCTGATAGTCCACAGATTACAGAATGCCTCCACATGTGAATCGGAAACTACTACTTTTCTTCCAGGAAACCATCAAAGCGTAGACTGTTTGAGACATTACTTTTATGGAGGAATGTACGCATGGTGACTGTTGTATTCAATCCCGATGCAATTTCTGTGTTTCATCAACACTCTGATAGTCCACAGATTACAGAATGCCTCCAGATGTTAATCGGAAACTACTACTTGTCTTCCAGGGAACGATCAAAGCGTAGACTGTTTGAGACATTACTCCCATGGAGGAAACTGCGCATGGAGAATGTTGTATTCAATCCCGATGCAATTTCTCTGTTTCATCAACACTCTGATAGTCCACAGTTTACAAAATGCCTCCAGATGTTAATCGGAAACTACTACTGGTCCTCCAGGGAACGATCATAGCGTAGACTGTTTGGGACATTACTCCCATGAAGGAAAGTGCGCATGGTGACTGTTGTATTCAATCCCGATGCTATTTCTGTGTTTCATCAACACTCTGATACTCCACAGATTACAGAATGCCTCCAGATGTACATCGGAAACTACTACTGCTCTTCCAGGGAACGATCAAAGCGTAGACTGTTTGAGACATCACTCCCATGGAGGAATGTGCGCATAGTGACTGTTGTATTCAATCCCGATGCAATTTCTGTGTTGCATCAACACTCTGATAGTCCACAGATTACAGAATGACTCCAGATGCTAATCGGAAACTACCACTGGTCTTCCCGGGAACGATCAAAGCGTAAACTCTTTGAGACATTACTCCCATGGAGGAAAGTGCGCATGGTGACTGTTGTATTCAATCCCGATGCAATTTCTGTGTTTCATCAACACTCTGATGCTCAACAGATTACAGAATGCCTCCAGATGTGCAGTTGAAACTACTACTGGCCTTCCACTGAACGATCAAAGCGTAGACTGTTTGAGACATTACTCCAATGGAGGAAACTGCGCATGGAGAATATTGTATTCAATCCCGATGCAATTTCTGTGTTTCATCAACACTCTGATAGTCCACAGATTACAAAATGCTTCCAGATGTTAAACGGAAACTACTACTGGTCCTCCAGGGAACGATCAAAGCGTAGACTGTTTGGGACATTACTCCCATGAATGAAAGTGCGCATGGTGACTGTTGTATTCAATCCCGATGCAAATTCTGTGTTTCATCAACACTCTGATACTCCACAGATTACAGAATGCCTCCAAATGTGCATCGGAAACAACTACTGGTCTTCCAGGGAACGATCAAAGCGTAGACTATTTGAGACATTACCCCCATGGAGGAAAGTGCGCATGTTGACTGTTGTATCCAATCCCGATGCATTTTCTTTGTTTCATCAACACTCTGATAGTCCACAGATTACAGAATGCCACGAGATGTGCATCGGAAACTACTACTGGTCTTCCCGGCAACGATCAAAGCGTAGACTGTTTGAGACATTACTCCCATGGAGGAAAGTGCCCATTGTGACTGTCGTATTCAATCCCGATGCAATTTCTGTGTTTCATCAACACTCTGATAGTCCACAGATTACAGAAAGCTTCCAGAAGTTCAGCGGAAACTACAACTGGTCTACCAGGGAACGATCAAAGCGTAGACTGTTAGAGACATTACTCCCATGGAGGAAAGTGAGCATGGTGACTGTTTTATTCAATCCGGATGCAATTACTGTGTTTCATCAACACTCTGATAGTCTCCACATTACAGAATGCCACCAGAGGTGCATCGGAAACTACTACTGGTCTTCCAGGGAACGATCAAAGCGTAGACTGTTTGAGACATTACTCCCATGGAAGAAAGTGCGCATGGTGACTGTTGTATTCAATACCGATGCAATTTCTGTGTTTCATCAACACTCTGATAGTCCACAGATTACAGAATGCCTCCAGATGTGCATCGGAAACTACTACTGGTCTTCCAGGGAACGATCAAAGCGTAGACTGTTTGAGACATTACTTTTATGGAGGAATGTGCGCATGGTGACTGTTGTATTCAATCCCGATGCAATTTCTGTGTTTCATCAACACTCTAATAGTCCACAGATTACAGAATGCCTCCAGATATGCATCGGAAATTCTTACTGGTCTTCCTGGGAACGATCAAATCGTAGACTGTTTGAGACATTACTCCCATGGAGGAAAGTGTGCATGGTGACTGTCGTATTCAATCCCGATGCAATTTCTGTGTTTCATAAACACTCTGATAGTCCACAGATTACAGAAAGCCTCCAGAAGTTCATCGGAAACTACTACTGGTCTTCCAGGGAACGATCAAAGCGTGGACTGTTGGAGACATTACTCCCATGGAGGAAAGTGAGCATGGTGAGTGTTTTATTCAATCCGGATGCAATTACTGTGTTTCATCAACACTCTGATAGTCTACAGATTACAGAATGCCACCAGAGGTGCATCGGAAACTGCTACTGGTCTTCCAGGGAACGATCAAAGCGTAGATTGTTTGAGACATTACTCCCGTGGAGGAAAGTGCGCATGGTGACTGTTGTATTCAATCCCGATGCATTTTCTGTGTTTCATCAACACTCTGATAGTCCACAGATTACAGAATGCCTCCACATGTGAATCGGAAACTACTACTGGTCTTCCAGGAAACCATCAAAGCGTAGACTGTTTGAGACATTACTTTTATGGAGGAATGTACGCATGGTGACTGTTGTATTCAATCCCGATGCAATTTCTGTGTTTCATCAACACTCTGATAGTCCACAGATTACAGAATGCCTGCAGATGTTAATCGGAAACTACTACTGGTCTTCCAGGGAACGATCAAAGCGTATACTGTTTGAGACATTACTCCCATGGAGGAAACTGCGCATGGAGAATGTTGTATTCAATCCCGATGCAATTTCTGTGTTTCATCAACACTCTGATAGTCCACAGTTTACAAAATGCCTCCAGATGTTAATCGGAAACTACTACTGGTCCTCCAGGGAACGATCAAAGCGTAGACTGTTTGGGACATTACTCCCATGAAGGAAAGTGCGCATGGTGACTGTTGTATTCAATCCTGATGCAATTTCTGTGTTTCAACAACACTCTGATACTCCACAGATTACAGAATGCCTCCAAATGTGCATCGGAAACTACTACTGGTCTTCCAAGGAACGATCAAAGCGTAGATTGTTTGAGACATTACTCCCGTGGAGGAAAGTGCGCATGGTGACTGTTGTATTCAATCCCGATGCAATTTCTGTGTTTCATCAACACTATAATAGTCCACAGATTACAGAATGCCTCCAGATGTGCATCGGAAACTACTACTGCTCTTCCAGGGAACGATCAAAGCGTAGACTGTTTGAGACATTACTCCCATGGAGGAATGTGCGCATAGTGACTGTTGTATTCAATCCCCATGCAATATCTGTGTTTTATCAACACTCTGATACTCCACAGATTACAGAATGCCTCCAAATGTGCATCGGAAACTACTACTGGTCTTCCAGGGAACGATCAAAGCGTAAACTCTTTGAGACATTACTCCCATGGAGGAAAGTGCGCATGGTGACTGTTGTATTCAATCCCGATGCATTTTCTGTGTTTCATCAACACTCTGATTGTCCGCAGATTACAGAAAGCCACGAGAAGTGCATCAGAAACTACTACTGGTCTTCCCGGGAACGATCAAAGCGTAGACTCTTTGAGACATTACTCCCATGGAGGAAAGTGCGCATGGTGACTGTTGTATTCAATCCCGATGCAATTTCTGTGTTTCATCAACACTCTGATATCCAACAGATTACAGAATGCCTCCAGATGTGCAGTTGAAACTACTACTGGCCTTCCACTGAACGATCAAAGCGTAGACTGTTTGAGACATTACTCCTATGGAGGGAACTGCGCATGGAGAATGTTGTATTCAATCCCGATGCAATTTCTGTGTTTCATCAACACTCTGATAGTCCACAGATTACAGAATGCCACGAGAGGTGCATCGGAAACTACTACTGCTCTTCCAGGGAACGATCAAAGCGTAGACTGTTTGAGACATCACATCCATGGAGGAATGTGCGCATAGTGACTGTTGTATTCAATCCCGATGCAATTTCTGTGTTGCATCAACACTCTGATAGTACACAGATTACAGAATGACTCCAGATGCTAATCGGAAACTACCACTGGTCTTCCCGGGAACGATCAAAGCGTAAACTCTTTGAGACATTACTCCCATGGAGGAAAGTGCGCATGGTGACTGTTGTATTCAATCCCGATGCAATTTCTGTGTTTCATCAACACTCTGATACTCAACAGATTACAGAATGCCTCCAGATGTGCAGTTGAAACTACTACTGGCCTTCCACTGAACGATCAAAGCGTAGACTGTTTGAGACATTACTCCAATGGAGGAAACTGCGCATGGAGAATATTGTATTCAATCCCGATGCAATTTCTGTGTTTCATCAACACTCTGATAGTCCACAGATTACAAAATGCCTCCAGATGTTAAACGGAAACTACTAATGGTCCTCCTGGGAACGATCAAAGCGTAGACTGTTTGGGACATTACTAACATGAATGAAAGTGCGCATGGTGACTGTTGTATTCAATCCCGATGCAAATTCTGTGTTTCATCAACACTCTGATACTCCACAGATTACAGAATGCCTCCAAATGTGCATCGGAAACAACTACTGGTCTTCCAGGGAACGATCAAAGCGTAGACTATTTGAGACATTACCCCCATGAAGGAAAGTGCGCATGTTGACTGTTGTATCCAATCCCGATGCATTTTCTTTGTTTCATCAACACTCTGATGGTCCACAGATTACAGAATGCCACGAGATGTGCATCGGAAACTACTACTGGTCTTCCCGGCAACGATCAAAGCGTAGACTGTTTGAGACATTACTCCCATGGAGGAAAGTGCCCATTGTGACTGTCGTATTCAATCCCGATGCAATTTCTGTGTTTCATCAACACTCTGATAGTCCACAGATTACAGAAAGCTTCCAGAAGTTCGGAGGAAACTACAACTGGTCTTCCAGGGAACGATCAAAGCGTAGACTGTTAGAGACATTACTCCCATGGAGGGAAGTGCGCATGGTGACTGTTGTATTCAATCCCGATGCATTTTCTGTGTTTCATCAACACTCTGATAGTCCACAGATTACAGAATGCCTCCACATGTGAATCGGAAACTACTACTGGTCTTCCAGGAAACCATCAAAGCGTAGACTGTTTGAGACATTACTTTTATGGAGGAATGTACGCATGGTGACTGTTGTATTCAATCCCGATGCAATTTCTGTGTTTCATCAACACTCTCATAGTCCACAGATTACAGAATGCCACCAGATGTTAATCGGAAACTACTACTGGTCTTCCAGTTAACGATCACAGCGTAGGCTGTTTGTTACATTACTCCCATGGAGGGAAGGGCGCATGGTGACAGTTGTATTCAATCCCGATGCATTTACAGTGTTTCATCAACACTCTGATAGACCACAGATTACAGAATGCCACGAGATGTGCATCGGAAACTACTACTGGTCTCCAGGGAACGATGAAAGCGTAGACTGTTTGAGACATTACTCCTACGGAGGGAACTGCGCATGGAGAATGTTGTATTCAATCCCGATGCAATTTCTGTGTTTCATCAACACTCTGGTACTCCACAGATTACAAAATGCCACCAGATGTTAAACTGAAACTACTACTGGTCCTCCAGGGAACGATCAAAGCGTAGACTGTTTGGGACATTACTCCCATGAAGGAAAGTGCGCATGGTGACTGTTTCTGTGTTTCATCAACACTCTGATAGTCCACAGATTACAGATTGCCTCCAGATGTGCATCGGAAACTACTACTGCTCTTCCAGGGAAAGATCAAAGCGTAGACTGTTTGAGACATCACTCCCATGGAGGAATGTGCGCATAGTGACTGTTGTATTCAATCCCGATGCAATTTCTGTGTTGCATCAACACTCTGATAGTACACAGATTACAGAATGACTCCAGATGCTAATCGGAAACTACCACTGATCTTAACGGGAACGATCAAAGCGTAAACTCTTTGAGACATTACTCCCATGGAGGAAAGTGCGCATGGTGACTGTTGTATTCAATCCCGATGCAATTTCTGTGTTTCATCAACACTCTGATACTCAACAGATTACAGAATGCCTCCAGATGTGCAGTTGAAACTACTACTGGCCTTCCACTGAACGATCAAAGCGTAGACTGTTTGAGACATTACTCCAATGGAGGAAACTGCGCATGGAGAATATTGTATTCAATCCCGATTCAATTTCTGTGTTTCATCAACACTCTGATAGTCCACAGATTACAAAATGCCTCCAGATGTTAAACGGAAACTACTACTGGTCCTCCAGGGAACGATCAAAGCGTAGACTGTTTGGGACATTACTAACATGAATGAAAGTGCGCATGGTGACTGTTGTATTCAATCCCGATGCAAATTCTGTGTTTCATCAACACTCTGATACTCCACAGATTACAGAATGCCTCCAAATGTGCATCGGAAACAACTACTGGTCTTCCAGGGAACGATCAAAGCGTAGACTATTTGAGACATTACCCCCATGGAGGAAAGTGCGCATGTTGACTGTTGTATCCAATCCCGATGCATTTTCTTTGTTTCATCAACACTCTGATGGTCCACAGATTACAGAATGCCACGAGATGTGCATCGGAAACTACTACTGGTCTTCCCGGCAACGATCAAAGCGTAGACTCTTTGAGACATTACTCCCATGGAGGAAAGTGCCCATTGTGACTGTCGTATTCAATCCCGATGCAATTTCTGTGTTTCATCAACACTCTGATAGTCCACAGATTACAGA
Source organism: Schistocerca gregaria (assembly GCF_023897955.1). Classification (NCBI taxonomy): domain Eukaryota; kingdom Metazoa; phylum Arthropoda; class Insecta; order Orthoptera; family Acrididae; genus Schistocerca; species Schistocerca gregaria. The sequence continues at coordinate 3,642,326 of NC_064931.1, read as the reverse complement.
AAGCTTCCAGAAGTTCAGCGGAAACTACAACTGGTCTTCCAGGGAACGATCAAAGCGTAGACTGTTAGAGACATTACCCCCATGGAGGAAAGTGAGCATGGTGAGTGTTTTATTCAATCCGGATGCAATTACTGTGTTTCATCAACACTCTGATAGTCTACAGATTACAGAATGCAACCAGAGGTGCATCGGAAACTACTACTGGTCCTCCAGGGAACGATCAAAGCGTAGACTGTTTGGGACATTACTAACATGAATGAAAGTGCGCATGGTGACTGTTGTATTCAATCCCGATGCATTTTCTGTGTTTCATCAACACTCTGATAGTCCACAGATTACAGAATGCCTCCACATGTGAATCGGAAACTACTACTGGTCTTCCAGGAAACCATCAAAGCGTAGACTGTTTGAGACATTATTTTTATGGAGGAATGTACGCATGGTGACTGTTGTATTCAATCCCGATGCAATTTCTGTGTTTCATCAACACTCTGATAGTCCACAGATTACAGAATGCCTCCAGATGTTAATCGGAAACTACTACTGGTCTTCCAGTTAACGATCAAAGCGTAGGCTGTTTGTTACATTACTCCCATGGAGGAAAGGGCGCATGGTGACAGTTGTATTCAATCCCGATGCATTTACAGTGTTTCATCAACACTCTGATAGACCACAGATTACAGAATGCCACGAGATGTGCATCGGAAACTACTACTGGTCTCCAGGGAACGATGAAAGCGTAGACTGTTTGAGACATTACTCCTACGGAGGGAACTGCGCATGGAGAATGTTGTATTCAATCCCGATGCAATTTCTGTGTTACATCAACACTCTGATACTCCACAGATTACAAAATGCCACCAGATGTTAAACTGAAACTACTACTGGTCCTCCAGGGAACGATCAAAGCGTAGACTGTTTGGGACATTACTCCCATGAAGGAAAGTGCGCATGGTGACTGTTGTATTCAATCCCGATGCAATTTCTGTGTTTCATCAACACTCTGATACTCCACAGATTAGAGAATGCCTCCAAATGTGCATCGGAAACTACTACTGGTCTTCCAGGGAACGATCAAAGCGTACACTGTTTGAGACATTACTCCCATGGAGGAAAGTGGGCATGGTGACTGTTGTATCCAATCCCTATGCATTTTCTGTGTTTCATCAACACTCTGATAGTCCACAGATTACAGAATGCCACCAGAGGTGCATCGGAAACTACTACTGGTCTTCCAGGGAACGATCAAAGTGTAGATTGTTTGAGACATTACTCCCGTGGAGGAAAGTGCGCATGGTGACTGTTGTATTCAATCCCGATGCAGTTACTGTGTTTCATCAACACTCTAATAGTCCACAGATTACAGAATGCCTCCAGATGTGCATCGGAAACTACTACTGGTCTTCCAGGGAACAATCAAAGCTTAAACTCTCTGAGACATTACTCCCATGGGGGAAAGTGAGCATGGTGACTGTTTTATTCAATCCCGATGCAATTACAGTGTTTCATCAGTACCCTGATAGTCTACACATTACAGAATGCCACCAGAAGTGCATCGGAAACTACTACTGGTCTTCCAGGGAACGATCAAAGCGTAGACTGTTAGAGACATTACTCCCATGGAGGAAAGTGCGCATGGTGACTGCTGTATTCAATCCCGATGCAATTTCTGTGTTTCATCAACACTCTGATACTCCACAGATTACAGAATGCCATGAGATGTGCACCGGAAACTACTACTGGTCTTCCAGGGAACGATCAAAGCGTAGGCTGTTTGTTACATTACTCCCATGGAGGAAAGGGCGCATGGTGACTGTTGTATTCAATCCCGATGCATTTACAGTGTTTCATCAACACTCTGATAGACCACAGATTACAGAATGCCTCCAGATGTGCATCGGAAACTACTACTGGTCTTCCAGGGAACGATCAAAGCGTAGACTGTTTAAAACATTACTTTTATGGAGGAAAGTGCGGATGATGACTGTTATATTCAATCCCGGTACAATATCTGTGTTTCATCAACTCTCTAATACTCCACAGATTACAGAATGCCTCCAGATGTGCATCGGAAACTTCTACTGGTCTTCCAGGGAACGATCAAATTGTAGACTGTTTGAGACATTACTCCCATGGAGGAATGTGCGCATGGTGACTGTTGTATTCAATCCCTATGCAATTTCTGTGTTTCATCAACACTCTGATAGTCCACAGATTACAGAATGCCATGAGATGTGCACCGGAAACTACTACTGGTCTTCCAGGAAACCATCAAAGCGTAGACTGTTTGAGACATTACTTTTATGGAGGAATGTACGCATGGTGACTGTTGTATTCAATCCCGATGCAATTTCTGTGTTTCATCAACACTCTGATAGTCCACAGATTACAGAATGCCTCCAGATGTTAATCGGAAACTACTACTGGTCTTCCAGGGAACGATCAAAGCGTAGACTGTTTGAGACATTACTCCCATGGAGGAAACTGTGCATGGAGAATGTTGTATTCAATCCCGATGCAATTTCTGTGTTTCATCAACACTCTGATAGTCCACAGATTACAAAATGCCTCCAGATGTTAATCGGAAACTACTACTGGTCCTCCAGGGAACGATCAAAGCGTAGACTGTTTGGGACATTACTCCCATGAAGGAAAGTGCGCATGGTGACTGTTGTATTCATTCCCGATGCAATTTCTGTGTTACATCAACACTCTGATACTCCACAGATTACAGAATGCCTCCAGATGTTAATCGGAAACTACTACTTGTCTTCCATTGAACGATCAAAGCGTAGACTGTTTGAGACATTACTCCCATGGAGGAAACTGCGCATGGAGAATGTTGTATTCAATCCCGATGCAATTTCTCTGTTTCATCAACACTCTGATAGTCCACAGTTTACAAAATGCCTCCAGATGTTAATCGGAAACTACTACTGGTCCTCCAGGGAACGATCAAAGCGTAGACTGTTTGGGACATTACTCCCATGAAGGAAAGTGCGCATGGTGACTGTTGTATTCAATCCCGATGCTATTTCTGTGTTGCATCAACACTCTGATAGTCCACAGATTACAGAATGACTCCAGATGCTAATCGGAAACTACCACTGGTCTTCCCGGGAACGATCAAAGCGTAAACTCTTTGAGACATTACTCCCATGGAGGAAAGTGCGCATGGTGACTGTTGTATTCAATCCCGATGCAATTTCTGTGTTTCATCAACACTCTGATGCTCAACAGATTACAGAATGCCTCCAGATGTGCAGTTGAAACTACTACTGGCCTTCCACTGAACGATCAAAGCGTAGACTGTTTGAGACATTACTCCAATGGAGGAAACTGCGCATGGAGAATACTGTATTCAATCCCGATGCAATTTCTGTGTTTCATCAACACTCTGATAGTCCACAGATTACAAAATGCTTCCAGATGTTAAACGGAAACTACTACTGGTCCTCCAGGGAACGATCAAAGCGTAGACTGTTTGGGACATTACTCCCATGAATGAAAGTGCGCATGGTGACTGTTGTATTCAATCCCGATGCAAATTCTGTGTTTCATCAACACTCTGATACTCCACAGATTACAGAATGCCTCCAAATGTGCATCGGAAACAACTACTGGTTTTCCAGGGAACGATCAAAGCGTAGACTATTTGAGACATTACCCCCATGGAGGAAAGTGCGCATGTTGACTGTTGTATCCAATCCCGATGCATTTTCTTTGTTTCATCAACACTCTGATAGTCCACAGATTACAGAATGCCACGAGATGTGCATCGGAAACTACTACTGGTCTTCCCGGCAACGATCAAAGCGTAGACTGTTTGAGACATTACTCCCATGGAGGAAAGTGCCCATTGTGACTGTCGTATTCAATCCCGATGCAATTTCTGTGTTTCATCAACACTCTGATAGTCCACAGATTACAGAAAGCTTCCAGAAGTTCAGCGGAAACTACAACTGGTCTTCCAGGGAACGATCAAAGCGTAGACTGTTAGAGACATTACTCCCATGGAGGAAAGTGAGCATGGTGACTGTTTTATTCAATCCGGATGCAATTACTGTGTTTCATCAACACTCTGATAGTCTCCACATTACAGAATGCCACCAGAGGTGCATCGGAAACTACTACTGGTCTTCCAGGGAACGATCAAAGCGTAGACTGTTTGAGACATTACTCCCAAGGAAGAAAGTGCGCATGGTGACTGTTGTATTCAATACCGATGCAATTTCTGTGTTTCATCAACACTCTGATAGTCCACAGATTACAGAATGCCTCCAGATGTGCATCGGAAACTACTACTGGTCTTCCAGGGAACGATCAAAGCGTAGACTGTTTGAGACATTACTTTTATGGAGGAATGTGCGCATGGTGACTGTTGTATTCAATCCCGATGCAATTTCTGTGTTTCATCAACACTCTAATAGTCCACAGATTACAGAATGCCTCCACATATGCATCGGAAATTCTTACTGGTCTTCCTGGGAACGATCAAATCGTAGACTGTTTGAGACATTACTCCCATGGAGGAAAGTGTGCATGGTGACTGTCGTATTCAATCCCGATGCAATTTCTGTGTTTCATAAACACTCTGATAGTCCACAGATTACAGAAAGCCTCCAGAAGTTCATCGGAAACTACTACTGGTCTTCCAGGGAACGATCAAAGCGTGGACTGTTAGAGACATTACTCCCATGGAGGAAAGTGAGCATGGTGAGTGTTTTATTCAATCCGGATGCAATTACTGTGTTTCATCAACACTCTGATAGTCTACAGATTACAGAATGCCACCAGAGGTGCATCGGAAACTGCTACTGGTCTTCCAGGGAACGATCAAAGCGTAGATTGTTTGAGACATTACTCCCGTGGAGGAAAGTGCGCATGGTGACTGTTGTATTCAATCCCGATGCATTTTCTGTGTTTCATCAACACTCTGATAGTCCACAGATTACAGAATGCCTCCACATGTGAATCGGAAACTACTACTGGTCTTCCAGGAAACCATCAAAGCGTAGACTGTTTGAGACATTACTTTTATGGAGGAATGTACGCATGGTGACTGTTGTATTCAATCCCGATGCAATTTCTGTGTTTCATCAACACTCTGATAGTCCACAGATTACAGAATGCCTGCAGATGTTAATCGGAAACTACTACTGGTCTTCCAGGGAACGATCAAAGCGTATACTGTTTGAGACATTACTCCCATGGAGGAAACTGCGCATGGAGAATGTTGTATTCAATCCCGATGCAATTTCTGTGTTTCATCAACACTCTGATAGTCCACAGTTTACAAAATGCCTCCAGATGTTAATCGGAAACTACTACTGGTCCTCCAGGGAACGATCAAAGCGTAGACTGTTTGGGACATTACTCCCATGAAGGAAAGTGCGCTTGGTGACTGTTGTATTCAATCCTGATGCAATTTCTGTGTTTCAACAACACTCTGATACTCCACAGATTACAGAATGCCTCCAAATGTGCATCGGAAACTACTACTGGTCTTCCAAGGAACGATCAAAGCGTAGATTGTTTGAGACATTACTCCCGTGGAGGAAAGTGCGCATGGTGACTGTTGTATTCAATCCCGATGCAATTTCTGTGTTTCATCAACACTCTAATAGTCCACAGATTACAGAATGCCTCCAGATGTGCATCGGAAACTACTACTGCTCTTCCAGGGAACGATCAAAGCGTAGACTGTTTGAGACATTACTCCCATGGAGGAATGTGCGCATAGTGACTGTTGTATTCAATCCCCATGCAATATCTGTGTTTTATTAACACTCTGATACTCCACAGATCACAGAATGCCTCCAAATGTGCATCGGAAACTACTACTGGTCTTCCAGGGAACGATCAAAGCGTAAACTCTTTGAGACATTACTCCCATGGAGGAAAGTGCGCATGGTGACTGTTGTATTCAATCCCGATGCATTTTCTGTGTTTCATCAACACTCTGATTGTCCGCAGATTACAGAAAGCCACGAGAAGTGCATCAGAAACTACTACTGGTCGTCCCGGGAACGATCAAAGCGTAGACTCTTTGAGACATTACTCCCATGGAGGAAAGTGCGCATGGTGACTGTTGTATTCAAACCCGATGCAATTTCTGTGTTTCATCAACACTCTGATACCCAACAGATTACAGAATGCCTCCAGATGTGCAGTTGAAACTACTACTGGCCTTCCACTGAACGATCAAAGCGTAGACTGTTTGAGACATTACTCCTATGGAGGGAACTGCGCATGGAGAATGTTGTATTCAATCCCGATGCAATTTCTGTGTTTCATCAACACTCTGATAGTCCACAGATTACAGAATGCCACGAGAGGTGCATCGGAAACTACTACTGCTCTTCCAGGGAACGATCAAAGCGTAGACTGTTTGAGACATCACTCCCATGGAGGAATGTGCGCATAGTGACTGTTGTATTCAATCCCGATGCAATTTCTGTGTTGCATCAACACTCTGATAGTACACAGATTACAGAATGACTCCAGATGCTAATCGGAAACTACCACTGGTCTTCCCGGGAACGATCAAAGCCTAAACTCTTTGAGACATTACTCCCATGGAGGAAAGTGCGCATGGTGACTGTTGTATTCAATCCCGATGCAATTTCTGTGTTTCATCAACACTCTGATACTCAACAGATTACAGAATGCCTCCAGATGTGCAGTTGAAACTACTACTGGCCTTCCACTGAACGATCAAAGCGTAGACTGTTTGAGACATTACTCCAATGGAGGAAACTGCGCATGGAGAATATTGTATTCAATCCCGAAGCAATTTCTATGTTTCATCAACACTCTGATAGTCCACAGATTACAAAATGCCTCCAGATGTTAAACGGAAACTACTACTGGTCCTCCAGGGAACGATCAAAGCGTAGACTGTTTGGGAAATTACTAACATGAATGAAAGTGCGCATGGTGACTGTTGTATTCAATCCCGATGCAAATTCTGTGTTTCATCAACACTCTGATACTCCACAGATTACAGAATGCCTCCAAATGTGCATCGGAAACAACTACTGGTCTTCCAGGGAACGATCAAAGCGTAGACTATTTGAGACATTACCCCCATGGAGGAAAGTGCGCATGTTGACTGTTGTATCCAATCCCGATGCATTTTCTTTGTTTCATCAACACTCTGATGGTCCACAGATTACAGAATGCCACGAGATGTGCATCGGAAACTACTACTGGTCTTCCCGGCAACGATCAAAGCGTAGACTGTTTGAGACATTACTCCCATGGAGGAAAGTGCCCATTGTGACTGTCGTATTCAATCCCGATGCAATTTCTGTGTTTCATCAACACTCTGATAGTCCACAGATTACAGAAAGCTTCCAGAAGTTCGGAGGACACTACAACTGGTCTTCCAGGGAACGATCAAAGCGTAGACTGTTAGAGACATTACTCCCATGGAGGAAAGTGCGCATTGTGACTGTTGTATTCAATCCCGATGCATTTTCTGTGTTTCATCAACACTCTGATAGTCCACAGATTACAGAATGCCTCCACATGTGAATCGGAAACTACTACTGGTCTTCCAGGAAACCATCAAAGCGTAGACTGTTTGAGACATTACTTTTATGGAGGAATGTACGCATGGTGACTGTTGTTTTCAATCCCGATGCAATTTCTGTGTTTCATCAACACTCTGATAGTCCACAGATTACAGAATGCCTCCAGATGTTAATCGGAAACTACTACTGGTCTTCCAGTTAACGATCAAAGCGTAGGCTGTTTGTTACATTACTCCCATGGAGGAAAGGGCGCATGGTGACAGTTGTATTCAATCCCGATGCATTTACAGTGTTTCATCAACACTCTGATAGACCACAGATTACAGAATGCCACGAGATGTGCATCGGAAACTACTACTGGTCTCCAGGGAACGATGAAAGCGTAGACTGTTTGAGACATTACTCCTACGGAGGGAACTGCGCATGGAGAATGTTGTATTCAATCCCGATGCAATTTCTGTGTTTCATCAACACTCTGATACTCCACAGATTACAAAATGCCACCAGATGTTAAACTGAAACTACTACTGGTCCTCCAGGGAACGATCAAAGCGTAGACTGTTTGGGACATTACTCCCATGAAGGAAAGTGCGCATGGTGACTGTTGTATTCAATCCCGATGCAATTTCTGTGTTTCATCAACACTCTGATAGTCCACAGATTACAGAATGCCTCCAGATGTGCATCGGAAACTACTACTGCTCTTCCAGGGAACGATCAAAGCGTAGACTGTTTGAGACATCACTCCCATGGAGGAATGTGCGCATAGTGACTGTTGTATTCAATCCCGATGCAATTTCTGTGTTGCATCAACACTCTGATAGTACACAGATTACAGAATGACTCCAGATGCTAATCGGAAACTACCACTGGTCTTCCCGGGAACGATCAAAGCGTAAACTCTTTGAGACATTACTCCCATGGAGGAAAGTGCGCATGGTGACTGTTGTATTCAATCCCGATGCAATTTCTGTGTTTCATCAACACTCTGATACTCAACAGATTACAGAATGCCTCCAGATGTGCAGTTGAAACTACTACTGGCCTTCCACTGAACGATCAAAGCGTAGACTGTTTGAGACATTACTCCAATGGAGGAAACTGCGCATGGAGAATATTGTATTCAATCCCGATTCAATTTCTGTGTTTCATCAACACTCTGATAGTCCACAGATTACAAAATGCCTCCAGATGTTAAACGGAAACTACTACTGGTCCTCCAGGGAACGATCAAAGCGTAGACTGTTTGGGACATTACTAACATGAATGAAAGTGCGCATGGTGACTGTTGTATTCAATCCCGATGCAAATTCTGTGTTTCATCAACACTCTGATACTCCACAGATTACAGAATGCCTCCAAATGTGCATCGGAAACAACTACTGGTCTTCCAGGGAACGATCAAAGCGTAGACTATTTGAGACATTACCCCCATGGAGGAAAGTGCGCATGTTCACTGTTGTATCCAATCCCGATGCATTTTCTTTGTTTCATCAACACTCTGATGGTCCACAGATTACAGAATGCCACGAGATGTGCATCGGAAACTACTACTGGTCTTCCCGGCAACGATCAAAGCGTAGACTGTTTGAGACATTACTCCCATGGAGGAAAGTGCCCATTGTGACTGTCGTATTCAATCCCGATGCAATTTCTGTGTTTCATCAACACTCTGATAGTCCACAGATTACAGAAAGCTTCCAGAAGTTCAGCGGAAACTACAACTGGTCTTCCAGGGAACGATCAAAGCGTAGACTGTTAGAGACATTACCCCCATGGAGGAAAGTGAGCATGGTGAGTGTTTTATTCAATCCGGATGCAATTACTGTGTTTCATCAACACTCTGATAGTCTACAGATTACAGAATGCAACCAGAGGTGCATCGGAAACTACTACTGGTCCTCCAGGGAACGATCAAAGCGTAGACTGTTTGGGACATTACTAACATGAATGAAAGTGCGCATGGTGGCTGTTGTATTCAATCCCGATGCATTTTCTGTGTTTCATCAACACTCTGATAGTCCACAGATTACAGAATGCCACGAGATGTGCATCGGAAACTACTACTGGTCTCCCCAGGAACGATCAAAGCGTAGACTGTTTGAGACATTACTTTTATGGAGGAATGTACGCATGGTGACTGTTGTATTCAATCCCGATGCAATTTCTGTGTTTCATCAACACTCTGATAGTCCACAGATTACAGAATGCCTCCAGATGTTAATCGGAAACTACTACTGGTCTTCCAGTTAACGATCAGAGCGTAGGCTGTTTGTTACATTACTCCCATGGAGGAAAGGGCGCATGGTGACAGTTGTATTCAATCCCGATGCATTTACAGTGTTTCATCAACACTCTGATAGACCACAGATTACAGAATGCCACGAGATGTGCATCGGAAACTACTACTGGTCTCCAGGGAACGATGAAAGCGTAGACTGTTTGAGACATTACTCCTACGGAGGGAACTGCGCATGGAGAATGTTGTATTCAATCCCGATGCAATTTCTGTGTTTCATCAACACTCTGATACTCCACAGATTACAAAATGCCACCAGATGTTAAACTGAAACTACTACTGGTCCTCCAGGGAACGATCAAAGCGTAGACTGTTTGGGACATTACTCCCATGAAGGAAAGTGCGCATGGTGACTGTTGTATTCAATCCCGATGCAATTTCTGTGTTTCATCAACACTCTGATACTCCACAGATTACAGAATGCCTCCAAATGTGCATCGGAAACTACTACTGGTCTTCCAGGGAACGATCAAAGCGTACACTGTTTGAGACATTACTCCCATGGAGGAAAGTGGGCATGGTGACTGTTGTATCCAATCCCTATGCATTTTCTGTGTTTCATCAACACTCTGATAGTCCACAGATTACAGAATGCCACCAGAGGTGCATCGGAAACTACTACTGGTCTTCCAGGGAACGATCAAAGTGTAGATTGTTTGAGACATTACTCCCGTGGAGGAAAGTGCGCATGGTGACTGTTGTATTCAATCCCGATGCAGTTACTGTGTTTCATCAACACTCTAATAGTCCACAGATTACAGAATACCTCCAGATGTGCATCGGAAACTACTACTGGTCTTCCAGGGAACAATCAAAGCTTAAACTCTCTGAGACATTACTCCCATGGGGGAAAGTGAGCATGGTGACTGTTTTATTCAATCCCGATGCAATTACAGTGTTTCATCAGTACCCTGATAGTCTACACATTACAGAATGCCACCAGAAGTGCATCGGAAACTACTACTGGTCTTCCAGGGAACGATCAAAGCGTAGACTGTTAGAGACATTACTCCCATGGAGGAAAGTGCGCATGGTGACTGCTGTATTCAATCCCGATGCAATTTCTGTGTTTCATCAACACTCTGATACTCCACAGATTACAGAATGCCATGAGATGTGCACCGGAAACTACTACTGGTCTTCCAGGGAACGATCAAAGCGTAGGCTGTTTGTTACATTACTCCCATGGAGGAAAGGGCGCATGGTGACTGTTGTATTCAATCCCGATGCATTTACAGTGTTTCATCAACACTCTGATAGACCACAGATTACAGAATGCCTCCAGATGTGCATCGGAAACTACTACTGGTCTTCCAGGGAACGATCAAAGCGTAGACTGTTTAAAACATTACTTTTATGGAGGAAAGTGCGGATGATGACTGTTATATTCAATCCCGGTACAATATCTGTGTTTCATCAACTCTCTAATACTCCACAGATTACAGAATGCCTCCAGATGTGCATCGGAAACTTCTACTGGTCTTCCAGGGAACGATCAAATTGTAGACTGTTTGAGACATTACTCCCATGGAGGAATGTGCGCATGGTGACTGTTGTATTCAATCCCTATGCAATTTCTGTGTTTCATCAACACTCTGATAGTCCACAGATTACAGAATGCCATGAGATGTGCACCGGAAACTACTACTGGTCTTCCAGGGAACGATCAAAGCGTAGGCTGTTTGTTACATTACTCCCATGGAGGAAAGGGCGCATGGTGACTGTTGTATTCACCCCGATGCATTTACAGTGTTTCATCAACACTCTGATAGACCACAGATTACAGAATGCCACGAGATGTGCATCGGAAACTACTACTGGTCTCCAGGTAACGATGAAAGCGTAGACTGTTTGAGACATTACTTTTATGTAAGAAACAGCGCATGGTGACTGATGTATTGAATCCCGATGCAATTTCTGTGTTTCATCAACACTCTGATAGTCCACAGATTACAGAATGCCTCCACATGTGAATCGGAAACTACTACTGGTCTTCCAGGAAACCATCAAAGCGTAGACTGTTTGAGACATTACTTTTATGGAGGAATGTACGCATGGTGACTGTTGTATTCAATCCCGATACAATATCTGTGTTTCATCAACACTCTGATAGTCCACAGATTACAGAATGCCTCCAGATGTTAATCGGAAACTACTACTGGTCTTCCAGGGAACGATCAAAGCGTAGACTGTTTGAGACATTACTCCCATGGAGGAAACTGTGCATGGAGAATGTTGTATTCAATCCCGATGCAATTTCTGTGTTTCATCAACACTCTGATAGTCCACAGATTACAAAATGCCTCCAGATGTTAATCGGAAACTACTACTGGTCCTCCAGGGAACGATCAAAGCGTAGACTGTTTGGGACATTACTCCCATGAAGGAAAGTGCGCATGGTGACTGTTGTATTCATTCCCGATGCAATTTCTGTGTTACATCAACACTCTGATACTCCACAGATTACATAATGCCTCCAGATGTGCAATTGAAACTACTACTGGTTTTCCAGGGAACGATCAAAGCGTAGACTGTTTGAGACATTACTCCCATGGAGGAAAGTGCGCATGGTGACTGTTGTATCCAATCCCGATGCATTTTCTGTGTTTCATCAACACTCTGATAGTCCACAGATTACAGAATGCCATGAGATGTGCATCGGAAACTACTACTGGTCTTCCCGGGAACGATCAAAGCGTAGACTGTTTGAGACATTACTCCCATGGAGGAAAGTGCGCATAATGACTGTCGTATTCAATCCCGATGCAATTTCTGTGTTTCATCAACACTCTGATACTCCACAGATTACAGAATGCCTCAAGATGTGCATCGGAAACTACTACTGCTCTTCCAGGGAACGATCAAAGCGTAGACTGTTTGAGACATTACTCCCATTGAGGAAAGTGCGCATGGTGACTGTTGTATTCAATCCCGATGCATTTTCTGTGTTTCATCAACACTCTGATAGCCCACAGATTATAGAAAGCTACGATAAGTGCATCAGAAACTACTACTGGTCTTCCCGGGAACGATCAAAGCGTAGACTCTTTGAGACATTACTCCCATGGAGGAAAGTGCGCATGGTGACTGTTGTATTCAATCCCGATGCAATTTCTGTGTTTCATCAACACTCTGATACTCAACAGATTACAGAATGCCTCCAGATGTGCAGTTGAAACTACTACTGGCCTTCCACTGAACGATCAAAGCGTAGACTGTTTGAGACATTACTCCTATGGAGGGAACTGCGCATGGAGAATGTTGTATTCAATCCTGATGCAATTTCTGTGTTTTATCAACACTCTGATACTCCACAGATTACAGAATGATTCCAGATGTTAATCGGAAACTACTACTGGTCTTCCAGTTAACGATCAAAGCGTAGGCTGTTTGTTACATTACTCCCATGGAGGAATGGGCGCATGGTGACAGTTGTATTCAATCCCGATGCATTTACAGGGTTTCATCAACACTCTGATACTCAACAGATTACAGAATGCCACGAGATGTGCATCGGAAACTACTACTGGCCTTCCACTGAACGATGAAAGCGTAGACCTTTTGAGACATTACTTTTATGTAAGAAACAGCGCATGGTGACTGTTGTATTGAATCCCGATGCAATCTCTGTGTTTCATCAACACTCTGATAGTCCACAGATTACAGAATGTCTCCACATGTGAATCGGAAACTACTACTGGTCTTCCAGGAAACCATCAAAGCGTAGACTGTTTGAGACATTACTTTTATGGAGGAATGTACGCATGGTGACTGTTGTATTCAATCCCGATGCAATTTCTTTGTTTCATCAACACTCTGATAGTCCACAGATTACAGAATGCCACCAGATGTTAATCGGAAACTACTACTGGTCTTCCAGGGAAGGATCAAAGCGTAGATTGTTTTCAGACATTACTCCCATGGAGGAAACTGCGCATGGAGAATGTTGTAATCAATCCCGATGCAATTTCTGTGTTTCATCAACACTCTGATAGTCCACAAATTACAAAATGCCTCCAGATGTTAATCGGAAACTACTACTGGTCCTCCAGGGAACGATGAAAGCGTAGACTGTTTGGGACATTACTCCCATGAACTAAAGTGCGCATGGTGACTGTTGTATTCAATCCCGATGCAATTTCTGTGTTTCATCAACACTCTGATACTCCACAGATTACAGAATGCCTCCAAATGTGCATCGGAAACTACTACTGGTCTTCCAGGGAACGATCAAAGCGTAGACAGTTTGAGACATTACTCCGATGGAGGAAAGTGCGCATGGTGACTGTTGTATCCAATCCCGATGCATTTTCTGTGTTTCATCAACACTCTGATAGTCCACAGATTACAGAATGCCACGAGATGTGCATCGGAAACTACTACTGGTCTTCTGGGGAACGATCAAAGCGTAGACTGTTTGAGACATTACTCCCATGGAGGAAAGTGCGCATGGTGATTGTCGTATTCAATCCCGATGCCATTTCTGTGTTTCTTCAACACTCTGATAGTCCACAGATTACAGAAAGCCTCCAGAAGTTAAGCGGAAACTACAACTGGTCTTCCAGGGAACGATCAAAGCGTAGACTGTTAGAGACATTACTCCCATGGAGGAAAGTGAGCATGGTGACTGTTTTATTCAATCCGGATGCAATTACTGTGTTTCATCAACACTCTGATAGTGTACACATTACAGAATGCCACCAGAGGTGCATCGGAAACTACTACTGGTCTTCCAGGGAACGATCAAAGTGTATATTATTTGAGACATTACTCCCGTGGAGGAAAGTGCGCATGGTGACTGTTGTATTCAATCCCGATGCATTTTCTGTGTTTCATCAACACTCTGATAGTCCACAGATTACAGAATGCCTCCAGATGTGCATCGGAAACTACTACTGCTCTTCCAGGGACCGATCAAAGCGTAGACTGTTTGAGACATTACTCCCATGGAGGAAAGTGCGCATGGTGACTGTTGTATTCAATACCGATGCAATTGCTGTGTTACATCAACACTCTGATAGTCCACAGATTACAGAATGCCTCCAGATGTGCATCGGAACTACTACTGGTCTTCCAGGGAACGATCAAAGCGTAGACTGTTTGAGACATTACTTTTATGGAGGAATGTGCGCATGGTGACTGTTGTATTCAATCCCGATGCAATTTCTGTGTTTCATCAACACTCTAATGGTCCACAGATTACAGAATGCCTCCAGATGTGCATCGGAAGCTACTACTGGTCTTCCAGGGAACGATCAAAGCATAGACTGTTTGAGACATTACTTTTATGGAGGAATGTGCGCATGGTGACTGTTGTATTCAATCCTGATGCAATTTCTGTGTTTCATCAACACTTTAATAGTCCACAGATTACAGAATGCCTCCAGATGTGCATCGGAAACTACTACTGGTCTTCCAGGGAACAATCAAAGCTTAAACTCTTTGAGACATTACTCCCATGGGGGAAAGTGAGCATGGTGACTGTTTTATTCAATCCCGATGCAATTACTGTGTTTCATCAGTACTCTGATAGTCTACACATTACAGAATGCCACCAGAAGTGCATCGGAAACTACTACTGGTCTTCCAGGGAACGATCAAAACGTAGACTGTTTTTGACATTAGTCCCATGGAGGAAAGTGCGCATGGTGACTGTTGTATTCAATCCCGATGCAATTTCTGTGTTTCATCAACACTCTGATAGTCCACAGATTACAGAATGCCTCCAGATGTTAATCGGAAACTACTACTGGTCTTCCCGGGAACGATCAAAGCGTAGACTGTTTCAGACATTACTCCCATGGAGGAAAGTGCGGATGGTGACTGTTGCATTCAATCCCGATGCATTTTCTGTGTTAGATCAACACTCTGATAGTCCACAGATTACAGAATGCCACGAGATGTGCATCGGAAACTACTACTGGTCTTCCCGGGAACGATCGAAGCGTAGACTGTTTGAGACATTACTCCCATGGAGGAAAGTGCGCATGGTGACTGTTGCATTCAATCCCGATGCAATTTCTGTGTTTCATCAACATTCTGATACTCCACAGATTACAGAATGCCTCCAGATGTGCAGTTGAAAATACTATTGGTCTTTTACTGAACGATCAAAGCGTGGACTGTTTGAGACATTACTCCCATGGAGGAAACTGCGCATGGAGAATGTTGTATTCAATCCTGATTCAATTTCAGTGTTTCATCAACACTCTGATAGTCCACAGATTACAGAAAGCCTCCAGATGTTCATCGGAAGCTACTACTGGTCTTCCAGGGAACGATCAAAGCGTAGACTGTTAGAGACATTACTCCAAAGGAGGAAAGTGAGCATGGTGACTGTTTTATTCAATCCCGATGCATTTACAGTGTTTCATTAACACTCTGATAGTCTACACATTACAGAATGCCACCAGAGGTGCATCGGAAACTACTACTGGTCTTCGAGGGAACGATCAATGCATAGATTGTTTGACACATTACTTTTATATAAGAAACAGCGCATGGTGACTGTTGTATTCAATCCCGATGCAATTTCTGTGTTTCATCAACACTCTGATAGTCCACAGATTACAGATTGCCTCCAAATGTGCATCGGAAACTACTACTGGTCTTCCAGGGAACGATCAAAACGTAAACTCTTTGAGACATTACTCCCATGGAGGAAAGTGCGCATGGTGACTATTGTATTCAATCCCGATGAACTCTCTGTGTTTCATCAACACTCTGATAGTCCACAGATTACAGAATGCAACGAGATGTGCATCAGAAACTACTACTGGTCTTCCAGGGAACGTTCAAAGCGTAGACTGTTTGAGACATTACTTTTATGAAGGAATGTGCGCATGGTGACTGTTGTTTTCAATCCCGATGCAATTTCTGTGTTTCATCAACATTCTAATAGTCCACAGATAACAGAATGCCTCCAGATGTGCATCGGAAACTACTACTGGTCTTCCAGGGAACAATCAAAGCGTAAACTCTTTGAGACATTACTCCCATGGAGGAAAGTGCGCATGGTGACTGTTGTATTCAATCCCGATGCATTTTCTGTGTTTCATCAACACTCCGATAGTCCACAGATTACAGAATGCCACGAGATGTGCATCGGAAACTACTACTGGTCTTCCCGGAAACGATCAAAAACGTAGACTGTTTGTGACATTACTCCCATGGAGGAAAGTGCGCATGGTGACTGTTATATTCAATCCCGATGCAATTTCTGTGTTTCATCAACACTCTGATACTCCACAGATTACAGAATGCCTCCAGATGTGCATCGGAAACTTCTACTGGTCTTCCTGGGAACGATCAAATTGTAGACTGATGAGACATTACTCCCATGGAGGAATGTGCGCATGGTGACTGTTGTATTCAATCCCGATGCAATTTCTGTGTTTCATCAACACTCTGATAGTCCACAGATTACAGAATGCCAAGAGATGTGCATCGGAAACTACTACTGGTCTTCCAGGGAACGATCAAAGCGTAGGCTGTTTGTTACATTACTCCCATGGAGGAAAGGGCGCATGGTGACTGTTGTATTCAATCCCGATGCATTTACAGTGTTTCATCAACACTCTGATAGACCACAGATTACAGAATGCCACGAGATGTGCATCCCAAACTACTACTGGTCTCCAGGGAACGATGAAAGCGTAGACTGTTTGAGACATTACTTTTATGTAAGAAACAGCGCATGGTGACTGTTGTATTGAATCCCGATGCAATTTCTGTGTTTCATCAACACTCTGATAGTCCACAGATTACAGAATGCCTCCACATGTGAATCGGAAACTACTACTGGTCTTCCCGGGAACGATCAAAGCGTAGACTGTTTCAGACATTACTCCCATGGAGGAAAGTGCGGATGGTGACTGTTTTATTCAATCCCGACACAATTTCTGTGTTTCATCAACTCTCTAATACTCCACAGATTACACAATGCCTCCAGATGAGCATCGGAAACTTCTACCGGTCTTCCAGGGAACGATCAAATTGTAGACTGTTTGAGACATTACTCCCATGGAGGAATGTGCGCATGGTGACTGTTGTATTCAATCCCGATGCAATTTCTGTGTTTTATCAACACTCTGATACTCCACAGATTACAGAATGCCTCCAAATGTGCATCGGAAACTACTACTGGTCTTCCAGGAAACCATCAAAGCGTAGACTGTTTGAGACATTACTTTTATGGAGGAATGTACGCATGGTGACTGTTGTATTCAATCCCGATGCAATTTCTGTGTTTCATCAACACTCTGATAGTCCACAAATTACAAAATGCCTCCAGATGTTAATCGGAAACTACTACTGGTCCTCCAGGGAACGATGAAAGCGTAGACTGTTTGGGACATTACTCCCATGAACTAAAGTGCGCATGGTGACTGTTGTATTCAATCCCGATGCAATTTCTGTGTTTCATCAACACTCTGATACTCCACAGATTACAGAATGCCTCCAAATGTGCATCGGAAACTACTACTGGTCTTCCAGGGAACGATCAAAGCGTAGACAGTTTGAGACATTACTCCCATGGAGGAAAGTGCGCATGGTGACTGTTGTATCCAATCCCGATGCATTTTCTGTGTTTCATCAACACTCTGATAGTCCACAGATTACAGAATGCCACGAGATGTGCATCGGAAACTACTACTGGTCTTCTGGGGAACGATCAAAGCGTAGACTGTTTGAGACATTACTCCCATGGAGGAAAGTGCGCATGGTGATTGTCGTATTCAATCCCGATGCCATTTCTGTGTTTCTTCAACACTCTGATAGTCCACAGATTACAGAAAGCCTCCAGAAGTTAAGCGGAAACTACAACTGGTCTTCCAGGGAACGATCAAAGCGTAGACTGTTAGAGACATTACTCCCATGGAGGAAAGTGAGCATGGTGACTGTTTTATTCAATCCGGATGCAATTACTGTGTTTCATCAACACTCTGATAGTGTACACATTACAGAATGCCACCAGAGGTGCATCGGAAACTACTACTGGTCTTCCAGGGAACGATCAAAGTGTATATTATTTGAGACATTACTCCCGTGGAGGAAAGTGCGCATGGTGACTGTTGTATTCAATCCCGATGCATTTTCTGTGTTTCATCAACACTCTGATAGTCCACAGATTACAGAATGCCTCCAGATGTGCATCGGAAACTACTACTGCTCTTCCAGGGACCGATCAAAGCGTAGACTGTTTGAGACATTACTCCCATGGAGGAAAGTGCGCATGGTGACTGTTGTATTCAATACCGATGCAATTGCTGTGTTACATCAACACTCTGATAGTCCACAGATTACAGAATGCCTCCAGATGTGCATCGGAACTACTACTGGTCTTCCAGGGAACGATCAAAGCGTAGACTGTTTGAGACATTACTTTTATGGAGGAATGTGCGCATGGTGACTGTTGTATTCAATCCCGATGCAATTTCTGTGTTTCATCAACACTCTAATAGTCCACAGATTACAGAATGCCTCCAGATGTGCATCGGAAGCTACTACTGGTCTTCCAGGGAACGATCAAAGCATAGACTGTTTGAGACATTACTTTTATGGAGGAATGTGCGCATGGTGACTGTTGTATTCAATCCTGATGCAATTTCTGTGTTTCATCAACACTTTAATAGTCCACAGATTACAGAATGCCTCCAGATGTGCATCGGAAACTACTACTGGTCTTCCAGGGAACAATCAAAGCTTAAACTCTTTGAGATATTACTCCCATGGGGGAAAGTGAGCATGGTGACTGTTTTACTCAATCCCGATGCAATTACTGTGTTTCATCAGTACTCTGATAGTCTACACATTACAGAATGCCACCAGAAGTGCATCGGAAACTACTACTGGTCTTCCAGGGAACGATCAAAACGTAGACTGTTTTTGACATAAGTCCCATGGAGGAAAGTGCGCATGGTGACTGTTGTATTCAATCCCGATGCAATTTCTGTGTTTCATCAACACTCTGATAGTCCACAGATTACAGAATGCCTCCAGATGTTAATCGGAAACTACTACTGGTCTTCCCGGGAACGATCGAAGCGTAGACTGTTTGAGACATTACTCCCATGGAGGAAAGTGCGCATGGTGACTATTGTATTCAATCCCGATGCAATTTCTGTGTTTCATCAACATTCTGATACTCCACAGATTACAGAATGCCTCCAGATGTGCAGTTGAAAATACTATTGGTCTTTTACTGAACGATCAAAGCGTTGACTGTTTGAGACATTACTCCCATGGAGGAAACTGCGCATGGAGAATGTTGTATTCAATCCCGATGCAATTTCAGTGTTTCATCAACACTCTGATAGTCCACAGATTACAGAAAGCCTCCAGATGTTCATCGGAAGCTACTACTGGTCTTCCAGGGAACGATCAAAGCGTAGACTGTTAGAGACATTACTCCCACGGAGGAAAGTGAGCATGGTGACTGTTTTATTCAATCCCGATGCATTTACAGTGTTTCATTAACACTCTGATAGTCTACACATTACAGAATGGCACCAGAGGTGCATCGGAAACTACTACTGGTCTTCGAGGGAACGATCAATGCATAGATTGTTTGACACATTACTTTTATATAAGAAACAGCGCATGGTGACTGTTGTATTCAATCCCGATGCAATTTCTGTGTTTCATCAACACTCTGATAGTCCACAGATTACAGATTGCCTCCAAATGTGCATCGGAAACTACTACTGGTCTTCCAGGGAACGATCAAAACGTAAACTCTTTGAGACATTACTCCCATGGAGGAAAGTGCGCATGGTGACTATTGTATTCAATCCCGATGAACTCTCTGTGTTTCATCAACACTCTGATAGTCCACAGATTACAGAATGCCACGAGATGTGCATCAGAAACTACTACTGGTCTTCCAGGGAACGTTCAAAGCGTAGACTGTTTGAGACATTACTTTTATGAAGGAATGTGCGCATGGTGACTGTTGTTTTCAATCCCGATGCAATTTCTGTGTTTCATCAACATTCTAATAGTCCACAGATAACAGAATGCCTCCAGATGTGCATCGGAAACTACTACTGGTCTTCCAGGGAACAATCAAAGCGTAAACTCTTTGAGACATTACTCCCATGGAGGAAAGTGCGCATGGTGACTGTTGTATTCAATCCCGATGCATTTTCTGTGTTTCATCAACACTCCGATAGTCCACAGATTACAGAATGCCACGAGATGTGCATCGGAAACTACTACTGGTCTTCCCGGAAACGATCAAAAACGTAGACTGTTTGTGACATTACTCCCATGGAGGAAAGTGCGCATGGTGACTGTTATATTCAATCCCGATGCAATTTCTGTGTTTCATCAACACTCTGATACTCCACAGATTACAGAATGCCTCCAGATGTGCATCGGAAACTACTACTGGTCTTCCCGGGAACGATCGAAGCGTAGACTGTTTGTGACATTACTCCCATGGAGGAAAGTGCGCATGGTGACTATTGTATTCAATCCCGATGCAATTTCTGTGTTTCATCAACATTCTGATACTCCACAGATTACAGAATGCCTCCAGATGTGCAGTTGAAAATACTATTGGTCTTTTACTGAACGATCAAAGCGTTGACTGTTTGAGACATTACTCCCATGGAGGAAACTGCGCATGGAGAATGTTGTATTCAATCCCGATGCAATTTCAGTGTTTCATCAACACTCTGATAGTCCACAGATTACAGAGAGCCTCCAGATGTTCATCGGAAGCTACTACTGGTCTTCCAGGGAACGATCAAAGCGTAGACTGTTAGAGACATTACTCCCACGGAGGAAAGTGAGCATGGTGACTGTTTTATTCAATCCCGATGCATTTACAGTGTTTCATTAACACTCTGATAGTCTACACATTACAGAATGGCACCAGAGGTGCATCGGAAACTACTACTGGTCTTCGAGGGAACGATCAATGCATAGATTGTTTGACACATTACTTTTATATAAGAAACAGCGCATGGTGACTGTTGTATTCAATCCCGATGCAATTTCTGTGTTTCATCAACACTCTGATAGTCCACAGATTACAGATTGCCTCCAAATGTGCATCGGAAACTACTACTGGTCTTCCAGGGAACGATCAAAACGTAAACTCTTTGAGACATTACTCCCATGGAGGAAAGTGCGCATGGTGACTATTGTATTCAATCCCGATGAACTCTCTGTGTTTCATCAACACTCTGATAGTCCACAGATTACAGAATGCCACGAGATGTGCATCAGAAACTACTACTGGTCTTCCAGGGAACGTTCAAAGCGTAGACTGTTTGAGACATTACTTTTATGAAGGAATGTGCGCATGGTGACTGTTGTTTTCAATCCCGATGCAATTTCTGTGTTTCATCAACATTCTAATAGTCCACAGATAACAGAATGCCTCCAGATGTGCATCGGAAACTACTACTGGTCTTCCAGGGAACAATCAAAGCGTAAACTCTTTGAGACATTACTCCCATGGAGGAAAGTGCGCATGGTGACTGTTGTATTCAATCCCGATGCATTTTCTGTGTTTCATCAACACTCCGATAGTCCACAGATTACAGAATGCCACGAGATGTGCATCGGAAACTACTACTGGTCTTCCCGGAAACGATCAAAAACGTAGACTGTTTGTGACATTACTCCCATGGAGGAAAGTGCGCATGGTGACTGTTATATTCAATCCCGATGCAATTTCTGTGTTTCATCAACACTCTGATACTCCACAGATTACAGAATGCCTCCAGATGTGCATCGGAAACTTCTACTGGTCTTCCTGGGAACGATCAAATTGTAGACTGATGAGACATTACTCCCATGGAGGAATGTGCGCATGGTGACTGTTGTATTCAATCCCGATGCAATTTCTGTGTTTCATCAACACTCTGATAGTCCACAGATTACAGAATGCCAAGAGATGTGCATCGGAAACTACTACTGGTCTTCCAGGGAACGATCAAAGCGTAGGCTGTTTGTTACATTACTCCCATGGAGGAAAGGGCGCATGGTGACTGTTGTATTCAATCCCGATGCATTTACAGTGTTTCATCAACACTCTGATAGACCACAGATTACAGAATGCCACGAGATGTGCATCCCAAACTACTACTGGTCTCCAGGGAACGATGAAAGCGTAGACTGTTTGAGACATTACTTTTATGTAAGAAACAGCGCATGGTGACTGTTGTATTGAATCCCGATGCAATTTCTGTGTTTCATCAACACTCTGATAGTCCACAGATTACAGAATGCCTCCACATGTGAATCGGAAACTACTACTGGTCTTCCCGGGAACGATCAAAGCGTAGACTGTTTCAGACATTACTCCCATGGAGGAAAGTGCGGATGGTGACTGTTTTACTCAATCCCGACACAATTTCTGTGTTTCATCAACTCTCTAATACTCCACAGATTACACAATGCCTCCAGATGAGCATCGGAAACTTCTACCGGTCTTCCAGGGAACGATCAAATTGTAGACTGTTTGAGACATTACTCCCATGGAGGAATGTGCGCATGGTGACTGTTGTATTCAATCCCGATGTAATTTCTGTGTTTTATCAACACTCTGATACTCCACAGATTACAGAATGCCTCCAAATGTGCATCGGAAACTACTACTGGTCTTCCATGTAACGATCAAACCGTAAACTCTTTGAGACATTACTCCCATGGAGGAAAGTGCGCATGGTGACTGTTGCATTCAATCCCGATGCATTTTCTGTGTTTCATCAACACTCTGATAGTCCACAGATTACAGAATGGCACGAGATGTGCATCGGAAACTACTACTGGTCTTCCCGGGAACGATCGAAGCGTAGACTGTTTGAGACATTACTCCCATGGAGGAAAGTGCGCATGGTGACTGTTGCATTCAATCCCGATGCAATTTCTGTGTTTCATCAACATTCTGATACTCCACAGATTACAGAATGCCTCCAGATGTGCAGTTGAAAATACTATTGGTCTTTTACTGAACGATCAAAGCGTTGACTGTTTGAGACATTACTCCCATGGAGGAAACTGCGCATGGAGAATGTTGTATTCAATCCCGATGCAATTTCTGTGTTTCATCAACACTCGGATAGTCCACAGATTACAGAAAGCCTCCAGATGTTCATCGGAAGCTACTACTGGTCTTCCAGGGAACGATCAAAGCGTAGACTGTTAGAGACATTACTCCCACGGAGGAAAGTGAGCATGGTGACTGTTTTATTCAATCCCGATGCATTTACAGTGTTTCATTAACACTCTGATAGTCTACACATTACAGAATGGCACCAGAGGTGCATCGGAAACTACTACTGGTCTTCGAGGGAACGATCAATGCATAGATTGTTTGACACATTACTTTTATATAAGAAACAGCGCATGGTGACTGTTGTATTCAATCCCGATGCAATTTCTATGTTTCATCAACACTCTGATAGTCCACAGATTACAGATTGCCTCCAAATGTGCATCGCAAACTACTACTGGTCTTCCAGGGAACGATCAAAGCGTAAACTCTTTGAGACATTACTCCCATGGAGGAAAGTGCGCATGGTGACTATTGTATTCAATCCCGATGAACTCTCTGTGTTTCATCAACTCTCAGATAGTCCACAGATTACAGAATGCCACGAGATGTGCATCAGAAACTACTACTGGTCTTCCAGGGAATGTTCAAAGCGTAGACTGTTTGAGACATTACTTTTATGAAGGAATGTGCGCATGGTGACTGTTGTTTTCAATCCCGATGCAATTTCTGTGTTTCATCAACATTCTAATAGTCCACAGATTACAGAATGCCTCCAGATGTGCATCGGAAACTACTACTGGTCTTCCAGGGAACAATCAAACCGTAAACTCTTTGAGACATTACTCCCATGGAGGAAAGTGCGCATGGTGACTGTTGTATTCAATCCCGATGCATTTTCTGTGTTTCATCAACACTCCGATAGTCCACAGATTACAGAATGCCACGAGATGTGCATCGGAAACTACTACTGGTCTTCCCGGGAACGATCAAAAACGTAGACTGTTTGTGACATTACTCCCATGGAGGAAAGTGCGCATGGTGACTGTTGTATTCAATCCCGATGCAATTTCTGTGTTTCATCAACACTCTGATACTCCACAGATTACAGAATGCCTCCAGATGTGCATCGGAAACTTCTACTGGTCTTCCTGGGAACGATCAAATTGTAGACTGATGAGACATTACTCCCATGGAGGAATGTGCGCATGGTGACTGTTGTATTCAATCCCGATGCAATTTCTGTGTTTCATCAA
This sequence comes from Schistocerca gregaria, assembly GCF_023897955.1. Lineage (NCBI taxonomy): Eukaryota > Metazoa > Arthropoda > Insecta > Orthoptera > Acrididae > Schistocerca > Schistocerca gregaria. The sequence continues at coordinate 3,617,222 of NC_064931.1, read as the reverse complement.
CACTCTGATAGTCCACAGATTACAGAATGCCAAGAGATGTGCATCGGAAACTACTACTGGTCTTCCAGGGAACGATCAAAGCGTAGGCTGTTTGTTACATTACTCCCATGGAGGAAAGGGCGCATGGTGACTGTTGTATTCAATCCCGATGCATTTACAGTGTTTCATCAACACTCTGATAGACCACAGATTACAGAATGCCACGAGATGTGCATCGGAAACTACTACTGGTCTCCAGGGAACGATGAAAGCGTAGACTGATTGAGACATTACTTTTATGTAAGAAACAGCGCATGGTGACTGTTGTATTGAATCCCGATGCAATTTCTGTGTTTCATCAACACTCTGATAGTCCACAGATTACAGAATGCTTCCACATGTGAATCGGAAACTACTACTGGTCTTCCCGGGAACGATCAAAGCGTAGACTGTTTCAGACATTACTCCCATGGAGGAAAGTGCGGATGGTGACTGTTTTATTCAATCCCGACACAATTTCTGTGTTTCATCAACTCTCTAATACTCCACAGATTACACAATGCCTCCAGATGAGCATCGGAAACTTCTACCGGTCTTCCAGGGAACGATCAAATTGTAGACTGTTTGAGACATTACTCCCATGGAGGAAAGTGCGCATGGTGACTGTTGCATTCAATCCCGATGCATTTTCTGTGTTTCATCAACACTCTGATAGTCCACAGATTACAGAATGCCACGAGATGTGCATCGGAAACTACTACTGGTCTTCCCGGGAAAGATCGAAGCATAGACTGTTTGAGACATTCCTCCCATGGAGGAAAGTGCGCATGGTGACTGTTGCATTCAATCCCGATGCAATTTCTGTGTTTCATCAACACTCTGATACTCCGCAGATTACAGAATGCCTCCAGATGTGCAGTTGAAACTACTATTGGTCTTTTACTGAACGATCAAAGCGTTGACTGTTTGTGACATTACTCCCATTGAGGAAAGTGCGCATGGTGACTGTTGTATTCAATCCCGATGCAATTTCTGTGTTTCATCAACACTCTGATACTCCACAGATTACAGAAAGCCTCCAAATTTGCATCGGAAACTACTACTGGTCTTCCAGGGAACGATCAAAGCGTAGATTGTTTGTGACAATACTCCCGTGGAGGAAAGTGCGCATGGTGACTGTTGTATTCAATCCCGATGCATTCTCTGTGTTTCATCAACACTCTGATAGTCCACAGATTACAGAATGCCACGAGATGTGCATCGGAAACTACTACTGGTCTTCCAGGGAACGATCAAAGCGTAGACTGTTTGAGACATTACTTTTATGAAGGAATGTGCGCATGGTGACTGTCGTTTTCAATCCCGATGCAATTTCTGTGTTTCATCAACACTCTAATAGTCCATAGATTACAGAATCCCCCCAGAGGTGCATCGGAAACTACTACTGGTCTTCCAGGGAACGATCAAAGCGTAGATTGTTTGTGACAATACTCCCGAGGAGGAAAGTGCTCATGGTGACTGTTGTATTCAATCCCGATGCATTTTCTGTGTTTCATCAACACTCTGATAGTCCACAGATAACAGAATGCCAGCAGATATGCATCGGAAACTACTACTGGTCTTCCAGGGAACGATCAAAGCGTAGACTGTTTGAGACATTACTCACATGGAGGAAAGTGCGCATGGTGACTGTTGTATTCAATACCGATGCAATTTCTGTGTTTCATCAACACTCTGATACTCCACAGATTACAGAATGCCTCCAGATGTGCATCGGAAACTACTACTGGTCTTCCAGGGAACGATGAAAGCGTAGACTGTTTGAGACATTACTTTTATATAAGAAACAGCGCATGGTGGCTGTTGTATTCAATCCCGATGCAATTTCTGTGTTTCATCAACACTCTGATAGTCCACAGATTACAGAATGCCTCCAGATGTTAATCGATAACTACTACTGGTCTTCCAGGGAACGATCAAAGCGTAGACTGTTCGGGACATTACTCCCTTGGAGGAAAGTGCGCATGGTGACTGTTGTATTCAATCCCGATGCAATTTCTGAGTTTCATCAACACTCTGATACTCCACAGATTACCGAATGCCTCCAAATGTGCATCGGAAACTACTACTGGTCTTCCAGGGAACGATCAAAGCGTAAACTCTTTGAGACATTACTCCCATGGAGGAAAGTGCGCATGGTGACTGTTGTATACAATCCCGATGCATTTTCTGTGTTTCATCAACAATCTGATAGTCCACAGATTACAGAATGCCACGAGATGTGCATCGGAAACTACTACTGGTCTTCCGGGGAACGATCAAAGCGTAGACTGCATGAGACATTACTCCCATGGAGGAAAGTGCGCATGGTGACTGTTGTATTCAATCCCGATGCAATTTCTGCGTTTCTTCAACACTCTGATTGTCCACAGATTACAGAATGCCTCCAGATGTGCAATTGAAACTACTACAGGTATTCCAGGGAACAATCAAAGCGTAGACTGTTTGAGACATTACTTCCATGGAGGAAAGTGAGCATGGTGACTGTTTTATTCAATCCCGATGCAATTACTGGGTTTCATCAACACTCTGATAGTCGACACATTACAGAATGCCACCAGAAGTGCATGGGAAACTACTACTGGTCTTCCAGGGAACGATCAAAGCGTAGATTGTTTGAGACATTACTCCCGTGCAGGAAAGTGCGCATGGTGACTGTTGTATTCTATCCCGATACATTTTCTGTGTTTCATCAACACTCTGATAGTCCACAGATTACAGGATGCCTCCAGATGTGCTTCGGAAACTACTACTGGTCTTGCAGGGAACAATCAAAGCGTAGACTATTAGAGACATTACTCCCATGGAGGAAAGTGCGCATGGTGACTGTTGTATTCAATCCCGATGCAATTTCTGTGTTTCATCAACACTCTGATAGTCCACAGATTCCAGAATGCCTCCAGATGTGCTTCGGAAACTACTACTGGGTTTGCAGGGAACAATCAAAGCGTAGACTGCTTCAGACAATACTCCCATGGAGGAAAGTGCGGATAGTAACTGTTGTATTCAATCCCAATGCAATTTCTGTGTTTCATCAACACTCTGATAGTCATGAGATTACAGAATGCCACCAGATGTGAATCGGAAACTACTACTGGTATTCCACGGAACGATCAAAGCGTAGACTGTTTGAGACATTACTCCCATGGAGGAAAGTGCGCACGGTGACTGTTGTGTTCAATCCCGAAGCAATTTCTGTGTTTCATCAACACTCTGATAGTCCACAGATTACAGAATGCCTCCAAATGTGCATCGGAGACTACTACTGGTCTTCCAGGGAACGATCAAAGCGTAAACTCTTTGAGACATTACTCCCATGGAGGAAAGTGCGCATGGTGACTATTGTATTCAATCCCGATGCATTCTCTGTGTTTCATCAACACTCTGATAGTCCACAGATTACAGAATGCCACGAGATGTGCATCAGAAACTACTACTGGTCTTCCAGGGAACGTTCAAAGCGTAGACTGTTTGAGACATTACTTATATGAAGGAATGTGCGCATGGTGACTGTTGTTTTCAATCCCGATGCAATTTCTGTGTTTCATCAACACTCTAATAGTCCACAGATTACAGAATGCCTCGAGATGTGCATCGGAAACTACTACTGGTCTTCCAGGGAACAATCAAAGCGTAAACTCTTTGAGACATTACTCTCATGGAGGAAAGTGCGCATGGTGACTGTTGTATTCAATCCCGATGCATTTTCTGTGTTTCATCAACACTCCGATAGTCCACAGATTACAGAATGCCACGAGATGTGCATCGGAAACTACTACTGGTCTTCCCGGGAACGATCAAAAAGGTAGACTGTTTGTGACATTACTCCCATTGAGGAAAGTGCGCATGGTGACTGTTGTATTCAATCCCGATGCAATTTCTGTGTTTCATCAACACTCTGATACTCCACAGATTACAGAAAGCCTCCAAATTTGCATCGGAAACTACTACTGGTCTTCCAGGGAACGATCAAAGCGTAGATTGTTTGTGACAATACTCCCGTGGAGGAAAGTGCGCATGGTGACTGTTGTATTCAATCCCGATGCATTCTCTGTGTTTCATCAACACTCTGATAGTCCACAGATTACAGAATGCCACGAGATGTGCATCGGAAACTACTACTGGTCTTCCAGGGAACGATCAAAGCGTAGACTGTTTGAGACATTACTTTTATGAAGGAATGTGCGCATGGTGACTGTCGTTTTCAATCCCGATGCAATTTCTGTGTTTCATCAACACTCTAATAGTCCATAGATTACAGAATCCCTCCAGAGGTGCATCGGAAACTACTACTGGTCTTCCAGGGAACGATCAAAGCGTAGATTGTTTGTGACAATACTCCCGAGGAGGAAAGTGCTCATGGTGACTGTTGTATTCAATCCCGATGCATTTTCTGTGTTTCATCAACACTCTGATAGTCCACAGATAACAGAATGCCAGCAGATATGCATCGGAAACTACTACTGGTCTTCCAGGGAACGATCAAAGCGTAGACTGTTTGAGACATTACTCACATGGAGGAAAGTGCGCATGGTGACTGTTGTATTCAATACCGATGCAATTTCTGTGTTTCATCAACACTCTGATACTCCACAGATTACAGAATGCCTCCAGATGTGCATCGGAAACTACTACTGGTCTTCCAGGGAACGATGAAAGCGTAGACTGTTTGAGACATTACTTTTATATAAGAAACAGCGCATGGTGGCTGTTGTATTCAATCCCGATGCAATTTCTGTGTTTCATCAACACTCTGATAGTCCACAGATTACAGAATGCCTCCAGATGTTAATCGGAAACTACTACTGGTCTTCCAGGGAACGATCAAAGCGTAGACTGTTCGGGACATTACTCCCTTGGAGGAAAGTGCGCATGGTGACTGTTGTATTCAATCCCGATGCAATTTCTGAGTTTCATCAACACTCTGATACTCCACAGATTACAGAATGCCTCCAAATGTGCATCGGAAACTACTACTGGTCTTCCAGGGAACGATCAAAGCGTAAACTCTTTGAGACATTACTCCCATGGAGGAAAGTGCGCATGGTGACTGTTGTATACAATCCCGATGCATTTTCTGTGTTTCATCAACAATCTGATAGTCCACAGATTACAGAATGCCACGAGATGTGCATCGGAAACTACTACTGGTCTTCCGGGGAACGATCAAAGCGTAGACTGCATGAGACATTACTCCCATGGAGGAAAGTGCGCATGGTGACTGTTGTATTCAATCCCGATGCAATTTCTGCGTTTCTTCAACACTCTGATTGTCCACAGATTACAGAATGCCTCCAGATATGCAACTGAAACTACTACTGGTATTCCAGGGAACGATCAAAGCGTAGACTGTTTGAGACATTACTTCCATGGAGGAAAGTGAGCATGGTGACTATTGTATTCAATCCCGATGCATTCTCTGTGTTTCATCAACACTCTGATAGTCCACAGATTACAGAATGCCACGAGATGTGCATCAGAAACTACTACTGGTCTTCCAGGGAACGTTCAAAGCGTAGACTGTTTGAGACATTACTTATATGAAGGAATGTGCGCATGGTGACTGTTGTTTTCAATCCCGATGTAATTTCTGTGTTTCATCAACACTCTAATAGTCCACAGATTACAGAATGCCTCGAGATGTGCATCGGAAACTACTACTGGTCTTCCAGGGAACAATCAAAGCGTAAACTCTTTGAGACATTACTCTCATGGAGGAAAGTGCGCATGGTGACTGTTGTATTCAATCCCGATGCATTTTCTGTGTTTCATCAACACTCCGATAGTCCACAGATTACAGAATGCCACGAGATGTGCATCGGAAACTACTACTGGTCTTCCCGGGAACGATCAAAAAGGTAGACTGTTTGTGACATTACTCCCATTGAGGAAAGTGCGCATGGTGACTGTTGTATTCAATCCCGATGCAATTTCTGTGTTTCATCAACACTCTGATACTCCACAGATTACAGAAAGCCTCCAAATTTGCATCGGAAACTACTACTGGTCTTCCAGGGAACGATCAAAGCGTAGATTGTTTGTGACAATACTCCCGTGGAGGAAAGTGCGCATGGTGACTGTTGTATTCAATCCCGATGCATTCTCTGTGTTTCATCAACACTCTGATAGTCCACAGATTACAGAATGCCACGAGATGTGCATCGGAAACTACTACTGGTCTTCCAGGGAACGATCAAAGCGTAGACTGTTTGAGACATTACTTTTATGAAGGAATGTGCGCATGGTGACTGTCGTTTTCAATCCCGATGCAATTTCTGTGTTTCATCAACACTCTAATAGTCCATAGATTACAGAATCCCTCCAGAGGTGCATCGGAAACTACTACTGGTCTTCCAGGGAACGATCAAAGCGTAGATTGTTTGTGACAATACTCCCGAGGAGGAAAGTGCTCATGGTGACTGTTGTATTCAATCCCGATGCATTTTCTGTGTTTCATCAACACTCTGATAGTCCACAGATAACAGAATGCCAGCAGATATGCATCGGAAACTACTACTGGTCTTCCAGGGAACGATCAAAGCGTAGACTGTTTGAGACATTACTCACATGGAGGAAAGTGCGCATGGTGACTGTTGTATTCAATACCGATGCAATTTCTGTGTTTCATCAACACTCTGATACTCCACAGATTACAGAATGCCTCCAGATGTGCATCGGAAACTACTACTGGTCTTCCAGGGAACGATGAAAGCGTAGACTGTTTGAGACATTACTTTTATATAAGAAACAGCGCATGGTGGCTGTTGTATTCAATCCCGATGCAATTTCTGTGTTTCATCAACACTCTGATAGTCCACAGATTACAGAATGCCTCCAGATGTTAATCGGAAACTACTACTGGTCTTCCAGGGAACGATCAAAGCGTAGACTGTTCGGGACATTACTCCCTTGGAGGAAAGTGCGCATGGTGACTGTTGTATTCAATCCCGATGCAATTTCTGAGTTTCATCAACACTCTGATACTCCACAGATTACAGAATGCCTCCAAATGTGCATCGGAAACTACTACTGGTCTTCCAGGGAACGATCAAAGCGTAAACTCTTTGAGACATTACTCCCATGGAGGGAAGTGCGCATGGTGACTGTTGTATACAATCCCGATGCATTTTCTGTGTTTCATCAACAATCTGATAGTCCACAGATTACAGAATGCCACGAGATGTGCATCGGAAACTACTACTGGTCTTCCGGGGAACGATCAAAGCGTAGACTGCATGAGACATTACTCCCATGGAGGAAAGTGCGCATGGTGACTGTTGTATTCAATCCCGATGCAATTTCTGCGTTTCTTCAACACTCTGATTGTCCACAGATTACAGAATGCCTCCAGATGTGCAATTGAAACTACTACTGGTATTCCAGGGAACGATCAAAGCGTAGACTGTTTGAGACATTACTTCCATGGAGGAAAGTGAGCATGGTGACTGTTTTATTCAATCCCGATGCAATTACTGGGTTTCATCAACACTCTGATAGTCGACACATTACAGAATGCCACCAGAAGTGCATGGGAAACTACTACTGGTCTTCCAGGGAACGATCAAATCGTAGATTGTTTGAGACATTACTCCCGTGCAGGAAAGTGCGCATGGTGACTGTTGTATTCTATCCCGATACATTTTCTGTGTTTCATCAACACTCTGATAGTCCACAGATTACAGGATGCCTCCAGATGTGCTTCGGAAACTACTACTGGTCTTGCAGGGAACAATCAAAGCGTAGACTATTAGAGACATTACTCCCATGGAGGAAAGTGCGCATGGTGACTGTTGTATTCAATCCCGATGCAATTTCTGTGTTTCATCAACACTCTGATAGTCCACAGATTCCAGAATGCCTCCAGATGTGCTTCGGAAACTACTACTGGGTTTGCAGGGAACAATCAAAGCGTAGACTGCTTCAGACAATACTCCCATGGAGGAAAGTGCGGATAGTAACTGTTGTATTCAATCCCAATGCAATTTCTGTGTTTCATCAACACTCTGATAGTCATGAGATTACAGAATGCCACCAGATGTGAATCGGAAACTACTACTGGTATTCCACGGAACGATCAAAGCGTAGACTGTTTGAGACATTACTCCCATGGAGGAAAGTGCGCACGGTGACTGTTGTATTCAATCCCGAAGCAATTTCTGTGTTTCATCAACACTCTGATAGTCTACAGATTACAGAATGCCACCAGATGTGCATCGGAATCTACTACTAGTGTTCCAGGGAACGATCAAAGCGTAGACTGTTTGAGACATTACTCCCGTGGAGGAAGGTGCGCGTGGTGACTTGTATTCAATCCCGATGCAATTTCTGTGTTTCATCAACACTCTGATAGTCCACAGATTACAGAATGCCTCCAGATGTTCATCGGAAACTACTACCGGTCTTCCAGGGAACGATCAAAGCGTAGACCGTTTGAGACATTACTTTTATGGAGGAATGTGCGCATGGTGACTGTTGTATTCAATCTAGATGCAATTTCTGTGTTTCATCAACAATCTGATAGCCCACAGATTACAGAATGCCTCCAGATGTGCATCGGAAACTACTACTGGTCTTCCAGGGAACGATCAAGGCTTAGACTGTTTGAGACATACCTCCCGTGGAGGAAAGTGCGCATGGTGAATGTTGTATTCAATCCCGTTGCAATTTCTGTATGTCATCAACACTCTGATAGTCCACAGATTCCAGAATGCCTCCAGATGTGCTTCGGAAACTACTACTGGGTTTGCAGGGAACAATCAAAGCGTAGACTGCTTCAGACAATACTCCCATGGAGGAAAGTGCGGATAGTAACTGTTGTATTCAATCCCAATGCAATTTCTGTGTTTCATCAACACTCTGATAGTCATGAGATTACAGAATGCCACCAGATGTGAATCGGAAACTACTACTGGTATTCCACGGAACGATCAAAGCGTAGACTGTTTGAGACATTACTCCCATGGAGGAAAGTGCGCACGGTGACTGTTGTATTCAATCCCGAAGCAATTTCTGTGTTTCATCAACACTCTGATAGTCTACAGATTACAGAATGCCACCAGATGTGCATCGGAATCTACTACTAGTGTTCCAGGGAACGATCAAAGCGTAGACTGTTTGAGACATTACTCCCGTGGAGGAAGGTGCGCATGGTGACTTGTATTCAATCCCGATGCAATTTCTGTGTTTCATCAACACTCTGATAGTCCACAGATTACAGAATGCCTCCAGATGGTCATCGGAAACTACTACCGGTCTTCCAGGGAACGATCAAAGCGTAGACCGTTTGAGACATTACTTTTATGGAGGAATGTGCGCATGGTGACTGTTGTATTCAATCCCGATGCAATTTCTGTGTTTCATCAACAATCTGATAGCCCACAGATTACAGAATGCCTCCAGATGTGCATCGGAAACTACTACTGGTCTTCCAGGGAACGATCAAGGCTTAGACTGTTTGAGACATACCTCCCGTGGAGGAAAGTGCGCACGGTGAATGTTGTATTCAATCCCGTTGCAATTTCTGTATTTCATCAACACTCTGATAGTCCACAGATTACAGAATGCCACCAGGTGGTCTTCCAGGGAACGATCAAGGCGAAGACTGTTAGACACATTACTCCCATGGGGGAAAGTGCGCATGGTGACTGTTGTATTCAATCCCAATGCAATTTCTGTGTTTCATCAACACTCTGATAGTCCACAGATTACAGAATGCCTCCAGATGTGCAATTGAAACTACTACTGGTCTTCAGGGAACGATCAAAGCATATACTGTTTGAGAATTACTCCCATGGATGAAAGTGCGCATGGTGAATGTTGTTTTCAATCCCGAGGCAATTTCTGTGTTTCATCAACACTCTGATAGTCCACAGATTACAGAAAGCCTCCAGATGTGCATCGGAAACTACTACTGGTCTTCAAGGGAACGATCAAAGCGTAGACTATTTGAGACATACCTCCCGTGGAGGAAAGTGCGCTTGGTGAATGTTGTATTCAATTCCGTTGCAAATTCTGTATTTCATCAACACTCTGATAGTCCACAGATTACGGAATGCCACCAGATGGTCCTCCAGGGAACGATCAAAGCAAAGACTGTTAGACACATTACTCCCATGGAGGAAAGTGCGCATGGTGACTGTTGTATTCAATCCCAATGCAATTTCTGTGTTTCATCAACACTCTGATGGTCCACAGATAACAGAATGCCTCCAGATGTTAATCGGAAACTACAACTTTTCTTCCAGGGAACGATCAAAGCGTAGACTGTTTGAGACATTACTTTCATGGAGGAATGTGCTCATGAGGACTGTTTTGTTATCAATCCCGATATATTTTCTGTGTTTCATCAACACTCTGATAGTCCACAGATTACAGAAAGCCTCCAGATGTTCATCAGAAACTACTACTGGTCTTCCAGGGAACGATCAAAGCGTAGACTGTTGGAGATATTACTCCCATGGAAAAAAGTGAGCATGGTGACTGTTTTATTCAATCCCGATGCAATTACTGTGTTTCATCAACACTCTGATAGTCTACACATTACAGAATGCCACCAGAAGTGCATCGGAAACTACTACTAGTCTTCCAGGGTACGATCAAAGCGTAGATTGTCTGAGACTTTACTCCCGTGTAGGAAAGTGCGCATGGTGACTGTTGTATTAAAGCCCGATGCATTTTCTGTGTTTCATCAACACTCTGATAGTCCACAGATTACAGAATGCCTCATGATGTGCATCGGAAACTATTACTGGTCTTCCAGGGAACAATCAAAGCGTAGACTCTTTGAGACATTACTCCCATGGAGGAAAGGGCGCATGGTGACTGTTGTATTCAATCCCGATGCAATTTCTGTATTTCATCAACACTCTGATAGTCCACAGATTACAGAACGATTCCAGTTGTGCATCGGAAACTACTACTGGTCTTCCAGGAAACGATCAAAGAGTAGACTGTTTGAGACATTACTTTTATGGAGGAATGTGCGCATGGTGACTGTTGTATTCAATCCCGATGCGATTTCTGTGTTTCATCAACACTCTAATAGTCCACAGATTACAGAATGCCCCCAGATGTGCATCGGAAACTACTACTGGTCTTCCAGGGAACAATCAAAGCGTAAACTCTTTGAGACTTTACTCCCATGGAGGAAAGTGCGCATGGTGACTGTTGTATTCAATCCCGATGCATTTTCTGTGTTTCATCAACACTCTGATAGACCACAGATTACAGAATGCCACGAGATGTGCATCGGAAACTACTACTGGTCTTCCAGGGAACGATCAAAGCGTAGACTGTTTCAGACATTACTCCTATGGTGGAAAGTGCTGATAGTGACTGTTGTATTCAGTCCTGATGCAATTTCTGTGTTTCATCAACACTCTGATAGTCCACAGATTACAGAATGCCACCAGATGTGCATCGGAAACTACTACTGGTCTTCCAGGGAACGATCAAAGCGTAGACTGTTTCAGACATACCTCCCGTGGAGCAAAGTGCGCATGGTGACTGTTGTATTCATTCCCGATGCAATTTCTGTGTTACATCAACACTCTGGTAGGCCACAGATTACAGAATGCCACCAGATGTGCATCGGAAACTACTACTGGTCTTCCAGGGAACGATCAAAGCATAGACTGTTTGAGAATTACTCCCATGGAGGAAAGTGCGCATGTTGAATGTTGTTTTCAATCCAGAGGCAATTTCTGTGTTTCATCAACACTCTGATAGTCCACAGATTACAGAAAGCCTCCAGATGTGCATCGGAAACTACTACTGGTTTTCCAGGGAACGATCAAAGCGAAGACTGTTAGAGACATTACTCCCATAGAGGAAAGTGCGCATGGTGACTGTTGTATTCAATCCCGATGCAATTTCTGTGTTTCATCAACACTCTAATAGTCCACAGATTACAGAATGCCTCCAGATGTGCATCGGAAACTACTACTGGTCTTCCAGGGAACGATCAAAGCGTAAACACTTTGAGACATTACTCCCATGGAGGAAAGTGCTCATGGTGACTGTTGTATTCAATCCCGATGCATTTTCCGTGTTTCATCAATACTCTGATAGTCCACAGATTACAGAATGCCACGAGATGTGCATCGCAAACTACTACCGGTCTTCCAGGGAACGATCAAAGCGTAGACTGTTTAAGACATACCTCCCGTGGAGGAAAGTGCGCATGGTGACTGTTGTATTCATTCCCGATGCAATTTCTGTGTTTCATCAACACTCAGATAGTAAACATATTACAGAATGGCACCAGATATGCATCGGAAACTACTACTGGTATTCAGGGAACGATCATAGCATAGACTGTTTGAGAATTACTCCCAAGGAGGAAAGTACTCATGGTGACCGTTGTATTCAATCCCGATGCAATTTCTGTGTTTCATCAAGACTCTGATAGTCTACAGATTACAGAATGCCACCAGATGTGCATCGGAAACTACTACTGGTGTTCCTGGGAACGATAAAAGCGCAGACTGTTTGAGACATTACTAGCGTGGAGGAAAGTTTGCATGGTGACTGTTGTATTCAATCCCAATGCAATTTCTGTGTTTCATCAACACTCTGATAGTCCACAGATTACAGAATGCCTCCAGATGTTCATCGGAAACTACTACCGGTCATTAAGGGAACGATCAAAGCGCAGAATCTTTGAGACATTACTTTTATGGAGGAATGTGCGCATGGTGACTGTTGTATTCAATCCCGTTGCAATTTCTGTGTTTCATCAACACTCTGTTAGTCCACAGATTACAGAATGCCTCCAGATGTGCATCGGAAACTACTACTGGTGTTCCAGGGAACGATCAAAGCGCAGACTGTTTGAGACAATACTCCCGTGGAGGAATGTGCGCATGGTGACTGTTGTATTCAATCCCGATGCAATTTCTGTGTTACATCAACACTCTGATAGTCCACAGGTTACAGAATGCCTCCAGATGTTCATCGGAAACTACTACTGGTCTTCCAGGGAACGAACAAAGCGCAGACTGTTTGAGACATTACTCCCATGGAGGAAAGTGCGCATGGTGACTGTTGTATTCAATCCCGATGCAATTTCTGTGTTTCATCATCACTCTGATAGTCCACAGATTACAGAATGCCTCCAGATGTTCATCGGAAACTACTACCGGTCTTCCAGGGAACGATCAAAGCATAGATTGTTTGAGACATTACTTTTATGGAGGAATGTGCGCATGGTGACTGTTGTATTGAATCCCGATGCAATTTCTGTGTTTCATCAACACTCTGATACTCCACAGATTACAGAATGCTTCCAGATGTGCATCGGAAACTACTTCAGGTCTTCCAGGGAACGATCAAAGCGTAGTCTGTTTGGGACATTACTCCCATGGAGGAAAGTGCGCATGGTGACTGTTGTATTCATTCCCGATGCAATTTCTGTGTTTCATCAACACTCAGATAGTAAACAGATTACAGAATGGCACCAGATATGCATCGGAAACTACTACTGGTATTCAGGGAACGATCAAAGCATAGACTGTTTGAGACATTACTTTTATGGAGGAATGTGCGCATGGTGACTGTTGTATTCAATCCCGATGCAATTTCTGTGTCTCATCAACACTCTGATAGTCCACAGGTTACAGAATGCCTCCAGATGTTCATCGGAAACTACTACTGGTCTTCCAGGGAACGATCAAAGCGCAGACTGTTTGAGACATTACTCCCATGGAGGAAAGTGCGCATGGTGACTGTTGTATTCAATCCCGATGCAATTTCTGTGTTTCATCAACACTGTGATAGTCCACAGATTACAGAATGCCTCCAGATGTTCATCGGAAACTACTACCGGTCTTCCAGGGAACGATCAAAGCATAGATTGTTTGAGACATTACTTTTATGGAGGAATGTGCGCATGGTGACTGTTGTATTCAATCCCGATGCAATTTCTGTGTTTCATCAACACTCTGATACTCCACAGATTACAGAATGCTTCCAGATGTGCATCGGAAACTTCTTCAGGTCTTCCAGGGAACGATCAAAGCGTAGTCTGTTTGGGACATTACTCCCATGGAGGAAAGTGCGCATGGTGACTGTTGTATTCATTCCCGGTGCAATTTCTGTGTTTCATCAAAACTCAGATAGTAAACAGATTACAGAATGGCACCAGATATGCATCGGAAACTACTACTGGTATTCAGGGAACGATCAAAGCATAGACTGTTTGAGACATTACTTTTATGGAGGAATGTGCGCATGGTGACTGTTGTATTCAATCCCGATGCAATTTCTGTGTCTCATCAACACTCTGATACTCCACAGATTACAGAATGCCTCCAGATGTGCATCGGAAACTAGTTCTGGTCTTCCAGGGAACGATCAAAGCGTAGTCTGTTTGGGACATTACTCCCATGGAGGAAAGTGCGCATGGTGACTGTTGTATTCAATCAGGATTCAATTTCTGTGTTTCATCAAAACTCTGATAGTCCACGGATTACAGAATGCCTCCAGATGTGCATCGGGAACTACTTCTTTACTTCCAGGGAATGATCAAAGCGTAGATTGTCCGAGACTTTACTCCCGTGTCGGAAAGTGCGCATGGTGACTGTTGTATTCAATCCCGATGCATTTTCTGTGTTTCATCAACACTCTGATAGACCACAGATTACAGAATGCCACGAGATGTGCATCGGAAACTACTACTGGTCTTCCAGGGAACGATCAAAGCGTAGACTGTTTCAGACATTACTCCCATGGAGGAAAGTGCTGATAGTGACTGTTGTATTCAATCCTGATGCAATTTCTGTGTTTCATCAACACTCTGATAGTCCACAGATTACAGAATGCCACCAGATGTGCATCGGAAACTACTACTGGTCTTCCAGGGAACGATCAAAGCGTAGACTGTTTCAGACATACCTCCTGTGGAGCAAAGTGCGCATGGTGACTGTTGTATTCAATCCCGATGTAATTTCTGTGTTTCATCAACACTCTAATAGTCCACAGATTACAGAATGCCTCCAGATGTGCATCGGAAACTACTACTGGTCTTCCAGGGAACGATCAAAGCGTAAACTCTTTGAGACATTACTCCCATGGAGGAAAGTGCTCATGGTGACTGTTGTATTCAATCCCGATGCATTTTCTGTGTTTCATCAATACTCTGATAGTCCACAGATTACAGAATGCCACGAGATGTGCATCGGAAACTACTACCGGTCTTCCAGGGAACGATCAAAGCGTAGACTGTTTAAGACATACCTCCCGTGGAGGAAAGTGCGCATGGTGACCGTTGTATTCAATCCCGATGCAATTTCTGTGTTTCATCAACACTCTGATAGTCTACAGATTACAGAATGCCACCAGATGTGCATCGGAAACTACTACTGGTGTTCCTGGGAACGATAAAATCGCAGACTGTTTGAGACATTACTAGCGTGGAGGAAAGTTTGCATGGTGACTGTTGTATTCAATCCCAATGCAATTTCTGTGTTTCATCAACACTCTGATAGTCCACAGGTTACAGAATGCCTCCAGATGTGCATCGGAAACTACTACTGGTGTTCCAGGGAACGATCAAAGCGCAGACTGTTTGAGACAATACTCCCGTGGAGGAATGAGGTCATGGTGACTGTTGTATTCAATCCCGATGCAATTTCTGTGTTACATCAACACTCTGATAGTCCAGAGGTTACAGAATGCCTCCAGATGTTCATCGGAAACTACTACTGGTCTTCCAGGGAACGATCAAGGCGCAGACTGTTTGAGACATTACTAGCGTGGAGGAAAGTGCGCATGGTGACTGTTGTATTTAATCCCGATGCAATTTCTGTGTTTCATCAACTCTCTGATAGTCCACAGATTACGGAATGCCTCCAGATATTCATCGGAAACTACTACCGGTCTTCCAGGGAACGATCAAAGCATAGATTGTTTGAGACATTACTTTTATGGAGGAATGTGCGCATGGTGACTGTTGTATTCAATCCCGATGCAATTTCTGTGTTTCATCAACACTCTGATAGTCCACAGATAACAGAATGCCTCGAGATGTGCATCGGAAATTACTACTGGTCTTCCAGCTAACGATCAAAGCGTAGACTCTTTGAGACATACCTCCCGTGGAGGAAAGAGCGCATGGTGAATGTTGTATTCAATCCCGTTGCAATTTCTGTCTTTCATAAACACTCTGATAGTCCACAGATTACAGAATGCCACCAGATGTTCATCGGACACTACTACTGGTCTCCCAGGGAACGATCAAAGCTTTCACTGTTTGAGAATTACTCCCATGGAGGAAAGTGCGCACAGTGACTGTTGTATTCAATCCCGATGCAATTTCTGTGTCTCATCAACACTCTGATACTCCACAGATTACAGAATGTTTCCAGATGTTCATCGGAAACTACTTCTGGTCTTCCAGGGAACGATCAAAGCGTAGTCTGTTTGGGACATTACTCCCATGGAGGAAAGTGCGCATGGTGACTGCTGTATTCAATCAGGATTCAATTTCTGTGTTTCATCAAAACTCTGATAGTCCACGGATTACAGAATGCCTCCAGATGTGCATCGGAATCTACTACTGGTCTTCCAGGGAACGATCAAATCGTAAACTCCTTGAGATATAACTCCCTTGGAGGAAAGTGCGCATGGTGACTGTTGTATTCAATCCCGATGCATTTTCTGTGTTTCATCAACACTCTTATAGTCCACACATAACAGAATGCCACGAGATGTGCATCGGAAACTACTACTGGTCTTCCAGGGAACGACCAAAGCCAAGACTGTTTGAGAATTACTCCCATGGAGGAAAGTGCGCATGGTGACTGTTGTAATCAATCCCGATGCAATTTCTGTGTCTCATCAACACTCTGGTACTCCACAAATTACAGAATGCCTCCAGATGTGCATCGGAAACTACTTCTTTACTTCCAGGGAATGATCAAAGCGTAGATTGTCTGAGACTTTACTCCCGTGTCGGAAAGTGCGCATGGTGACTGTTGTATTCAATCCCGATCCGTTTTCTGTGTTTCATCAACACTCTGATAGTCCACAGATTACAGAATGCCTAATGATGTGCATCGGAAACTAGTACTGGTCTTCCAGGGAACAATCAAATCGTAGACTAATTCAGACATACCTCCCGTGGAGCAAAGTGCGCATGGTGACTGTTGTATTCATTCCCGATGCAATTTCTGTGTTTCATCAACACTCTGATAGTCCACAGATTACAGAATGATTCCAGATGTGCATCGGAAACTACTACTTGTCTTCCAGGGAACGATCAAAGCGTAGACTGTTTGAGACATTACTTTTATGGAGGAATGTGCGCATGGTGACTGTTGTATTCAATCCCGATGCAATTTCTGTGTTTCATCAACACTCTAATAGTCCACAGATTACAGAATGCCCCCAGATGTGCATCGGAAACTACTACTGGTCTTCCAGGGAACAATCAAAGCGTAAACTCTTTGAGACTTTACTCCCATGAAGGAAAGTGCGCATGGAGACTGTTGTATTCAATCCCGATGCATTTTCTGTGTTTCATCAACACTCTGATAGACCACAGATTACAGAATGCCACGAGATGTGCATCGGAAACTACTACTGGTCTTCCAGGGAACGATCAAATCGTAAACTCCTTGAGATATAACTCCCTTGGAGGAAAGTGCGCATGGTGACTGTTGTATTCAATCCCGATGCATTTTCTGTGTTTCATCAATACTCTGATAGTCCACAGATTACAGAATGCCACGAGATGTGCATCGGAAACTACTACCGGTCTTCCAGGGAACGATCAAAGCGTAGACTGTGTCAGACATACCTCCCGTGGAGCAAAGTGCGCATGGTGACTGTTGTAATCATTCCCGATGCAATTTCTGTGTCTCATCAACACTCAGATAGTAAACAGATTACAGAATGGCACCAGATGTGCATCGGAAACTACTACTGGTATTCAGGGAACGATCAAAGCATAGATTGTTTGAGAATTACTCCCAAGGAGGAAAGTGCGCATGGTGACCGTTGTATTCAATCCCGATGCAATTTCTGTGTTTCATCAACACTCTGATAGTCTACAGATTACAGAATGCCACCAGATGTGCATCGGAAACTACTACTGGTGTTCCTGGGAACGATAAAAGCGCAGACTGTTTGAGACATTACTAGCGTGGAGGAAAGTTTGCATGGTGACTGTTGTATTCAATCCCAATGCAACTTCTGTGTTTCATCAACACTCTGATAGTCCACAGATTACAGAATGCCTCCAGATGTTCATCGGAAACTACTACCGGTCTTCCAGGGAACGATCAAAGCGCAGACTGTTTGAGACAATACTCCCGTGGAGGAATGAGGTCATGGTGACTGTTGTATTCAATCCCGATGCAATTTCTGTGTTACATCAACACTCTGATAGTCCACAGGTTACAGAATGCCTCCAGATGTTCATCGGAAACTACTACTGGTCTTCCAGGGAACGATCAAATCGTAAACTCCTTGAGATATAACTCCCTTGGAGGAAAGTGCGCATGGTGACTGTTGTATTCAATCCCGATGCATTTTCTTTGTTTCAACAACACTCTTATAGTCCACACATAACAGAATGCCACGAGATGTGCATCGGAAACTACTACTGGTCTTCCAGGGAACGACCAAAGCCAGGACTGTTTGAGAATTACTCCCATGGAGGAAAGTGCGCATGGTGTCTGTTGTAATCAATCCCGATGCAATTTCTGTGTCTCATCAACACTCTGGTCCTCCACAAATTACAGAATGCCTCCAGATGTGCATCGGAAACTACTTCTTTACTTCCAGGGAATGATCAAAGCGTAGATTGTCTGAGACTTTACTCCCGTGTCGGAAAGTGCGCATGGTGACTGTTGTATTCAATCCCGATCCATTTTCTGTGTTTCATCAACACTCTGATAGTACACAGATTACAGAATGCCTCATGATGTGCATCGGAAACTAGTACTGGTCTTCCAGGGAACAATCAAATCGTAGACTAATTCAGACATACCTCCCGTAGAGCAAAGTGCGCATGGTGACTGTTGTATTCATTCCCGATGCAATTTCTGTGTTTCATCAACACTCTGATAGTCCACAGATTACAGAATGATTCCAGATGTGCATCGGAAACTACTACTTGTCTTCCAGGGAACGATCAAAGCGTAGACTGTTTGAGACATTACTTTTATGGAGGAATGTGCGCATGGTGACTGTTGTATTCAATCCCGATGCAATTTCTGTGTTTCATCAACACTCTAATAGTCCACAGATTACAGAATGCCCCCAGATGTGCATCGGAAACTACTACTGGTCTTCCAGGGAACAATCAAAGCGTAAACTCTTTGAGACTTTACTCCCATGGAGGAAAGTGCGCATGGAGACTGTTGTATTCAATCCCGATGCATTTTCTGTGTTTCATCAACACTCTGATAGACCACAGATTACAGAAGCCACGAGATGTGCATCGGAAACTACTACTGGTCTTCCAGGGAACGATCAAATCGTAGACTAATTCAGACATACCTCCCGTGGAGCAAAGTGCGCATGGTGACTGTTGTATTCATTCCCGATGCAATTTCTGTGTTTCATCAACACTCTGGTAGGCCACAGATTACAGAATGCCACCAGATGTGCATCGGAAACTACTACTGGTCTTCCAGGGAACGATCAAAGCATAGACTGTTTGAGAATTTCTCCCATGGAGGAAAGTGCGTATGTTGAATGTTGTTTTCAATCCAAAGGCAATTTCTGTGTTTCATCTACACTCTGATAGTCCACAGATTACAGAAAGCCTCCAGATGTGCATCGGAAACTACTACTGGTCTTCCAGGGATCGATCAAAGCGTAAACTCTTTCAGACATTACTCCCATGGAGGAAAGTTCTCATGGTGACTGTTGTATTCAATCCCGATGCATTTTCTGTGTTTCATCAATACTCTGATAGTCCACAGATTACAGAATGCCACGAGATGTGCATCGCAAACTACTACCGGTCTTCCAGGGAACGATCAAAGCGTAGACTGTTTAAGACATACCTCCCGTGGAGGAAAGTGCGCATGGTGACTGTTGTAATCATTCCCGATGCAATTTCTGTGTTTCATCAACACTCAGATAGTAAACAGATTACAGAATGGCACCAGATATGCATCGGAAACTACTACTGGTATTCAGGGAACGATCAAAGCATAGATTGTTTGAGAATTACTCCCAAGGAGGAAAGTGCGCATGGTGACCGTTGTATTCAATCCCGATGCAATTTCTGTGTTTCATCAACACTCTGATAGTCTACAGATTACAGAATGCCACCAGATGTGCATCGGAAACTACTACTGGTGTTCCTGGGAACGATAAAAGCGCAGACTGTTTGAGACATTACTAGCGTGGAGGAAAGTGCGCATGGTGACTGTTGTATTCAATCCCGATGCAATTTCTGTGTTTCATCAACACTCTGATAGTCCACAGATTACAGAATGATTCCAGATGTGCATCGGAAACTACTACTTGTCTTCCAGGGAACGATCAAAGCGTAGACTGTTTGAGACATTACTTTTATGGAGGAATGTGCGCATGGTGACTGTTGTATTCAATCCCGATGCAATATCTGTGTTTCATCAACACTCTAATAGTCCACAGATTACAGAATGCCCCCAGATGTGCATCGGAAACTACTACTGGTCTTCCAGGGAACAATCAAAGCGTAAACTCTTTGAGACTTTACTCCCATGGAGGAAAGTGCGCATGGAGACTGTTGTATTCAATCGCGATGCATTTTCTGTGTTTCATCAACACTCTGATAGACCACAGATTACAGAATGCCTCATGATGTGCATCGGAAACTAGTACTGGTCTTCCAGGGAACAATCAAACCGTTGACTAATTCAGACATACCTCCCGTGGAGCAAAGTGCGCATGGTGACTGTTGTATTCATTCCCGATGCAATTTCTGTGTTTCATCAACACTCTGATAGTCCACAGATTACAGAATGATTCCAGATGTGCATCGGAAACTACTACTTGTCTTCCAGGGAACGATCAAAGCGTAGACTGTTTGAGACATTACTTTTATGGAGGAATGTGCGCATGGTGACTGTTGTATTCAATCCCGATGCAATTTCTGTGTTTCATCAACACTCTAATAGTCCACAGATTACAGAATGCCCCCAGATGTGCATCGGAAACTACTACTGGTCTTCCAGGGAACAATCAAAGCGTAAACTCTTTGAGACTTTACTCCCATGGAGGAAAGTGCGCATGGAGACTGTTGTATTCAATCCCGATGCATTTTCTGTGTTTCATCAACACTCTGATAGACCACAGATTACAGAAGCCACGAGATGTGCATCGGAAACTACTACTGGTCTTCCAGGGAACGATCAAATCGTAGACTAATTCAGACATACCTCCCGTGGAGCAAAGTGCGCATGGTGACTGTTGTATTCATTCCCGATGCAATTTCTGTGTTTCATCAACACTCTGGTAGGCCACAGATTACAGAATGCCACCAGATGTGCACCGGAAACTACTACTGGTCTTCCAGGGAACGATCAAAGCATAGACTGTTTGAGAATTTCTCCCATGGAGGAAAGTGCGTATGTTGAATGTTGTTTTCAATCCAGAGGCAATTTCTGTGTTTCATCTACACTCTGATAGTCCACAGATTACAGAAAGCCTCCAGATGTGCATCGGAAACTACTACTGGTTTTCCAGGGAACGATCAAAGCGAAGACTGTTAGAGACATTACTCCCATGGAGGAAAGTGCGCATGGTGCCTGTTGTATTCAATCCCGACGCAATTTCTGTGTTTCATCAACAGTCTAATAGTCCACAGATTACAGAATGCCTCCAGATGTGCATCGGAAACTACTACTGGTCTTCCAGGGATCGATCAAAGCGTAAACTCTTTCAGACATTACTCCCATGGAGGAAAGTGTTCATGGTGACTGTTGTATTCAATCCCGATGCATTTTCTGTGTTTCATCAATACTCTGATAGTCCACAGATTACAGAATGCCACGAGATGTGCATCGCAAACTACTACCGGTCTTCCAGGGAACGATCAAAGCGTAGACTGTTTAAGACATACCTCCCGTGGAGGAAAGTGCGCATGGTGACTGTTGTAATCATTCCCGATGCAATTTCTGTGTTTCATCAACACTCAGATAGTAAACAGATTACAGAATGGCACCAGATATGCATCGGAAACTACTACTGGTATTCAGGGAACGATCAAAGCATAGATTGTTTGAGAATTACTCCCAAGGAGGAAAGTGCGCATGGTGACCGTTGTATTCAATCCCGATGCAATTTCTGTGTTTCATCAACACTCTGATAGTCTACAGATTACAGAATGCCACCAGATGTGCATCGGAAACTACTACTGGTGTTCCTGGGAACGATAAAAGCGCAGACTGTTTGAGACATTACTAGCGTGGAGGAAAGTGCGCATGGTGACTGTTGTATTCAATCCCGATGCAATTTCTGTGTTTCATCAACACTCTGATAGTCCACAGATTACAGAATGCCTCCAGATGTTCATCGGAAACTACTACCGGTCTTCCAGGGAACGATCAAAGCATAGATTGTTTGAGACATTACTTTTATGGAGGAATGTGCGCATGGTGACTGTTGTATTCAATCCCGATGCAATTTCTGTGTTTCATCAACACTCTGATAGTCCACAGATTACAGAATGCCTCGAGATGTGCATCGGAAATTACTACTGGTCTTCCAGCTAACGATCAAAGCGTAGACTCTTTGAGACATACCTCCCGTGGAGGAAAGAGCGCATGGTGAATGTTGTATTCAATCCCGTTGAAATTTCTGTGTTTCATCAACACTCTGATAGTCCACAGATTACAGAATGCCACCAGATGTTCATCGGAAACTACTACTGGTCTCCCAGGGAACGATCAAAGCTTAGACTGTTTGAGAATTACTCCCATGGAGGAAAGTGCGCACGGTGACTGTTGTATTCAATCCCGATGCAATTTCTGTGTCTCATGAACACTCTGATACTCCACAGTTTACAGAATGTTTCCAGATGTTCATCGGAAACTACTTCTGGTCTTCCAGGGAACGATCAAAGCGTAGTCTGTTTGGGACATTACTCCCATGGAGGAAAGTGCGCATGGTGACTGCTGTATTCAATCAGGATTCAATTTCTGTGTTTCATCAAAACTCTGATAGTCCACGGATTACAGAATGCCTCCAGATGTGCATCGGAAACTACTACTGGTGTTCCAGGGAACGATCAAAGCGCAGACTGTTTGAGACAATACTCCCGTGGAGGAATGAGGTCATGGTGACTGTTGTATTCAATCCCGATGCAATTTCTGTGTTACATCAACACTCTGATAGTCCACAGGTTACAGAATGCCTCCAGATGTTCATCGGAAAATACTACTGGTCTTCCAGGGAACGATAAAAGCGCAGACTGTTTGAGACATTACTAGCGTGGAGGAAAGTGCGCATGGTGACTGTTGTATTCAATCCCGATGCAATTTCTGTGTTTCATCAACACTCTGATAGTCCACAGATTACAGAATGCCTCCAGATGTTCATCGGAAACTACTACCGGTCTTCCAGGGAACGATCAAAGCATAGATTGTTTGAGACATTACTGTTATGGAGGAATGTGCGCATGGTGACTGTTGTATTCAATCCCGATGCAATTTCTGTGTTTCATCAACACTCTGATAGTCCACAGATTACAGAATGCCTCGAGATGTGCATCGGAAATTACTACTGGTCTTCCAGCTAACGATCAAAGCGTAGACTCTTTGAGACATACCTCCCGTGGAGGGAAGAGCGCATGGTGAATGTTGTATTCAATCCCGTTGCAATTTCTGTGTTTCATCAACACTCTGATAGTCCACAGATTACAGAATGCCACCAGATGTTCATCGGAAACTACTACTGGTCTCCCAGGGAACGATCAAAGCTTAGACTGTTTGAGAATTACTCCCATGGAGGAAAGTGCGCACGGTGACTGTTGTATTCAATCCCGATGCAATTTCTGTGTCTCATCAACACTCTGATACTCCACAGATTACAGAATGTTTCCAGATGTTCATCGGAAACTACTTCTGGTCTTCCAGGGAACGATCAAAGCGTAGTCGGTTTGGGACATTACTCCCATGGAGGAAAGTGCGCATGGTGACTGCTGTATTCAATCAGGATTCAATTTCTGTGTTTCATCAAAACTCTGATAGTCCACGGATTACAGAATGCCTCCAGATGTGCATCGGAAACTACTACTGGTCTTCCAGGGAACGATCAAATCGTAAACTCCTTGAGATATAACTCCCTTGGAGGAAAGTGCGCATGGTGACTGTTGTATTCAATCCCGATGCATTTTCTGTGTTTCATCAACACTCTTATAGTCCACACATAACAGAATGCCACGAGATGTGCATCGGAAACTACTACTGGTCTTCCAGGGAACGACCAAAGCCAAGACTGTTTGAGAATTACTCAAATGGAGGAAAGTGCGCATGGTGACTGTTGTAATCAATCCCGATGCAATTTCTGTGTCTCATCAACACTCTGGTACTCCACAAATTACAGAATGCCTCCAGATGTGCATCGGAAAGTACTTCTTTACTTCCAGGGAATGATCAAAGCGTAGATTGTCTGAGACTTTACTCCCGTGTCGGAAAGTGCGCATGGTGACTGTTGTATTCAATCCCGATCCATTTTCTGTGTTTCATCAACACTCTGATAGTCCACAGATTACAGAATGCCTCATGATGTGCATCGGAAACTAGTACTGGTCTTCCAGGGAACAATCAAATCGCAGACTAATTCAGACATACCTCCCGTGGAGCAAAGTGCGCATGGTGACTGTTGTATTCATTCCCGATGCAATTTCTGTGTTTCGTCAACACTCTGATAGTCCACAGATTACAGAATGATTCCAGATGTGCATCGGAAACTACTACTTGTCTTCCAGGGAACGATCAAAGCGTAGACTGTTTGAGACATTACTTTTATGGAGGAATGTGCGCATGGTGACTGTTGTATTCAATCCCGATGCAATTTCTGTGTTTCATCAACACTCTAATAGTCCACAGATTACAGAATGCCCCCAGATGTGCATCGGAAACTGCTACTGGTCATCCAGGGAACAATCAAAGCGTAAACTCTTTGAGACTTTACTCCCATGGAGGAAAGTGCGCATGGAGACTGTTGCATTCAATCTCGATGCATTTTCTGTGTTTCATCAACACTCTGATAGACCACAGATTACAGAATGCCACGAGATGTGCATCGGAAACTACTACTGGTCTTCCAGGGAACGATCAAATCGTAGACTAATTCAGACATACCTCCCGTGGAGCAAAGTGCGCATGGTGACTGTTGTATTCATTCCCGATGCAATTTCTGTGTTTCATCAACACTCTGGTAGGCCACAGATTACAGAATGCCACCAGATGTGCATCGGAAACTACTACTGGTCTTCCAGGGAACGATCAAAGCATAGACTGTTTGAGAATTACTCCCATGGAGGAAAGTGCGTATGTTGAATGTTGTTTTCAATCCAGAGGCAATTTCTGTGTTTCATGTACACTCTGATAGTCCACAGATTACAGAAAGCCTCCATATGTGCATCGGAAACTACTACTGGTTTTCCAGGGAACGATCAAAGCGAAGACTGTTAGAGACATTACTCCCATAGAGGAAAGTGCGCATGGTGACTGTTGTATTCAATCCCGACGCAATTTCTGTGTTTCATCAACAGTCTAATAGTCCACAGATTACAGAATGCCTCCAGATGTGCATCGGAAACTACTACTGGTCTTCCAGGGATCGATCAAAGCGTAAACTCCTTGAGATATAACTCCCTTGGAGGAAAGTGCGCATGGTGACTGTTGTATTCAATCCCGATGCATTTTCTTTGTTTCATCAACACTCTTATAGTCCACACATAACAGAATGCCACGAGATGTGCATCGGCAACTACTACTGGTCTTCCAGGGAACGACCAAAGCCAAGACTGTTTGAGAATTACTCCCATGGAGGAAAGTGCGCATGGTGACTGTTGTAATCAATCCCGATGCAATTTCTGTGTCTCATAAACACTCTGGTACTCCACAAATTACAGAATGCCTCCAGATGTGCATCGGAAACTACTTCTTTACTTCCAGGGAATGATCAAAGCGTAGATTGTCTGAGACTTTACTCCCGTGTCGGAAAGTGCGCATGGTGACTGTTGTATTCAATCCCGATCCATTTTCTGTGTTTCATCAACACTCTGATAGTCCACAGATTACAGAATGCCTCATGATGTGCATCGGAAACTAGTACTGGTCTTCCAGGGAACAATCAAATCGTAGACTAATTCAGACATACCTCCCGTGGAGCAAAGTGCGCAAGGTGACTGTTGTATTCATTCCCGATGCAATTTCTGTGTTTCATCAACACTCTGATAGTCCACAGATTACAGAATGATTCCAGATGTGCATCGGAAACTACTACTTGTCTTCCAGGGAACGATCAAAGCGTAGACTGTTTGAGACATTACTTTTATGGAGGAATGTGCGCATGGTGACTGTTGTATTCAATCCCGATGCAATTTCTGTGTTTCATCAACACTCTAATAGTCCACAGATTACAGAATGCCCCCAGATGTGCATCGGAAACTACTACTGGTCTTCCAGGGAACAATCAAAGCGTAAACTCTTTGAGACTTTACTCCCATGGAGGAAAGTGCGCATGGAGACTGTTGTATTCAATCCCGATGCATTTTCTGTGTTTCATCAACACTCTGATAGACCACAGATTACAGAATGCCACGAGATGTGCATCGGAAACTACTACTGGTCTTCCAGGGAACGATCAAATCGTAGACTAATTCAGACATACCTCCCGTGGAGCAAAGTGCGCATGGTGACTGTTGTATTCATTCCCGATGCAATTTCTGTGTTTCATCAACACTCTGGTAGGCCACAGATTACAGAATGCCACCAGATGTGCATCGGAAACTACTACTGGTCTTCCAGGGAACGATCAAAGCATAGACTGTTTGAGAATTACTCCCATGGAGGAAAGTGCGTATGTTGAATGTTGTTTTCAATCCAGAGGCAATTTCTGTGTTTCATCTACACTCTGATAGTCCACAGATTACAGAAAGCCTCCATATGTGCATCGGAAACTACTACTGGTTTTCCAGGGAACGAACAAAGCGAAGACTGTTAGAGACATTACTCCCATAGAGGAAAGTGCGCATGGTGACTGTTGTATTCAATCCCGACGCAATTTCTGTGTTTCGTCAACAGTCTAATAGTCCACAGATTACAGAATGCCTCCAGATGTGCATCGGAAACTACTACTGGTCTTCCAGGGATCGATCAAAGCGTAAACTCTTTGAGACATTACTCCGATGGAGGAAAGTGCTCATGGTGACTGTTGTATTCAATCCAGATGCATTTTCTGTGTTTCATCAATACTCTGATAGTCCACAGATTACAGAATGCCACCAGATGTGCATCGCAAACTAACACCGGTCTTCCAGGGAACGATCAAAGCGTAGACTGTTTAAGACATACCTCCCGTGGAAGAAAGTGCGCATGGTGACTGTTGTATTCATTCCCGATGCAATTTCTGTGTTTCATCAACACTCAGATAGAAAACAGATTACGGAATGGCACCAGATATGCATTGGAAACTACTACTGGTATTCAGGGAACGATCAAAGCATAGACTGTTTGAGAATTACTCCCAAGGAGGAAAGTGCGCATGGTGACTGTTGTATTCAATCCCGATGCAATTTCTGTGTTTCATCAGCACTCTAATAGTCCACAGATTACAGAATGCCCCCAGATGTGCATCGGAAACTACTACTGGTCTTCCAGGGAACAATCAAAGCGTAAACTCTTTGAGACTTTACTCCCATGGAGGAAAGTGCGCATGGAGACTGTTGTATTCAATCCCGATGCATTTTCTGTGTTTCATCAACTCTCTGATAGACCACAGATTACAGAATGCCACGAGATGTGCATCGGAAACTACTACTGGTCTTCCAGGGAACGATCAAATCGTAGACTAATTCAGACATACCTCCCGTGGAGCAAAGTGCGCATGGTGACTGTTGTATTCATTCCCGATGCAATTTCTGTGTTTCATCAACACTCTGGTAGGCCACAGATTACAGAATGCCACCAGATGTGCATCGGAAACTACTACTGGTCTTCCAGGGAACGATCAAAGCATAGACTGTTTGAGAATTTCTCCCATGGAGGAAAGTGCGTATGTTGAATGTTGTTTTCAATCCAGAGGCAATTTCTGTGTTTCATCTACACTCTGATAGTCCACAGATTACAGAAAGCCTCCAGATGTGCATCGGAAACTACTACTGGTTTTCCAGGGAACGATCAAAGCGAAGACTGTTAGACACATTACTCCCATGGAGGAAAGTGCACATGGTGACTGTTGTATTCAATCCCGACGCAATTTCTGTGTTTCATCAACAGTCTAATAGTCCACAGATTACAGAATGCCTCCAGATGTGCATCGGAAACTACTACTGGTCTTCCAGGGATCGATCAAAGCGTAAACTCTTTCAGACATTACTCCCATGGAGGAAAGTGCTCATGGTGACTGTTGTATTCAATCCCGATGCATTTTCTGTGTTTCATCAATACTCTGATAGTCCACAGATTACAGAATGCCACGAGATGTGCATCGCAAACTACTACCGGTCTTCCAGGGAACGATCAAAGCGTAGACTGTTTAAGACATACCTCCCGTGGAGGAAAGTGCGCATGGTGACTGTTGTAATCATTCCCGATGCAATTTCTGTGTTTCATCAACACTCAGATAGTAAACAGATTACAGAATGGAACCAGATATGCATCGGAAACTACTACTGGTATTCAGGGAACGATCAAAGCATAGATTGTTTGAGAATTACTCCCAAGGAGGAAAGTGCGCATGGTGACCGTTGTATTCAATCCCGATGCAATTTCTGTGTTTCATCAACACTCTGATAGTCTACAGATTACAGAATGCCACCAGATGTGCATCGGAAACTACTACTGGTGTTCCTGGGAACGATAAAAGCGCAGACTGTTTGAGACATTACTAGCGTGGAGGAAAGTTTGCATGGTGACTGTTGTATTCAATCCCAATGCAATTTCTGTGTTTCATCAACACTCTGATAGTCCACAGATTACAGAATGCCTCCAGATGTTCATCGGAAACTACTACCGGTCTTCCAGGGAACGATCAAAGCGCAGAATCTTTGAGACATTACTTTTATGGAGGAATGTGCGCATGGTGACTGTTGTATTCAATCCAGTTGCAATTTCTGTGTTTCATCAACTCTCTGTTAGTCCACAGATTACAGAATGCCTCCAGATGTGCATCGGAAACTACTACTGGTGTTCCAGGGAACGATCAAAGCGCAGACTGTTTGAGACAATACTCCCGTGGAGGAATGAGGTCATGGTGACTGTTGTATTCAATCCCGATGCAATTTCTGTGTTACATCAACACCTTGATAGTCCACAGGTTACAGAATGCCTCCAGATGTTCATCGGAAAATACTACTGGTCTTCCAGGGAACGATCAAAGCGCAGACTGTTTGAGACATTACTAGCGTGGAGGAAAGTGCGCATGGTGACTGTTGTATTCAATCCCGATGCAATTTCTGTGTTTCATCAACACTCTGATAGTCCACAGATTACAGAATGCCTCCAGATGTTCATCGGAAACTACTACCGGTCTTCCAGGGAACGATCAAAGCATAGATTGTTTGAGACATTACTGTTATGGAGGAATGTGCGCATGGTGACTGTTGTATTCAATCCCGATGCAATTTCTGTGTTTCATCAACACTCTGATAGTCCACAGATTACAGAATGCCTCGAGATGTGCATCGGAAATTACTACTGGTCTTCCAGCTAACGATCAAAGCGTAGACTCTTTGAGACATACCTCCCGTGGAGGAAAGAGCGCATGGTGAATGTTGTATTCAATCCCGTTGCAATTTCTGTGTTTCATCAACACTCTGATAGTCCACAGATTACAGAATGCCACCAGATGTTCATCGGAAACTACTACTGGTCTCCCAGGGAACGATCAAAGCTTAGACTGTTTGAGAATTACTCCCATGGAGGAAAGTGCGCACGGTGACTGTTGTATTCAATCCCGATGCAATTTCTGTGTCTCATCAACACTCTGATACTCCACAGATTACAGAATGTTTCCAGATGTTCATCGGAAACTACTTCTGGTCTTCCAGGGAACGATCAAAGCGTAGTCTGTTTGGGACATTACTCCCATGGAGGAAAGTGCGCATGGTGACTGCTGTATTCAATCAGGATTCAATTTCTGTGTTTCATCAAAACTCTGATAGTCCACGGATTACAGAATGCCTCCAGATGTGCATCGGAAACTACTACTGGTCTTCCAGGGAACGATCAAATCGTAAACTCCTTGAGATATAACTCCCTTGGAGGAAAGTGCGCATGGTGACTGTTGTATTCAATCCCAATGCATTTTCTGTGTTTCATCAACACTCTTATAGTCCACACATAACAGAATGCCACGAGATGTGCATCGGAAACTACTACTGGTCTTCCAGGGAACGACCAAAGCCAAGACTGTTTGAGAATTACTCCCATGGAGGAAAGTGCGCATGGTGACTGTTGTAATCAATCCCGATGCAATTTCTGTGTCTCATCAACACTCTGGTACTCCACAAATTACAGAATGCCTCCAGATGTGCATCGGAAAGTACTTCTTTACTTCCAGGGAATGATCAAAGCGTAGATTGTCTGAGACTTTACTCCCGTGTCGGAAAGTGCGCATGGTGACTGTTGTATTCAATCCCGATGCAATTTCTGTGTTTCATCAACACTCTGATAGTCCACAGATTACAGAATGCCTCGAGATGTGCATCGGAAATTACTACTGGTCTTCCAGCTAACGATCAAAGCGTAGACTCTTTGAGACATACCTCCCGTGGAGGAAAGAGCGCATGGTGAATGTTGTATTCAATCCCGTTGCAATTTCTGTGTTTCATCAACACTCTGATAGTCCACAGATTACAGAATGCCACCAGATGTTCATCGGAAACTACTACTGGTCTCCCAGGGAACGATCAAAGCTTAGACTGTTTGAGAATTACTCCCATGGAGGAAAGTGCGCACGGTGACTGTTGTATTCAATCCCGATGCAATTTCTGTGTCTCATCAACACTCTGATACTCCACAGATTACAGAATGTTTCCAGATGTTCATCGGAAACTACTTCTGGTCTTCCAGGGAACGATCAAAGCGTAGTCTGTTTGGGACATTAGTCCCATGGAGGAAAGTGCGCATGGTGACTGCTGTATTCAATCAGGATTCAATTTCTGTGTTTCATCAAAACTCTGATAGTCCACGGATTACAGAATGCCTCCAGATGTGCATCGGAAACTACTACTGGTCTTCCAGGGAACGATCAAATCGTAAACTCCTTGAGATATAACTCCCTTGGAGGAAAGTGCGCATGGTGACTGTTGTATTCAATCCCGATGCATTTTCTGTGTTTCATCAACACTCTTATAGTCCACACATAACAGAATGCCACGAGATGTGCATCGGAAACTACTACTGGTCTTCCAGGGAACGACCAAAGCCAAGACTGTTTGAGAATTACTCAAATGGAGGAAAGTGCGCATGGTGACTGTTGTAATCAATCCCGATGCAATTTCTGTGTCTCATCAACACTCTGGTACTCCACAAATTACAGAATGCCTCCAGATGTGCATCGGAAAGTACTTCTTTACTTCCAGGGAATGATCAAAGCGTAGATTGTCTGAGACTTTACTCCCGTGTCGGAAAGTGCGCATGGTGACTGTTGTATTCAATCCCGATCCATTTTCTGTGTTTCATCAACACTCTGATAGTCCACAGATTACAGAATGCCTCATGATGTGCATCGGAAACTAGTACTGGTCTTCCAGGGAACAATCAAATCGCAGACTAATTCAGACATACCTCCCGTGGAGCAAAGTGCGCATGGTGACTGTTGTATTCATTCCCGATGCAATTTCTGTGTTTCGTCAACACTCTGATAGTCCACAGATTACAGAATGATTCCAGATGTGCATCGGAAACTACTACTTGTCTTCCAGGGAACGATCAAAGCGTAGACTGTTTGAGACATTACTTTTATGGAGGAATGTGCGCATGGTGACTGTTGTATTCAATCCCGATGCAATTTCTGTGTTTCATCAACACTCTAATAGTCCACAGATTACAGAATGCCCCCAGATGTGCATCGGAAACTGCTACTGGTCATCCAGGGAACAATCAAAGCGTAAACTCTTTGAGACTTTACTCCCATGGAGGAAAGTGCGCATGGAGACTGTTGTATTCAATCTCGATGCATTTTCTGTGTTTCATCAACACTCTGATAGACCACAGATTACAGAATGCCACGAGATGTGCATCGGAAACTACTACTGGTCTTCCAGGGAACGATCAAATCGTAGACTAATTCAGACATACCTCCCGTGGAGCAAAGTGCGCATGGTGACTGTTGTATTCATTCCCGATGCAATTTCTGTGTTTCATCAACACTCTGGTAGGCCACAGATTACAGAATGCCACCAGATGTGCATCGGAAACTACTACTGGTCTTCCAGGGAACGATCAAAGCATAGACTGTTTGAGAATTACTCCCATGGAGGAAAGTGCGTATGTTGAATGTTGTTTTCAATCCAGAGGCAATTTCTGTGTTTCATCTACCCTCTGATAGTCCACAGATTACAGAAAGCCTCCATATGTGCATCGGAAACTACTACTGGTTTTCCAGGGAACGATCAAAGCGAAGACTGTTAGAGACATTACTCCCATAGAGGAAAGTGCGCATGGTGACTGTTGTATTCAATCCCGACGCAATTTCTGTGTTTCATCAACAGTCTAATAGTCCACAGATTACAGAATGCCTCCAGATGTGCATCGGAAACTACTACTGGTCTTCCAGGGATCGATCAAAGCGTAAACTCCTTGAGATATAACTCCCTTGGAGGAAAGTGCGCATGGTGACTGTTGTATTCAATCCCGATGCATTTTCTTTGTTTCATCAACACTCTTATAGTCCACACATAACAGAATGCCACGAGATGTGCATCGGAAACTACTACTGGTCTTCCAGGGAACGACCAAAGCCAAGACTGTTTGAGAATTACTCCCATGGAGGAAAGTGCGCATGGTGACTGTTGTAATCAATCCCGATGCAATTTCTGTGTCTCATCAACACTCTGGTACTCCACAAATTACAGAATGCCTCCAGATGTGCATCGGAAACTACTTCTTTACTTCCAGGGAATGATCAAAGCGTAGATTGTCTGAGACTTTATTCCCGTGTCGGAAAGTGCGCATGGTGACTGTTGTATTCAATCCCGATCCATTTTCTGTGTTTCATCAACACTCTGATAGTCCACAGATTACAGAATGCCTCATGATGTGCATCGGAAACTAGTACTGGTCTTCCAGGGAACAATCAAATCGTAGACTAATTCAGACATACCTCCCGTGGAGCAAAGTGCGCAAGGTGACTGTTGTATTCATTCCCGATGCAATTTCTGTGTTTCATCAACACTCTGATAGTCCACAGATTACAGAATGATTCCAGATGTGCATCGGAAACTACTACTTGTCTTCCAGGGAACGATCAAAGCGTAGACTGTTTGAGACATTACTTTTATGGAGGAATGTGCGCATGGTGACTGTTGTATTCAATCCCGATGCAATTTCTGTGTTTCATCAACACTCTAATAGTCCACAGATTACAGAATGCCCCCAGATGTGCATCGGAAACTACTACTGGTCTTCCAGGGAACAATCAAAGCGTAAACTCTTTGAGACTTTACTCCCATGGAGGAAAGTGCGCATGGAGACTGTTGTATTCAATCCCGATGCATTTTCTGTGTTTCATCAACACTCTGATAGACCACAGATTACAGAATGCCACGAGATGTGCATCGGAAACTACTACTGGTCTTCCAGGGAACGATCAAATCGTAGACTAATTCAGACATACCTCCCGTGGAGCAAAGTGCGCATGGTGACTGTTGTATTCATTCCCGATGCAATTTCTGTGTTTCATCAACACTCTGGTAGGCCACAGATTACTGAATGCCACCAGATGTGCATCGGAAACTACTACTGGTCTTCCAGGGAACGATCAAAGCATAGACTGTTTGAGAATTACTCCCATGGAGGAAAGTGCGTATGTTGAATGTTGTTTTCAATCCAGAGGCAATTTCTGTGTTTCATCTACACTCTGATAGTCCACAGATTACAGAAAGCCTCCATATGTGCATCGGAAACTACTACTGGTTTTCCAGGGAACGAACAAAGCGAAGACTGTTAGAGACATTACTCCCATAGAGGAAAGTGCGCATGGTGACTGTTGTATTCAATCCCGACGCAAATTCTGTGTTTCATCAACAGTCTAATAGTCCACAGATTACAGAATGCCTCCAGATGTGCATCGGAAACTACTACTGGTCTTCCAGGGATCGATCAAAGCGTAAACTCTTTGAGACATTACTCCGATGGAGGAAAGTGCTCATGGTGACTGTTGTATTCAATCCAGATGCATTTTCTGTGTTTCATCAATACTCTGATAGTCCACAGATTACAGAATGCCACCAGATGTGCATCGCAAACTACTACCGGTCTTCCTGGGAACGATCAAAGCGTAGACTGTTTAAGACATACCTCCCGTGGAAGAAAGTGCGCATGGTGACTGTTGTATTCATTCCCGATGCAATTTCTGTGTTTCATCAACACTCAGATAGTAAACAGATTACGGAATGGCACCAGATATGCATTGGAAACTACTACTGGTATTCAGGGAACGATCAAAGCATAGACTGTTTGAGAATTACTCCCAAGGAGGAAAGTGCGCATGGTGACTGTTGTATTCAATCCCGATGCAAATTCTGTGTTTCATCAACACTCTGATAGTCTACAGATTACACAATGCCACCAGATGTGCATCGGAAACTACTACTGGTGTTCCTGGGAACGATCAAAGCGCAGACTGTTTGAGACATTACTAGCGTGGCGGAAAGTTTGCATGGTGACTGTTGTATTAAATCCCAATGCAATTTCTGTGTTTCATCAACACTCTGATAGTCCACAGATTACAGAATGCCTCCAGATGTTCATCGGAAACTATTACCGATCTTCCAGGGAACGATCAAAGCGTAGATTCTTTGAGACATTACTTTTATGGAGGAATGTGCGCATGGTGACTGTTGTATTCAATCCCGATGCAATTTCTGTGTTTCATCAACACTCTGTTAGTCCACAGGTTACAGAATGCCTCCAGATGTGCATCGGAAACTACTACTGGTCTTCCAGCTAACGATCAAAGCGTAGACTCTTTGAGACATACCTCCCGAGGAGGAAAGAGTGCATGGTGAATGTTGTATTCAATCCCGATGCATTTTCTGTGTTTCATCAACACTCTGATAGTCCACACATAACAGAATGCCACAAGATGTGCATCGGAAACTACTACTGGTGTTCCAGGGAACGATCAAAGCGCAGACTGTTTGAGACAATACTCCCGTGGAGGAATGAGGTCATGGTGACTGTTGTATTCAATCCCGATGCAATTTCTGTGTTACATCAACACTCTGATAGTCCACAGGTTACAGAATGCCTCCAGATGTTCATCGGAAACTACTACTGGTCTTCCAGGGAACGATCAAACCGCAGACTGTTTGAGACATTACTAGCGTGGAGGAAAGTGTGCATTGTGACTGTTGTATTCAATCCCGATGCAATTTCTGTGTTTCATCAACACTCTGAAAGTCCACAGATTACAGAATGCCTCCAGATGTTCATCGGAAACTACTACCGGTCTTCCAGGGAACGATCAAAGCATAGATTGTTTGAGACATTACTTTTATGGAGGAAAGAGCGCATGGTGAATATTGTATTCAATCCCGTTGCAATTTCTGTGTTTCATCAACACTCTGATAGTCCACAGGTTACAGAATGCCACCAGATGTGCATCGCAAACTACTACCGGTCTTCCAGGGAACGATCAAAGCGTAGACTGTTTAAGACATACCTCCCGTGGAAGAAAGTGCGCATGGTGACTGTTGTATTCATTCCCGATGCAATTTCTGTGTTTCATCAACACTCAGATAGTAAACAGATTACGGAATGGCACCAGATATGCATTGGAAACTACTACTGGTCTCCCAGGGAACGATCAAAGCGTAGACTGTTTGAGAATTACTCCCATGGAGGAAAGTGCGCATGGTGACAGTTGTATTCAATCCCGATGCAATTTCTGTGTCTCATCAACACTCTGATACTCCACAGATTACAGAATGCCTCCAGATGTGCATCGGAAACTACTACTGGTCTTCCAGGGAACGACCAAAGCCAAGACTGTTTGAGAATTACTCCCATGGAGGAAAGTGCGCATGGTGACTTTTGTAATCAATCCCGATGCAATTTCTGTGTCTCATCAACACTTTGGTACTCCACAAATTACAGAATGCCTCCAGATGTGCATCGGAAACTACTTCTTTACTTCCAGGGAATGATCAAAACGTAGACTGTTTGAGACATTACTCCCATGGAGGAAAGTGCGCATGGTGACTGTTGTATTCATTCCCAATGCTATTTCTGTGTTTCATCAACACTCTGATAGTCCACAGAATACAGAATGGCACCAGATGTGCATCGGAAACTACTACTGGTCTTTCAGGGAATGATCAAAGCATAGACTGTTTGAGAATTACTCCCATGGAGGAAAGTGCGCATGGTGAATGTTGTTTCAATCCCGATGCATTCTCTGTGTTTCATCAACACTCTGATAGTCCACAGATTACAGAATGCCACGAGATGTGCATCGGAAACATCTACTGGTCTTCCAGGGAACGATCAAAGCGTAGACTGTTTGAGACATTACTCCCATGGAGGAAAGTGCGCATTGTGACTGTTGTATTCAATCCCGATGCAATCTCTGTGTTTCATCAACACTCTGATAGTCCACAGATTACAGAATGCCACGAGATGTGCATCGGAAACATCTACTGGTCTTCCAGGGAACGATCAAATCCAAGACTGTTTCAGACATTACT
This sequence comes from Schistocerca gregaria, assembly GCF_023897955.1. Taxonomy (NCBI): domain Eukaryota; kingdom Metazoa; phylum Arthropoda; class Insecta; order Orthoptera; family Acrididae; genus Schistocerca; species Schistocerca gregaria. The sequence goes on along the minus strand of NC_064931.1, from coordinate 3,580,096 downwards.
CCCATGGAGGAAATTGCGGATGGTGACTGTTGTATTCAATCCCGATGCAATTTCTGTGTTTCATCAACACTCTGATAGTCCACAGATTACAGAAATCCTCCAGATGTGAATCGTAAACTACTACCGGTCTTCCAGGGAACGATCAAAGCGAAGACTGTTGGACACATTACTCCCATGGAGGAAAGTGCGCATGGTGACTGTTGTATTCAATCCCGATGCAATTTCTGTGTTTCATCAACACTCTGATTGTCTACAGATTACAGAATGCCACCAGATGTGCATCGGAAACTACTACTGGTGTTCCAGGGAACGATCAAAGCGTAGACTGCTTGAGACATTACTCCTGTGGAGGAATGTGCGCATGGTGACTGTTGTATTCAATCCCGATGCAATTTCTGTGTTTCATCAACACTCTGATAGTCCACAGATTACAGAATGCCTCCAGATGTGCATCGGAAACTACTACTGGTCTCTCATGGAACGATCAAAGCGTAGACTGTTCGAGACATACCTCCTGTGGAGGAAAGTGCGCATGGTGAATGTTGTATTCAATCCCGTTGCAATTTCTGTGTTTCATCAACACTCTGATAGTCCACAGATTACAGTATGCCACCAGATGTTCATCGGAAACTACTACTGGTCTTCCATGGAACGATCAAAGCGTAGACTGTTTGAGACATTACTCCCATGGAGGAAAGTGCGCATTGTGACTGTTGTATTCAATCCCGATGCATTCTCTGTGTTTCATCAACACTCTGATAGTCCACAGATTACAGAATGCCACGAGATGTGCATCGGAAACATCTACTGGTCTTCCAGGGAACGATCAAAGCGTAGACTGTTTGAGACATTACTCCCATGGAGGAAAGTGCGCATTGTGACTGTTGTATTCAATCCCGATGCAATCTCTGTGTTTCATCAACACTCTGATAGTCCACAGATTACAGAATGCCACGAGATGTGCATCGGAAACATCTACTGGTCTTCCAGGGAACGATCAAATCCAAGACTGTTTCAGACATTACTCCCATGGAGGAAATTGCGGATGGTGACTGTTGTATTCAATCCCGATGCAATTTCTGTGTTTCATCAACACCCTGATAGTCCAAAAATTACAGAATGCCTCCAGATGTGCATCGGAAACTACTACTGGTCTTCCAGTTAACGGTCAAAGCGAACGTGTTTGAGACATACCTCCCTTGGAGGAAAGTGCGCATGGTGACTGTTGTAATCAATTCCGATGCAATTTCTGTGATTCATCAACACTCTGATAGTCCACAGATTACGGAAAGCCTCCAGATGTGCATCGGAAACTACTACTGGTCTTCCAGGGAACGATAATATCGTAGACTGTTTGAGACATTATTCCCATTGAGGAAAGTGCGCATGGTGGCTGTTGTATTCAATCACGAAGTAATTTCTGTGTTTCATCATCACTCTGATAGTCCACAGATTACGGAAAGCCTCCAGATGTGCATCGGAAACTACTACTGGTCTTCCAGGGAACGATCAAAGCGTAGACTGTTTGATAATTACTCCCATTGAGGAAAGTGCGCATGGTGACAGTTGTATTCAATGAGGATGCATTTCCTGTTATTCATCAACACTCTGATAGTCCAGAGATTACAGAATGCCTCCAGATGTGCATCGGAAACTACTGGTCTTCCAGGGAACGATCAAAGCGTAGACTGTTTCAGACATTACTCCCACGGAGGAAAGTGCGCATGGTGACTGTTGTATTCAATCCCAATGCTATTTCCGTGTTTCATCAACACTCTGATAGTCCACATAATACAGAATGGCACCAGATGTGCATCGGACACTACTACTGGTCTTTCAGGGAATGATCAAAGCACAGACTGTTTGAGAATTACTCCCATGGAGGAAAGTGCGCATGGTGAATGTTGTTTCAATCCCGAGGCAATTTCTGTGTTTCATCAACACTCTGATAGTCCACAGATTACAGAAATCCTCCAGATGTGAATCGGAAACTACTTCCGGTCTTCCAGGGAACGATCAAAGCGAAGACTGTTGGACACATTACTCCCATGGAGGAAAGTGCGCATGGTGACTGTTGTATTCAATCCCGATGCAATTTCTGTGTTTCATCAACACTCTGATTGTCTACAGATTACAGAATGCCACCAGATGTGCATCGGAAACTACTACTGGTGTTCCAGGGAACGATCAAAGCGTAGACTGCTTGAGACATTACTCCTGTGGAGGAATGTGCGCATGGTGACTGTTGTATTCAATCCCGATGCAATTTCTGTGTTTCATCAACACTCTGATAGTCCACAGATTACAGAATGCCTCCAGATGTGCATCGGAAACTACTACTGGTCTTTCATGGAACGATCAAAGCGTAGACTGTTCGAGACATACCTCCCGTGGAGGAAAGTGCGCATGGTGAATGTTGTATTCAATCCCGTTGCAATTTCTGTGTTTCATCAACACTCTGATAGTCCACAGATTACAGAATGCCACCAGATGTTCATCGGAAACTACTACTGGTCTTCCAGGGAACGATCAAAGCGTAGACTGTTTGATAATTACTCCCATGGAGGAAAGTGCGCATGGTGACTGTTGTATTCAATCCCGATGCAATTTCTGTGTCTCATCAACACTCTGATACTCCACAGATTACAGAATGCCTCCAGATGTGCATCGGAAACTACTTCTGGTCTTCCAGGGAACGATCAAAGCGTAGACTGTTTGAGACATTACTCCCATGGAGGAAAGTGCCCATTGTGACTGTTGTATTCAATCCCGATGCATTCTCTGTGTTTCATCAACAATCTGATAGTCCACAGATTACAGAATGCCACGAGATGTGCATCGGAAACATCTACTGGTCTTCCAGGGAACGATCATAGCCAAGACTGTTTCAGACATTACTCCCATGGAGGAAAGTGCGGATGGTGACTGTTGTATTCAATCCCGATGCAATTTCTGTGTTTCATCAACACCCTGATAGTCCAAAAATTACAGAATGCCTCCAGATGTGCATCGGAAACTACTACTGGTCTTCCAGTTAACGGTCAAAGCGAACGTGTCTGAGACATACCTCCCTTGGAGGAAAGTGCGCATGGTGACTGTTGCATTCAATCCCGATGCAATTTCTGTGTTTTATCAACACACTGATAGTCCACAGATTTCAGAATGGCTCCAGATGTGCATTGGAAACTACTACTGGTCTTCGAGGGAACGATCAAAGCGTAGACTGTTCGAGACATTACTCCCATGGAGGAAAGTGCGCATGGTGACTGTTGTAATCAATTCCGATGCAATTTCTGTGATTCATCAACACTCTGATAGTCCACAGATTACGGAAAGCCTCCAGATGTGCGTCGGAAACTACTACTGGTCTTCCAGGGAACGATCAAAACGTAGACTCTTTGAGACATTATTCCCATGGAGGAAAGTGCGCATGGTGGCTGTTGTATTCAATCACGAAGTAATTTCTGTGTTTCATCATCACTCTGATAGTCCACAGATTACGGAAAGCCTCCAGATGTGCATCGGAAACTACTACTGGTCTTCCAGGGAACGATCAAATCGTAGAGTGTTAGAGACAATACTCCCATTTAGGAAAGTGCGCATGGTGATTGTTGTATTCAATCCCGATGCAATTTCTGTGTTTCATCGACACTCTGATAGTCCACAGACCACGGAAAGCCTCCAGATGTGCATTGGAAACTACTACTGGTCTTCCAGGGAACGATCAAAGCGTAGACTGTTAGAGACGTACCCCCCGTGGAGGAAAGTGTGCATGGTGACTGTTGTATTCAATCCCGATGAATTTTCTGTGTTTCATCAATACTCTGATAGTCCACAGATTACAGAATGCCACGAGATGTGCATCGCAAACTACTACCGGACTTCCAGGGATCGATCAAAGCGTAGACTGTTTCAGACATTACTCCCATGGAGGAAAGTGTGTACGGTGACTGATGTATTCAATCCCGATGCAATTTCTGTGTTTCATCAACACTCTGATAGTCCACAGATTACAGAATGCCTCCATGTGTGCTTCGGAAACTACTACTGGTCTTCCAGGGAACGATCAAAACGTAGACTGTTTGAGACATTACTCCCATGGAGGAAAGTGTGCATGGTGGCTGTTGTATTCTATCCCGATGCAATTTCTGTGTTTCATCAACACTCATTTAGTCCACAGATTACAGAATGCCCCCAGATGTGCATCGGAACATTCTTCTGGTCTTCCAGGGAACGATCCATGCGTAGACTTTTTGAGACACTACTCCCATGGAGGAAAATGCGCATGGTGACTTGTATTCAATCCCGATGCAATTTCTGTGTTTCATCAACACTCTGATAGTCCGCAGATTACAAAATGACTCCAGATGTGCATCGGAAACTACTACTGGTATTCCAGGGAACGATCAAAGCGTAAAATCTTTGAGACATTACTCCCATGGAGGAAGGTGCGCATGGTGACTGTTGTATTCTATCCAGATGCAATTTCTGTGTTTCAGCAACACTCTGATAGTCCACAGATTAGAGAATGCCTCCAGATGTGCATCGGAAACTACTACTGGTCTTCCAGGGAACGATCAAAGCGTAGACTGTTTGGACACTACTCCCATGGAGGAAGTGCGCATGGTGTCTGTTGTATTCAATCCCGTTGCAATTTCTGTGTTTCATCAACACTCTGATAGTCCACAGATTACAAAATGCCTCCAGATGTGCATCGGAAACTACTACTAGTCTTCCAGGGAACGATCAAAGCGTAAACTCTTTGAGACATTACTCCCATTGAGGAAGGTGAGCATGGTGACTGTTGGATTCAATCCCGATGCAATTTCTGTGTTTCATCAACACTCAGATACCCGCATATTACAGAATGCCTCCAGATGTGCATCGGAAACTACTATTGGTCTTCCAGGGAACGATCAAAGCTTAGACTGTTTGAGACATTACTCCTGTGGAGGAATGTGCGCATGGTGACTGTTGTATTCAATCCCGATGCAATTTCTGTGTTTCATCAACACTCTGATAGTCCACAGATTACAGAATGCCTCCAGATGTGCATCGGAAACTACTACTGGTCTTTCATGGAACGATCAAAGCGTAGACTGTTCGAGACATACCTCCCGTGGAGGAAAGTGCGCATGGTGAATGTTGTATTCAATCCCGTTGCAATTTCTGTGTTTCATCAACACTCTGATAGTCCACAGATTACAGAATGCCACCAGATGTTCATCGGAAACTACTACTGGTCTTCCAGGGAACGATCAAAGCGTAGACTGTTTGATAATTACTCCCATGGAGGAAAGTGCGCATGGTGACTGTTGTATTCAATCCCGATGCAATTTCTGTGTCTCATCAACACTCTGATACTCCACAGATTACAGAATGCCTCCAGATGTGCATCGGAAACTACTTCTGGTCTTCCAGGGAACGATCAAAGCGTAGACTGTTTGAGACATTACTCCCATGGAGGAAAGTGCCCATTGTGACTGTTGTATTCAATCCCGATGCATTCTCTGTGTTTCATCAACAATCTGATAGTCCACAGATTACAGAATGCCACGAGATGTGCATCGGAAACATCTACTGGTCTTCCAGGGAACGATCATAGCCAAGACTGTTTCAGACATTACTCCCATGGAGGAAAGTGCGGATGGTGACTGTTGTATTCAATCCCGATGCAATTTCTGTGTTTCATCAACACCCTGATAGTCCAAAAATTACAGAATGCCTCCAGATGTGCATCGGAAACTACTACTGGTCTTCCAGTTAACGGTCAAAGCGAACGTGTCTGAGACATACCTCCCTTGGAGGAAAGTGCGCATGGTGACTGTTGCATTCAATCCCGATGCAATTTCTGTGTTTTATCAACACACTGATAGTCCACAGATTTCAGAATGGCTCCAGATGTGCATTGGAAACTACTACTGGTCTTCGAGGGAACGATCAAAGCGTAGACTGTTCGAGACATTACTCCCATGGAGGAAAGTGCGCATGGTGACTGTTGTAATCAATTCCGATGCAATTTCTGTGATTCATCAACACTCTGATAGTCCACAGATTACGGAAAGCCTCCAGATGTGCATCGGAAACTACTACTGGTCTTCCAGGGAACGATCAAAACGTAGACTCTTTGAGACATTATTCCCATGGAGGAAAGTGCGCATGGTGGCTGTTGTATTCAATCACGAAGTAATTTCTGTGTTTCATCATCACTCTGATAGTCCACAGATTACGGAAAGCCTCCAGATGTGCATCGGAAACTACTACTGGTCTTCCAGGGAACGATCAAATCGTAGAGTGTTAGAGACAATACTCCCATTTAGGAAAGTGCGCATGGTGATTGTTGTATTCAATCCCGATGCAATTTCTGTGTTTCATCAACACTCTGATAGTCCACAGACCACGGAAAGCCTCCAGATGTGCATTGGAAACTACTACTGGTCTTCCAGGGAACGATCAAAGCGTAGACTGTTAGAGACGTACCCCCCGTGGAGGAAAGTGTGCATGGTGACTGTTGTATTCAATCCCGATGAATTTTCTGTGTTTCATCAATACTCTGATAGTCCACAGATTACAGAATGCCACGAGATGTGCATCGCAAACTACTACCGGACTTCCAGGGATCGATCAAAGCGTAGACTGTTTCAGACATTACTCCCATGGAGGAAAGTGCGTACGGTGACTGATGTATTCAATCCCGATGCAATTTCTGTGTTTCATCAACACTCTGATAGTCCACAGATTACAGAATGCCTCCATGTGTGCTTCGGAAACTACTACTGGTCTTCCAGGGAACGATCAAAACGTAGACTGTTTGAGACATTACTCCCATGGAGGAAAGTGTGCATGGTGGCTGTTGTATTCTATCCCGATGCAATTTCTGTGTTTCATCAACACTCATTTAGTCCACAGATTACAGAATGCCCCCAGATGTGCATCGGAACATTCTTCTGGTCTTCCAGGGAACGATCCATGCGTAGACTTTTTGAGACACTACTCCCATGGAGGAAAATGCGCATGGTGACTTGTATTCAATCCCGATGCAATTTCTGTGTTTCATCAACACTCTGATAGTCCGCAGATTACAAAATGACTCCAGATGTGCATCGGAAACTACTACTGGTATTCCAGGGAACGATCAAAGCGTAAAATCTTTGAGACATTACTCCCATGGAGGAAGGTGCGCATGGTGAATGTTGTATTCTATCCAGATGCAATTTCTGTGTTTCAGCAACACTCTGATAGTCCACAGATTAGAGAATGCCTCCAGATGTGCATCGGAAACTACTACTGGTCTTCCAGGGAACGATCAAAGCGTAGACTGTTTGGACACTACTCCCATGGAGGAAGTGCGCATGGTGTCTGTTGTATTCAATCCCGTTGCAATTTCTGTGTTTCATCAACACTCTGATAGTCCACAGATTACAAAATGCCTCCAGATGTGCATCGGAAACTACTACTAGTCTTCCAGGGAACGATCAAAGCGTAAACTCTTTGAGACATTACTCCCATTGAGGAAGGTGAGCATGGTGACTGTTGGATTCAATCCCGATGCAATTTCTGTGTTTCATCAACACTCAGATACCCGCATATTACAGAATGCCTCCAGATGTGCATCGGAAACTACTATTGGTCTTCCAGGGAACGATCAAAGCTTAGACTGTTTGAGACATTACTCCCATGGAGGAAAGTGCGCATGGTGCCTGTTTTATTCAATCCCAATGCAATTTCTGTGTTTCATCAACACTCTGATAGTATACAGATTACAGAATGCCTCAAGATGTGCATCGGTAACTACTAATGGTCTTCCAGGGAACGATCAATGGGAAGACTGTTTGAGACATTACTCCCATGGAGGAAAGTGCATATGGTGACTGTTGTATTAAATCCCGTTGCAATTTCCCTGTTTCATCAACACTCAGTTAGTCCACAGATTACAGAATGCCCCCAGATGTGCATCGGAACATACTTCTGGTCATCCAGGGAACGCTCCATGCGTACACTGTTTGAGACACTACTCCAATGGAGGAAAGTGCGCATGGTGACTGTTGTATTCAATCCCGATGCAATTTCTGTGTTTCATCAACACTCTGATAGTCCACAGATTACAAAATGCCTCCAGATATGCATCGGAGCATACTTCTGGTCTTTCAGCGAACGATCAAAGCGTAAACAATTTGAGACATTACTCCCATGGAGGAAGGTGCGCATGGTGACTGTTGTATTCAATCCTGTTCCATATTCTGTGTTTCATCAACACTCAGATACTCCACAGATTACAGAATGTCTCCAGATGTGCATCGGAAACTAACGTTGGTCTTCCAGGGAACGATCAAAGCGTAGACTGTTTGAGACATTACTTATATGGAGGAAAGTGTGCGTGGTGACTGTTGTATTCAATCCCGATGCAATTTCTGTGTTTCATCAACACTCTGATATTAAACAGATTACAGAATGCCACGAGATGTGCATCGGAAACTACTACTGGTCTTCCAGGGAAAGATCAAAGCGTAGACTGTTTCAGACATTACTCCCATGGAGGAAAGTGCGTACGGTGACTGTTGTATTCAATCCCGATGCAATTTCTGTGTTTCATCAACACTCTGATAGTCCACAGATTACAGAATGCCTCCATGTGTGCCTCGGAAACTACTACTGGTCTTCCAGGGAACGATCAAAACGTAGACTGTTTGAGACATTACTCCCATGGAGGAAGGTGCGCATGGTGACTGTTGTATTCAATCCAGATGCAATTTCTGTGTTTCAGCAACACTCTGATAGTCCACAGATTAGAGAATGCCTCCAGATGTGCATCGGAAACTACTACTGGTCTTCCAGGGAACGATCAAAGCGTAGACTGTTTGGACACTACTCCCATGGAGGAAGTGCGCATGGTGTCTGTTGTATTCAATCCCGTTGCAATTTCTGTGTTTAACCAACACTCTGATAGTCCACAGATTACAAAATGCCTCCAGATGTGCATCGGAAACTACTACTGGTCTTCCAGGGAACGATCAAAGCGTAAACTCTTTGAGACATTACTCCCATTGAGGAAGGTGAGCATGGTGACTGTTGTATTCAATCCCGATGCAATTTCTGTGTTTCATCAACACTCAGATACTCCGCATATTACAGAATGCGTCCAGATGTGCATCGGAAACTAACGTTGGTCTTCCAATGAACGATCAAAGCGTAGACTGTTTGAGACATTACTAACATGGAGGAAAGTGCGCATGGTGACTGTTGTATTCAATCCCGATGCAATTTCTGTGTTTCATCAACACTTTGAAGGTCCACAGATTACAGAATGACTCCAGATGTGCATCGGAAACTACCACTGGTCTTCAAGGGTACGATCAAATCGTAGACTGTTTGAGACATTACTCCCATGGAGGAATGTGCGCATGGAGTCTGTTGTATTCAATTCCGATTCATTTTCTGTGTTTCATCAACACTCTGATAGTCCACAGATTACAGAATGTCTCCAGATGTGCATCGGAAACTAACACTGGTCTTCCAGGGAACGATCAAAGCGCAGACTGTTCGAGACATTACTAACATGGAGGGAATTGCCCATGGTGACTGTTGTATTCAATCCCGGTGCAATTTCTGTGTTTGAACCACACTTTGAAAGTTCACAGTTAATAGAATGCCTCCAGATGTGCATCGAAAACTACTACTGGTCTTCCAGGGAACGATCAAAGCGTACACTGTTTGAGACACTGCTCCCATAGAGGAAAGTGCGCATGGTGACTGTTGTATTCAATCCCGATGCAATTTCTGTGTTTCATCAACACTCTGTTAGCCCACAGATTACAGAATGCCCCCAGATGTTCATCGGAACATACTTCTGGTCTTCCAGGGATCGCTCCAGGCGTAGACTGTTTGAGACGCTACTCCAATGAGGGAAAGTGCGGATGGTGACTGTTGTATAGAATCCCGATGCAATATCTGTGTTTCATAAACACTCTGATAGTCCACAGATTACAGAATGCCCACAGATGTGCATCGGAAATTACCACTGGTCTTCAAAGGAACGATCAAAGCGTAGTTTGTTTGAGACATTACTCCATTGGAGGAAAGTGCGCATAGTGACTGTTGTATTCAATCCCGATGCAATTTCTCTGTTTCATCAACACTCAGATAGTCCACAGATTACAGAATGCCTCCAGATGTGCATCGGAAACTAACGTTGGACTTCCGGGGAACGATCAAATCGTAGACTGTTAGAGACATTACTCCCATGGAGGAAAGTGCGCATGGTGACTGTTGTATTCAATCACGATGCAATTTCTGTATTTCATCAACACTCTGATAGTATACAGATTACAGAATGCCTCCAGATGTGCATCGGTAACTACTACTGGTCTTCCAGGGAACGATCAAAGGGTAGACTGTTAGAGACATTACTCAAATGGAGGAAAGTGCGCGTAGTGACTGTTGTATTCAATCCCGAGGCAATTTCTGTGTTTCAATTAACACTTTGAAGGTCCACAGATTGCAGAATGCCTCCAGATGTGCATCGGAAACTACTACTCGTCTTCCAGGGGATGATCAAAGCGAAGACTTTTTGAGAATTACCCCCACGAAGGAAAGTGCGCATGTGGACTGTTGTATTCAATCCCGATACAATTTCTGTGTTTCATCATCACTCTGATAGTCCACAGATTGCAGAATGCCTCCAGATGTGCTTCGGAAACTACTACTGGTCTTCCAGGGAACGATCAAATCGTAGACTGTTCGAGACATTACTTTTATGGAGGAAATTGCGCATGGTGACCGTTGTATTCAATCCCGATGCAATTTCTGTGTTTCATCAACACTTGGATAGTCCACTGATTACAGAATGCCACGAGATGTGCATCGGAAACTACTACTGGTCTTCCAGGGAACGATCAAAGCGTAGACTGTTTCAGACATTACTCCCATGGAGGGAAGTGCGCATGTGGTCTGTTGTATTCAATCCCGATGCAATTTCTGTGTTTCATCAACACTCTGATAGTCCACAGATTACAGAATGCCACCAGATGTGCATCGGAAACTACTACTGGTCTTCCAGGGAACGATCAAATCGTAGACTGTTAGAGACATACCTCCCATGGAGGAGAATGCGCATGATGACTGTTGTATTCAATCCCGATGCAATTTCTGTGTTTCATCAACACTCTCATAGTCCACAGATTACAGAATGCCACCAGATGTGCATCGGAAACTACTACTGGTCTTCCAGGGAACGTTCAAAGCGTAGACTGTTTGAGAATTACTCCCATGGAGGAAAGTGCGCATGGTGACTGTTGTATTCAATCCCGATGCAATTTCTGTGTTTCATCAACACTCTGTTAGTATACAGGTTACAGAATGCCACCAGATGTGCATCGGTAACTACTACAGGTTTCCTGGGAACGATCAAAGCGTAGACTGTTTGAGACATTACTCCCATGGAGGAAAGTGCGCATGGTGACTGTTGTATTCAATCCCGAGGCAATATCTGTGTTTCAATCCATACTTGGAAGGTCCACAGATTACAGAATGCCTACAGATGTGCATCGGAAACTACTACTGGTCTTCCAGGGAACGATCAAAGCGTAGACTGTTTCAGACAATACTCCCGTATAGGAAAGTGCGCATGGTGACTGTTGTATTCAATCCTGATGCAATTTCTGTGTTTCATCAACACTCTGATAGTCCGCAGATTACTGTATGCCACCAGATGTGCATCGGAAACTACTACTGGTCTTCCAGGGAACGATCAAAGCGTAGACTGTTTGAGAATTACTCAAATAAAGGAAAGTGCGCATGGTGACTGTTGTACTCAATCCCGATGCAATTTCTGTGTTTCATCAACACTCTGATAGTCCACAGATTACAGAATGAATCCAGATGTGCATCGGAAACTACTACTGGTCTTCCAGGACACGATCATAGCGTAGACTGCTTGAGACATGACTCACATGGAGGAAAGTGCGCATGGTGACTGTTTTATTCAATCCCGATGCAATTTCTGTGTTTCATCAACACTCAGTTAGTCCACAGATTACAGAATGCCCCTAGATGTGCATCGGAACATACTTCTGGTCTTCCAGGGAACGATGAAAGCGTAGACTGTTTGAGACACTACTCCCATGGAGGAAAGTGCGCATGGTGACTGTTGTATTCAATCCCTATGCAATTTCTGTGTTTCATCAACACTCTGATAGTCCTCAGATTACAAAATGCCTCCAGATGTGCATCGGAATCTACTACTGGTCTTCCAGGGAAAGATCAAAGCGTAAACTCTTTGAGACATCACTCCCATTGAGGAAGGTGTGCATGGTGAGTGTTGTATTCAATCCCGATGCAATTTCTGTGTTTCATCAACACTCAGATACTCCACAGATTACAGAATGCCTCCAGATGAGCATCGTAAACTACTAATGGTCTTCCAGGGAACGATCAGATCTTAGACTGATTGAGACATTTCTCCCATGGCGGAAAGTGCGCATGGTGACTGTTGTATTCAATCCCGATGCATTTTCTGTGTTTCATCAACACTCTGATAGTCCACAGATTACAGAATGCCTCCAGATGTGCATCGGAAACTACTACTGGTCTTCCGGGGAACAATCAAAGCGTAGACTGTTTCAGACATTATTCCCATGGAGGAAAGTGCGCATGGTGACTGTTGTATTCAATCCTGATGCAATTTCTGTGTTTCATCAACACTCTGATAGTCTACAGATTACAGAATGCCAACAGATGTGCATCGGAAACTACTACCGGTCTTCCAGGGAACGATCAAAGCGTAGAATCTTTGAGACATTACTTTTATGTAGGAATGTGCGCATGGTGACTGTTGTATTCAATCCCGATGCAATTTCTGTGTTTCATCAACACTCTGTTAGTCCACAGGTTACAGAATGCCTAAAGATGTGCGTCGGAAACTACTACTGGTCTTCCAGCTAACGATCAAAGCGTAGACTCTTTGAGACATACCTCCCGTGGAGGAAAGAGCGCATGGTGACTGTTGTAATCAATCCCGATGCAATTTCTGTGTCTCATCAACACTCTGGTACTCCAAAAATTACAGAATGCCTCCAGATGTGCATCGGAAACTACTTCTTTACTTCCAGGGAATGATCAAATCGTAGACTGTTTGAGACATTACTCCTATGGAGGCAAGTGCGCATGGTGACTGTTGTATTCAATCAGGATGCATTTTCTGTGTTTCATCAACACTCTGATAGTCCACAGATTACAGAATGCCTCCAGATGTGCATCGGAAACTACTACTGGTTGTCCAGGGAACGATCAAAGCGCAGACTGTTTGAGACATTACTAGCGTGGAGGAAAGTGCGCATGGTGACTGTTGTATTCAATCCCGATGCAATTTCTGTGTTTCATCAACACTCTGATAGTCCACAGATTACAGAATGCCTCCAGATGTGCATCGGAAACTACTACCGGTCTTCCAGGGAACGATCAAAGCATAGATTGTTTGAGACATTACTTTTATGGAGGAATGTGCGCATGGTGACTGTTGTATTCAATCCCGATGCAATTTCTGTGTCTCATCAACACTCTGATACTCCACAGATTACAGAATGCCACCAGATGTTCATCGGAAACTACTACTGGTCTCCCAGGGAACGATCAAAGCGTAGACTGTTTGAGAATTACTCCCATGGAGGAAAGTGCGCATGGTGACTGTTGTATTCAATCCCGATGCTATTTCTGTGTCTCATCAACACTCTGATAGTCCACAGATTACAGAATGCCTCCAGATGTGCATCGGAAACTACTACTGGTCTTCCAGGGATCGATCAAATCGTAAACTCCTTGAGATATAACTCCCTTGGAGGAAAGTGCGCCTGGTGAATGTTGTATTCAATCCCGATGCATTTTCTGTGTTTCATCAACACTCTGATAGTCCACACATAACAGAATGCCACAAGATGTGCATCGGAAACTACTACTGGTCTTCCAGGGAACGACCAAAGCCAAGACTGTTTGAGAATTACTCCCATGGAGGAAAGTGCGCATGGTGACTGTTGTAATCAATCCCGATGCAATTTCTGTGTCTCATCAACACTCTGGTACTCCACAAATTACAGAATGCCTCCAGATGTGCATCGGAAACTACTTCTTTACTTCCAGGGAATGATCAAAGCGTAGACGGTTTGAGACATTACTCCCATGGAGAAAAGTGCGCATGGTGACTGTTGTATTCAATCAGGATGCAATTTTTTGTGTTTCATCAACACTCCGATAGTCCACAGATTACAGAAAGCCACCAGATGTTCATCGGAAACTACTACTGGTCTTCCAGGGAACGATCAAATCGTAAACTCCTTGAGATATAACTCCCTTGGAGGAAAGTGCGCCTGGTGAATGTTGTATTCAATCCCGATGCATTTTCTGTGTTTCATCAACACTCTGATAGTCCACACATAACAGAATGCCACAAGATGTGCATCGGAAACTACTACTGGTCTTCCAGGGAACGACCAAAGCCAAGACTGTTTGAGAATTACTCCCATGGAGGAAAGTGCGCATGGTGACTGTTGTAATCAATCCCGATGCAATTTCTGTGTCTCATCAACACTCTGGTACTCCACAAATTACAGAATGCCTCCAGATGTGCATCGGAAACTACTTCTTTACTTCCAGGGAATGATCAAAGCGTAGACTGTTTGAGACATTACTCCCATTGAGGAAAGTGCGCATGCTGACTGTTGTATTCAATCCCGATGCATTTTCTGTGATTCATCAACACTCTGATAGTCCAGAGATTACAGAATGCCTCCAGATGTGCATCGGAAACTACTACTGGTCTTTCAGGGAACGATCAAATCGTAGACTGTTTCAGACATTACTCCCATGGAGGAAAGTGCTGATGGTGACTGTTGTATTCAATCCCAATGCTACTTCCGTGTTTCATCAACACTCTGATAGTCCACAGAATACAGAATGGCACCAGATATGCATCGGAAACTACTACTGGTCTTTCAGGGAATGATCAAAGCATAGACTGTTTGAGAATTACTCCCATGGAGGAAAGTGCGCACCGTGAATGTTGTTTCAATCCCGAGGCAATTTCTGTGTTTCATCAACACTCTGATAGTCCACAGATTACAGAAATCCTCCAGATGTGAATCGGAAACTACTACCGGTCTTCCAGGGAACGATCAAAGCGAAGACTGTTGGACACATTACTCCCATGGAGGAAAGTGCGCATGGTGACTGTTGTATTCAATCCCGATGCAATTTCTGTGTTTCATCAACACTCTGATTGTCTATAGATTACAGAATGCCACCAGATGTGCATCGGAAACTACTACTGGTGATCCAAGGAACGATCAAAGCGTAGACTGCTTGAGACATTACTCCTGTGGATGAATGTGCGCATGGTGACTGTTGTATTCAATCCCGATGCATTCTCTGTGTTTCATCAACACTCTGATAGTCCACAGATTACAGAATGCCACGAGATGTGCATCGGAAACATCTACTGGTCTTCCAGGGAACGATCAAAGCCAAGACTATTTCAGACATTACTCCCATGGAGGAATGTGCGGATGGTGACTGTTGTATTCAATCCCGATGCAATTTCTGTGTTTCATCAACACCCTGATAGTCCAAAAATTACAGAATGCCTCCAGATGTGCATCGGAAACTACTACTGGTCTTCCAGTTAACGGTCAAAGCGAACGTGTTTGAGACATACCTCCCGTGGAGGAAAGTGCGCATGGTGACTGTTGCATTCAATCCCAATGCAATTACTGTGTTTCATCAACACACTGATAGTCCACAGATTTCAGAATGCCTCCAGATGTGCATCGGAAACTACTACTGGTCTTCGAGGGAACGATCAAAGCGTAGACTGTTAGAGACATACCCCCCGTGGAGGAATGTGTGCATGGTGACTGTTGTATTCAATCCCGATGCATTTTCTGTGTTTCATCAATACTCTGATAGTCCACAGATTACAGAATGCCACGAGATGTGCATCGCAAACTACTACCGGTCTTCCAGGGAACGATCAAAGCGTAGACTGTTTAAGACATACCTCCCGTGGAGGAAAGTGCGCATGGTGACTGTTGTATTCAATCCCGATGCAATTTCTGTGTTTCATCAACACTCTGATAGTCCACAGATTACAGAATGCCTCCAGATGTTCATCAGAAACTACTACCGGACTTCCAGGGAACGATCGAAGCGTAGAATCTTTGAGACATTACTTTTATGGAGGAATGTGCGCATGGTGACTGTTGTATTCAATCCCGATGCATTTTCTGTGTTTCATCAACACTCTGTTAGTCCACAGATTACAGAATGGCTCCAGATGTGCATCGGAAACTACTACTGGTGTTCCAGGGAACAATCAAAGCGCAGACTGTTTGAGACAATACTCCCGTGGAGGAATGAGGTCATGGTGACTGTTGTATTCAATCCCGATGCAATTTCTGTTTTACATCAACACTCTGATAGTCCACAGGTTACAGAATGTTTCACGATGTGCATCGGAAACTACTACTGGTCTTCCAGCTAACGATCAAAGCGTAGACTGTTTGAGACATTACTACCATGGGGGAAAGTGCGCATGGTGACTGAAGTATTCAATCCAATTGCTATTTCTGTGTTTCATCAGCACTCTGATAGTCCACAGATTACAGAATGCCTCCAGATGTTCATCGGAAACTACTACTGGTCTTCCAGGGAACGATCAAAGCGTAGACTCTTTGAGACATTACTTTTATGGAGGAATGTGCGCATGGTGACTGTTGTATTCAATCTCGATGCAATTTCTGTGTTTCATCATCACTCTAATATTCCACAGGTTACAGAATGCCTGCAGATGTGCATCATAACTATTACTGGTCTTCCAGGGATCGATCAAAGCGTAAACTCTTTGAGACATTACTCCCATGGAGGAAAGTGCGCATGGTGACTGTTGTATTCAATCCCGATGCATTTTCTTTGTTTCATCAACACTCTGATAGTCCACAGATTACAGAATGCCACGAGATGTGCATCGGAAACTACTACAGGTCTTCCAGGGAACGATCAAAGCCTAGACTGTTTCAGAAATTACTGCCATGGAGGAAAGTGCGGACGGAGACGGTTGTGTTCAATCCCGATGCAATTTCAGTGTTTCATCAACACTTTGAAGGTCCACAGATTACAGAAAGCCTCCAGATGTACATCGGAAACTACTACTGGTCATCCAGGGAACGATCGAAGCGTAGACTGTTTGAGACATTAATCCCATGGAGGAAAGTGCGCATGGTGACTGTTGTATTCAATCCCGTTGCAATTTCTGTGTTTCATCAACACTCTGATAGTCCACAGATTACAAAATGCCTCCAGATGTGCATCGGAAAATACTACTGGTCTTCCAGGGAACGATCAAAGCGTAAACTCTTTGAGACATTACTCCCATTGAGGAAGGTGAGCATGGTGACTGTTGTATTCAATCCCGATGCAATTTCTGTGTTTCATCAACACTCTGATAGTATACAGATTACAGAATGCCTCCAGATGTGCATCGGTAACTACTACTTGTCTTCCAGGGAACGATCATTGCGTAGACTGTTTGAGACATTACTCCCATGGAGGAAAGTGAATATGGTGACTGTTGTATTCAATCCCGAGGCAACTTCTGTGTTTCAATCCATACTTGGAAGGTCCACAATTTACAGAATGCCTCCAGATGTGCATTGGAAACTACTACTGGTCTTCCAATGAACGATCAAAGCGTAGACTGTTTGAGAATTACCCCCATAGAGGGAAGTGCGCATGTGGACTGTTTTATTCAATCCCGAAGCAATTTCTGTGTTTCATCAACACTCCGATAGTCCACAGATTACAGAATGCGTCCAGATGTACTTCGGAAACTACTACTGGTCTTCCAGGGAACGATCAAATCGTAGACTGTTTGAGACATTACTAACATGGAGGGATGTGCGCATGGTGACTGTTGTATTAAATCCCGTTGCAATTTCCCTGTTTCATCAACACTCAGTTAGTCCACAGATTACAGAATGCCCCCAGATGTGCATCGGAACATACTTCTGGTCATCCAGGGAACGCTCCATGCGTAGACTGTTTGAGACACTACTCCAATGGAGGAAAGTGCGCATGGTGACTGTTGTATTCAATCCCGATGCAATTTCTGTGTTTCATCAACACTCTGATAGTCCACATATTACAAAATGCCTCCAGATGTGCATCGGAACATACTTCTGGTCTTTCAGCGAACGATCAAAGCGTAAACTATTTGAGACATTACTCCCATCGAGGCAGGTGCGCATGGTGAGTGTAGTATTCAATCCTGTTCCATATTCTGTGTTTCATCAACACTCAGATACTCCACAGATTACAGAATGTCTCCAGATGTGCATCGGAAACTAATGTTGGTCTTCCAGGGAACGATCAAAGCGTAGACTGTTTGTGACATTACTTATATGGAGGAAAGTGCGTACGGTGACTGTTGTATTCATCCCGATGCAATTTCTGTGTTTCATCAACACTCTGATAGTCCACAGATTACAGAATGCCTCCATGTGTGCTTCGGAAGCTACTACTGGTCTTCCAGGGAACGATCAAAACGTAGACTGTTTGAGACATTACTCACATGGAGGAAAGTGTGCATGGTGGCTGTTGTATTCTATCCCGATGCAATTTCTGTGTTTCATCAACACACATTTAGTCCACAGATTACAGAATGCCCCCAGATGTGCATCGGAACATACTTCTGGTCTTCCAGGGAACGATCCATGCGTAGACTTTTTGAGACACTACTCCCATGGAGGAAAGTGCGCATGGTGACTGTTGTATTCAATCGCGATGCAATTTCTGTGTTTCATCAACACTCTGGTAGTCCACAGATTACAAAATGACTCCAGATGTGCATCGGAAACTACTACTGGTCTTCCAGGGATCGATCAAAGCGTAGAATCTTTGAGACATTACTCCCATGGAGGAAGGTGCGCATGGTGACTGTTGTATTCAATCCAGATGCAATTTCTGTGTTTCAGCAACACTCTGATAGTCCACAGATTAGAGAATGCCTCCAGATGTGCATCGGAAACTACTACTGGTCTTCCAGGGAACGATCAAAGCGTAGACTGTTTGGACACTACTCCCATGGAGGAAAGTGCGCATGGTGTCTGTTGTATTCAATCCCGTTGCAATTTCTGTGTTTCATCAACACTCTGATAGTCCACAGATTACAAAATGACTCCAGATGTGCATCGGAAACTACTACTGGTCTTCCAGGGAACGATCAAAGCGTAGGCTGTTTGAGAATTACCCCCATGGAGGGAAGTGAGCATGTGGACTGTTTTATTCAATCCCGAAGCAATTTCTGTGTTTCATCAACACTCCGATAGTCCACAGATTACAGAATGCCTCCAGATGTGCTTCGGAAACTACTACTGGTCTACCAGGGAACGATCAAAGCGTAGACTGTTTGAGACATTACTTTTATCTAGGAAAGTGCGCGTGGTGACTGTTGTATTCAATCCCGATGCAATTTCTGTGTATCATCAACACCCTGATAGTCCACAGATTACAAAATGCCTCCAGATGTGCATCGGAAACTACTACTGGTCTTCCAGGGAACGATCAAAGCGTAGACTGTTTCATACATTACTCCCATGGAGGAAAGTGCGGACGGTGACTATTGTATTCAATCCCGATGCAATTTCTGTGTTTCATCAACACTCTGATAGTCCACAGATTACAAAATGAATCCAGATGTGCATCGGAAACTACTACTGGTCTTCCAGGGAACGATCAAAGCGTAAACTCTTTGAGACATTACTCCCATGGAGGAAGGTGCGCATGGTGACTGTTGTATTCAATCCAGATGCAATTTCTGTGTTTCAGCAACACTCAGATACTCCACAGATTACAGAATGCGTCCAGATGTGCATCGGAAACTAACGTTGGTCTTCCAACGAACGATCAAAGCGTAGACTGTTTGAGACATTACTAACATGGAGGAAAGTGCGCATGGTGACTGTTGTATTCAATCCCGATGCAATTTCTGTGTTTCATCAACACTTTGAAGGTCCACAGATTACAGAATGACTCCAGATGTGCATCGGAAACTACCACTGGTCTTCAAGGGTACGAACAAATCGTAGACTGTTTGAGACATTACTCCCATGGAGGAAAGTGCGCATGGAGTCTGTTGTATTCAATTCCGATGCATTTTCTGTGTTTCATCAACACTCTGATATTCCACAGATTACAGAATGCCACGAGATGTGCATCGGAAACTACTACCGGTCTTCCAGGGAACAATCAAAGCGTAGACCGTTTCAGACATTACTCCCATGGAGGAAAGTGCGGACGGTGAATGTTGTATTCAATCCCGATGCAATTTCTGTGTTTCATCAACACTCTAATAGTCCACAGATTACAGAATGCCTCCATGTGTGCTTCGGAAACTACTACTGGTCTTCCAGGGAACGATCAAGACGTAGACTGTTTGAGACATTACTCCCATGGAGGAAAGTGCGCATGGTGACAGTTGTATTCAATCCCGATGCTATTTCTGTGTTTCATCAACATTTTGAAGGTCCACAGATAACAGAATGCTTCCAGATGTGCACCGGAAACTACTAATGGTCTTCCAGGGTACGATCAAAGCGTAGACTGTTTCAGACATTACTCCCATGGAGGAAAGTACGGATGGTGACTGTTGTATAGAATCCCGATGCAATATCTGTGTTTCATCAATACTCTGATAGTCCACAGATTACAGAATGGCCACAGATGTGCATCGGAAATTACCACTGGTCTTCAAAGGAACGATCAAAGCGTAGACTGGTTGAGACATTACTCCGATGGAGGAAAGTGGGCATGGTGACTGTTGTATTCAATCCCGATGCAATTTCTGTGTTTCATCAACACTCAGATAGTCCACAGATTACAGAATGCCTCCAGATGTGCATCGGAAACTACTACTGGTCTTCCAGGGAACGATCAAAGCGTAAACTCTTTGAGACATTACTCCCATTGAGGAAGGTGAGCATGGTGACTGTTGTATTCAATCCCGATGCAATTTCTGTGTTTCATCAACACTCAGATACTCCGCATATTACAGAATGCCTCCAGATGTGCATCGGAAACTACTATTGGTCTTACAGGGAACGATCAAAGCTTACACTGTTTGAGACATTACTCCCATGGAGGAAAGTGCGCATGGTGACTGTTTTATTCAATCCCAATGCAATTTCTGTGTTTCATCAACACTCTGATAGTATACAGATTACAGAATGACTCAAGTTGTGCTTCGGAAACTACTACTGGTCTGCCAGGGAACGATCAAAGCGTAGACTGTTTGAGACATTACTTTTATGGAGGAAAGTGTGCGTGGTGACTGTTGTATTCAATCCCGATGCAATTTCTGTGTTTCATCAACACTGTGATATTCCACAGATTACAGAATGCCACGAGATGTGCATCGGAAACTACTACCGGTCTTCCATGGAACAATCAAAGCGTAGACCGTTTCAGACATTACTCCCATGGAGGAAAGTGCGGAAGGTGAATGTTGTATTCAATCCCGATGCAATTTCTGTGTTTCATCAACACTCTAATAGTCCACAGATTACAGAATGCCTCCACGTGTGCTTCGGAAACTACTACTGGTCTTCCAGGGAACGATCAAGACGTAGACTGTTTGAGACATTACTCCCATGGAGGAAAGTGCGCATGGTGACTGTTGTATTCAATCCCGATGCAATTTCTGTGTTTCATCAACATTTTGAAGGTCCACAGATTACAGAATGCTTCCAGATGTGCACCGGAAACTACTAATGGTCTTCCAGGGTACGATCAAAGCGTAGACTGTTTCAGACATTACTCCCATGGAGGAAAGTGCGGATGGTGACTATTGTATTCAATCCCGATGCAATTTCTGTGTTTCATCAACACTCTGATAGTCCACAGATTACAAAATGAATCCAGATGTGCATCGGAAACTACTACTGGTTTTCCAGAGAACGATCAAAGCGTAAACTCTTTGAGACATTACTCCCATGGAGGAAGGTGCGCATGGTGACTGTTGTATTCAATCCAGATGCAATTTCTGTGTTTCAGCAACGCTCAGATACCCCACAGATTACAGAATGCGTCCAGATGTGCATCGGAAACTAACGTTGGTCTTCCAATGAACGATCAAAGCGTAGACTGTTTGAGACATTACTAACATGGAGGAATGTGCGCATGGTGACTGTTGTATTCAATCCCGATGCAATTTCTGTGTTTCATCAACACTTTGAAGGTCCACAGATTACAGAATGACTCCAGATGTGCATCGGAAACTACCACTGGTCTTCAAGGGTACGATCAAATCGTAGACTGTTTGAGACATTACTCCCATGGAGGAAAGTGCGCATGGAGTCTGTTGTATTCAATTCCGATGCATTTTCTGTGTTTCTTCAACACTCTGATAGTCCACAGATTACAGAATGTCTCCAGATGTGCATCGGAAACTAACACTGGTCTTCCAGGGAACGATCAAAGCGCAGACTGTTTGAGACATTACTAACATGAAGGGAATTGCGCATGGTGAATGTTGTATGCAATCCCGGTGCAATTTCTGTGTTTGAACCACACTTTGAAAGTCCACAGATAATGGAATGCCTCCAGATGTGCATCGAAAACTACTACTGGTCTTCCAGGGAACGATCAAAGCGTACACTGTTTGAGACACTGCTCCCATAGAGGAAAGTGCGCATGGTGATTGTTGTATTCAATCCCGATACTACATATGTGTTTCATCAAGACTCTGATAGTCCACAGATTACAGAATGCCTCCAGATGTGCATCGGAAATTACTACTGGTCTTCAAGGGAACGATCAAAGCGTAGACAGTTTGAGAAATTACTCCCATGGAGGTAAGTGCGCATGGTGACTGTTGTATTCAATCCCGATGCAATTTCTGTGTTTCATCAACACTCAGATTGTCCACAGATTACAGAATGCCCTCAGATGTGCATCGGAAAATACTACTAGTCTTCCAGAGAATGATCAAATCGTAGACTCTTGAGACATTACTCCCATGGAGGAAAGTGTGCATGGTGACTGTTGTATTAAATCCCGTTGCAATTTCCGTGTTTCATCAACACTCAGTTAGCCCACAGATTACAGAATGCCCCCAGATGTTCATCGGAACATACTTCTGGTCTTCCAGGGACCGCTCCATGCGTAGACTGTTTCAGACGCTACTCCAATGAGGGAAAGTGCGCATGGTGACTGTTGTATTCAATCCCGATGCAACTTCTGTGTTTCATCAACACTCTGGTAGTCCACAGATTACAAAATGCCTCCAGATGTGCATCGGAAACTACTACTGGTCTTCCAGCGAACGATCAAAGCGTAATCTATTTGAGACATTACTCCCATGGAGGAAGGTGCGCATGGTGACTGTTGTATTCAATCCTGTTCCATATTCTGTGTTTCATCAACACTCAGATACCCCACAGATTACAGAATGCCTCCAGATGTGCATCGGAAACTAACGTTGGTCTTCCAGGGAACGATCAAAGCGTAGACTGTTTGAGACATTACTTTTATGGAGGAAAGTGTGCGTGGTGACTGTTGTATTCAATCCCGATGCAATTTCTGTGTTTCATCAACACTCTGATATTCCACAGATTACAGAATGCCACGAGATGTGCATCGGAAACTACTACCGGTCTTCCACGGAACAATCAAAGCGTAGACCGTTTCAGACATTACTCCCATGGAGGAAAGTGCGGACGGTGAATGTTGTATTCAATCCCGATGCAATTTCTGTGTTTCATCAACACTCTGATAGTCCACAGATTACAGAATGCCTCCATGTGTGCTTCAGAAACTACTACTGGTCTTCCAGGGAACGATCAAGACGTAGACTGTTTGAGACATTACTCCCATGGAGGAAAGTGCGCATGGTGACTGTTGTATAGAATCCCGATGCAATATCTGTGTTTCATCAACACTCTGATAGTCCACAGATTACAGAATGGCCACAGATGTGCATCGGAAATTACCACTGGTCTTCAAAGGAACGATCAAACGTAGACTGTTTGAGACATTACTCCCATGGAGGAAAGTGCGCATGGTGACTGTTGTATTCAATCCCGATGCAATTTCTGTGTTTCATCAACACTCTGATAGTCCACAGATTACAGAATGCCTCCAGATGTGCATCGGAAACTAACGTTGGACTTCCGGGGAACGATCAAATCGTAGACAGTTAGAGACATTACTCCCTTGGTGGAAAGTGCGCATGGTGACTGTTGTATTCAATCACGATGCAATTTCTGTGTTTCATCAACACTCTGATAGTCCACAGATTACAAAATGCCTCCAGATGTGCATCGGAAACTACTACTGGTCTTCCAGCGAACGATCAAAACGTAAACTATTTGAGACATTACTCCCATGGAGGAAAGTGCGCATGGTGACTGTTGTATCCAATCCCGATGCATTTTCTGTGTTTCATCAACACTCTGATAGTCCACAGATTACAGAATGCCTCGAGATGTGCATCGGAAACTACTACTTGTCTTCCCGGGAACGATCAAAGCGTAGACTGTTTGAGACATTACTTTTATGGAGGAAAGTGTGCGTGGTGACTGTTGTATTCAATCCCGATGCAATTTCTGTGTTTCATCAACACATAGATACTCCGCATATTACAGAATGCCTCCAGATTTGCATCGGAAACTAATATTGGTCTTACAGGGAACGATCAAAGCTTACACTGTTTGAGACATTACTCCCATGGAGGAAAGTGCGCATGGTGACTGTTTTATTCAATCCCAATGCAATTTCTGTGTTTCATCAACACTCTGATAGTATACAGATTACAGAATGACTCAAGTTGTGCATCGGTAACTACTACTGGTCTTCCAGGGAACGATCAATGCGAAGACTGTTTGAGACATTACTCCCATGGAGGAAAGTGCGCATGGTGACTGTTGTATTCAATCCCGTGGCAACTTCTGTGTTTCAATCCATACTTGGAAGGTCCACAGTTTACAGAATGCCTCCAGATGTGCATTGGAAACTACTACTGGTCTTCCAGGGAACGATCAAAGCGTAGACTGTTTGAGAATTACCCCCATGGAGGGAAGTGAGCATGTGGACTGTTTTATTCAATCCCGAAGCAATTTCTGTGTTTCATCAACACTCCGATAGTCCACAGATTACAGAATGCCTCCAGATGTGCTTCGGAAACTACTACTGGTCTGCCAGGGAACGATCAAAGCGTAGACTGTTTGAGACACTACTTTTATCTAGGAAAGTGCGCGTGGTGACTGTTGTATTCAATCCCGATGCAATTTCTGTGTATCATCAACACCCTGATAGTCCACAGATTACAAAATGCCTCCAGATGTGCATCGGAAACTACTACTAGTCTTCCAGGGAAAGATCAAAGCGTAGACTGTTTCAGACATTACTCCCATGGAGGAAAGTGCGGATGGTGTTCTATTGTATTCAATCGCGATGCAATTTCTGTGTTTCATCAACACTCTGATAGTCCACAGATTACAAAATGAATCCAGATGTGCATCGGAAACTACTACTGGTCTTCCAGAGAACGATCAAAGCGTAAACTCTTTGAGACATTACTCCCATGGAGGAAGGTGCGCATGGTGACTGTTGTATTCAATCCAGATGCAATTTCTGTGTTTCAGCAACACTCAGATACTCCGCAGATTACAGAATGCGTCCAGATGTGCATCGGAAACTAACGTTGGTCTTCCAATGAACGATCAAAGCGTAGACTGTTTCAGACATTACTAACATGGAGGAATGTGCGCATGGTGACTGTTGTATTCAATCCCGATGCAATTTCTGTGTTTCATCAACACTTTGAAGGTCCACAGATTATAGAATGACTCCAGATGTGCATCGGAAACTACCACTGGTCTTCAAGGGTACGATCAAATCGTAGACTGTTTGAGACATTACTTTTATGGAAGAAAGTGTGCATGGAGTCTGTTGTATTCAATTCCGCTGCATTTTCTGTGTTTCATCAACACTCTGATAGTCCACAGATTACAGAATGTCTCCAGATGTGCATCGGAAACTAACACTGGTCTTCCAGGGAACGATCAAAGCGCAGACTGTTTGAGACATTACTAACATGGAGGGAATTGCGCATGGTGAATGTTGTATTCAATCCCGGTGCAATTTCTGTGTTTGAACCACACTTTGAAAGTCCACAGATAATGGAATGCCTCCAGATGTGCATCGAAAACTACTACTGGTCTTCCAGGGAACGATCAAAGCGTACACTGTTTGAGACACTGCTCCCATAGAGGAAAGTGCGCATGGTGATTGTTGTATTGAATCCCGATACTACATATGTGTTTCATCAACACTCTGATAGTCCACAGATTACAGAATGCCTCCAGATGTGCATCGGAAATTACTACTGGTCTTCAAGGGAACGATCAAAGCGTAGACAGTTTGAGAAATTACTCCCATGGAGGAAAGTGCGCATGGTGACTGTTCTATTCAATCCCGATGCAATTTCTGTGTTTCATCAACACTCAGATTGTCCACAGATTACAGAATGCCCCCAGATGTGCATCGGAAAATACTACTAGTCTTCCAGAGAATGATCAAATCGTAGACTGTTGAGACATTACTCCCATGGAGGAAAGTGTGCATGGTGACTGTTGTATTAAATCCCGTTGCAATTTCCGTGTTTCATCAACACTCAGTTAGCCCACAGATTACAGAATGCCCCCAGATGTTCATCGGAACATACTTCTGGTCTTCCAGGGATCGCTCCATGCGTAGACTGTTTGAGACGCTACTCCAATGAGGGAAAGTGCGCATGGTGACTGTTGTATTCCATCCCGATGCAACTTCTGTGTTTCATCAACACTCTGATAGTCCACAGATTACAAAATGCCTCCAGATGTGCATCGGAAACTACTACTGGTCTTCCAGCGAACGATCAAAGCGTAAACTATTTGAGACATTACTCCCATGGAGGAAGGTGCGCATGGTGACTGTTGTATTCAATCCTGTTCCATATTCTGTGTTTCATCAACACTCAGATACCCCACAGATTACAGAATGCCTCCAGATGTGCATCGGAAACTAACGTTGGTCTTCCAGGGAACGATCAAAGCGTAGACTGTTTGAGACATTACTTTTATGGAGGAAAGTGTGCGTGGTGACTGTTGTATTCAATCCCGATGCAATTTCTGTGTTTCATCAACACTCTGATATTCCACAGATTACAGAATGCCACGAGATGTGCATCGGAAACTACTACCGGTCTTCCACGGAACAATCAAAGCGTAGACCGTTTCAAACATTACTCCCATGGAGGAAATTGCGGACGGTGAATGTTGTATTCAATCCCGATGCAATTTCTGTGTTTCATCAACACTCTGATAGTCCACAGATTACAGAATGCCTCCATGTGAGCTTCGGAAACTACTACTGGTCTTCCAGGGAACGATCAAGACGTAGACTGTTTGAGACATTACTCACATGGAGGAAAGTGCGCATGGTGACTGTTGTATTCAATCCCGATGCAATTTCTGTGTTTCATCAACACTCTGATAGTCCACAGATTACAGAATGCCTCCAGATGTGCATCGGAAACTAACGTTGGACTTCCGGGGAACGATCAAATCGTAGACTGTTTGAGACATTACTCCCTTGGTGGAAAGTGCGGATGGTGACTGTTGTATAGAATCCCGATGCAATATCTGTGTTTCATCAACACTCTGATAGTCCACAGATTACAGAATGGCCACAGATGTGCATCGGAAATTACCACTGGTCTTCAAAGGAACGATCAAAGCGTAGACTGTTTGAGACATTACTCCCATGGAGGAAAGTGCGCATGGTGACTGTTGTATTCAATCCCGATGCAATTTCTGTGTTTCATCAACACTCTGATTGTCCACACATTACAGAATGCCTCCAAATGTGCATCGGAAACTAACGTTGGACTTCCGGGGAACGATCAAATCGTAGACTGTTAGAGACATTACTCCCTTGGTGTAAAGTGCGCATGGTGACTGTTGTATTCAATCACGATGCAATTTCTGTGTTTCATCAACACTCTGATAGTATACAGATCACAGAATGCCTCCAGATGTGCATCGGTAACTACTACTGGTCTTCCAGGGAACGATCAAAGGGTATACTGTTTGAGACATTACTGTCATGGAGGAAAGTGCGCATAGTGACTGTTGTATTCAATCCCGAGGCAATTTTTGTGTTTCAATCAACACTTTGAAGGTCCACAGATTGCAGAATGCCTCCAGATGTGCATCGGAAACTACTACTCGTCTTCCTGGGGATGATCAAAGCTAAGACTGTTTGATTATAACCCCCATGAAGGAAAGTGCGCATGTGGACTGTGGTATTCAATCCCGATGCAATTTCTGTGTTTCATTATCACTCTGATAGTCCACAGATTGCAGAATGCCTCCAGATGTGCTTCGGAAACTACTACTGGTCTTCCAGGGAACGATCAAAGCGTGGACTGTTTGAGACATTACTTTTATGGAGGAAATTGCGCATGGTGACCGTTGTATTCAATCCCGATGCAATTTCTGTGTTTCATCAACACTCTCATAGTCCACAGATTACAGAATGCCACCAGATGTGCATCGGAAACTACTACTGGTCTACCAGGGAACGTTCAAAACGTAGACTGTATGAGAATTACTCCCATGGGGGAAAGTGCGCGTGGTGACTGTTGTATTCAATCCCGATGCAATTTCTGTGTTTCATCAACACTCTGATAGTCCACAGATTACAGTATGCCACCAGATGTGCATCGGAAATTACTACTGGTCTTCCAGGGAACGATCAAAGCGTAGACTGTTTGAGAATTACTCCCATGGAGGAAAGTGCGCATGGTGACTGTTGTACTCAATCCCGATGCAATTTCTTTGTTTCATCAACACTCTGATAGTCCACAGATTACAAAATGCCTCCAGATGTGCATCGGAAACTACTACTGGTCTTCCAGGGAACGATCAAAGCGTAAACTCTTGAGACATTACTCCCATTGAGGAAGGTGTGCATGGTGACTGTTGTATTCAATCACGATGCAATTTCTGTGTTTCATCAACACTCTGATAGTCCACAGATTACAGAATGCCTCCAGATGTGCATCGGAAACTACTACTGGTCTTC
Source organism: Schistocerca gregaria (assembly GCF_023897955.1). Taxonomy (NCBI): domain Eukaryota; kingdom Metazoa; phylum Arthropoda; class Insecta; order Orthoptera; family Acrididae; genus Schistocerca; species Schistocerca gregaria. The sequence goes on along the minus strand of NC_064931.1, from coordinate 3,550,933 downwards.
CAGGACACGATCATAACGTAGACTGCTTGAGACATTACTTGCATGGAGGAAAGTGCGCATGGTGACTGTTTTATTCAATCCCGATGCCATTTCTGTGTTTCATCAACACTCAGTTAGTCCACAGATTACAGAATGCCCCCAGATGTGCATCGGAACATACTTCTGGTCTTCCAGGGAACGATGAAAGCGTAGACTGTTTGAGACACTACTCCCATGGAGGAAAGTGCGCATGGTGACTGTTGTATTCAATCCCGATGCAATTTCTGTGTTTCATCAACACTCTGATAGTCCACAGATTACAAATTGCCTCCAGATGTGCATCGGAAACTACTACTGGTCTTCCAGGGAAAGATCAAAGCGTAAACTCTTTGAGACATTACTCCCATTGAGGAAGGTGTGCATGGTGAGTGTTGTATTCAATCCCGATGCAATTTCTGTGTTTCATCAACACTCAGATACTCCACAGATTACAGAATGCCTCCAGATGAGCATCGGAAACTACTATTGGTCTTCCAGGGAACGATCAGGTCTTAGACTGATTGAGACATTTCACCCATGGCGGAAAGTGCGCTTGGTGACTGTTGTATTCAATCCCGATGCAAATTCTGTGTTTCATCAACACTCTGATAGTATGCAGGTTACAGAATGCCTCCAGATGTGGATCGGTAACTACTACTGGTCTTCCTGGGAACGATCAAAGCGTAGACTGTTTGAGACATTACTCCCATGGAGGAAAGTGCTCATGGTGACTGTTGTATTCAATCCCGAGGCAATTTCTGTGTTTCAATCCATAGTTGGAAGGTCCACAGATTACAGAATGCCTCCAGATGTGCATGGGAAACTACTACTGGTCTTCCAGGGAACGATCAAAGCGTAGACTGTTTGAGACATTACTCCCATTGAGGAAGGTCTGCATGGTGACTGTTGTATTCAATCCCGATGCTATTTCTGTGTTTCATCAACACTCAGATACTCCACAGATTACAGAATGCCTCCAGATGTGCATCGGAAAGTACTAGTGGTCTTCCAGGGAACGATCAAATCTTAGACTGTTTAGACATTACTCCCATGGAGGAAAGTGCGCATGGTGACTGTTGTATTCAATCCCGATGCAATTTCTGTGTTTCATCAACACTCTGATAGTCCACAGATTACAAAATGCCTCCAGATGTGCATCGGAAACTACTACTGGTCTTCCAGGGAAAGATCAAAGCGTAACCTCTTTGAGACATTACTCCCATTGAGGAAGGTGTGCGTGGTGAGTGTTGTATTCAATCCCGATGCAATTTCTGTGTTTCATCAACACTCAGATACTCCTCAGATTACAGAATGCCTCCAGATAAGCATCGGAAACTACTATTGGTCTTCCAGGGAACGATCAGATCTTAGACTGATTGAGACATTTCACCCATGGCGGAAAGTGCGCTTGGTGACTGTTGTATTCAATCCCGATGCAATTTCTGTGTTTCATCAACACTCTGATAGTATACAGGTTACAGAATGCCTCCAGATGTGGATCGGTAACTACTACTGGTCTTCCTGGGAACGATCAAAGCGTAGACTGTTTGAGACATTACTCCCATGGAGGAAAGTGCTCATGGTGACTGTTGTATTCAACCCCCGAGGCAATTTCTGTGTTTCAATCCATAGTTGGAAGGTCCACAGATTACAGAATGCCTCCAGACGTGCATCGGAAACTACTACTGGTCTTCCAGGGAACGATCAAAGCGTAGACTGTTTCAGACATTACTCCCATGGAGGAAAGTGCTCATGGTGACTGTTGTATTCAATCCCGAGGCAATTTCTGTGTTTCAATCCATAGTTGGAAGGTCCACAGATTACAGAATGCCTCCAGATGTGCATGGGAAACTACTACTGGTCTTCCAGGGAACGATCAAAGCGTAGACTGTTTGAGACATTACTCCCATTGAGGAAGGTCTGCATGGTGACTGTTGTATTCAATCCCGATGCAATTTCTGTGTTTCATCAACACTCAGATACTCCACAGATTACAGAATGCCTCCAGATGTGCATCGGAAAGTACTAGTGGTCTTCCAGGGAACGATCAAATCTTAGACTGTTTGAGACATTACTCCCATGGAGGAAAGTGCGCATGGTGACTGTTGTATTCAATCCCGATGCAATTTCTGTTTTTCATCAACACTTTTAAGGTCCACAGATTACAGAATGCCTCCAGACGTGCATCGGAATCTACTACTGGTCTTCCAGGGAACGATCAAAGCGTAGACTGTTTCAGACATTACTCCCATATAGGAAAGTGCGCATGGTGACTGTTGTATTGAATCCCGATGCCATTTCTGTGTTTCATCAACACTCTCATAGTCCACAGGTTACAGAATGCCTCCAGATGTGCATCGGAAACTACTACTAGTTTTCAAGGGAACGATCAAAGCGTAGACTGTTTGAGACATTACTTCCATGGAGGAAAGTGCGCATGGTGATTGTTGTATTCAATCCCGACGCTATTTCTGTGTTTCATCAACACTCAGATAGTCCACAGATTACAGAATGCCTCCAGATGTGCATGGGAAACTACTACTGGTCTTCCAGGGAACGATCAAAGCGTAGACTGTTTGAGACATTACTCCCATTGAGGAAGGTGTGAATGGTGACTGTTGTATTCAATACTGATGAAATTTCTGTGTTTCATCAACACTCAGATACTCCACAGATTACAGAATGCCTCCAGATGTGCATCGGAAAGTACTAGTGGTCTTCCAGGGAACGATCAAAGCTTAGACTGTTTGAGACATTACTCCCATGGAGGAAAGTGCGCGTGGTGACTGTTGTATTCAATCCCGATACAATTTCTGTGTTTCATCAACATTCTGATAGTCCAAAGATTACAGAATGCCTCCAGATGTGCATCGGAAGCTACTACTGGTCTTCCAGGGAACAATCAAAGCGTAGACTGTTTCAGACATTATTCCCATGGAGAAAAGTGCGCATGGTGACTGTTGTATTCAATCCCGATGCAATTTCTGTTTTTCATCAACACTTTTAAGGTCCACAGATTACAGAATGCCTCCAGACGTGCATCGGAAACTACTACTGGTCGTCCAGAGAACGATCAAAGCGTAGACTGTTTGAGACATTACTCCCATGGAGGAAAGTGCGCATGGTGACTGTTGTATTGAATCCCGATGCCATTTCTGTGTTTCATCAACACTCTCATAGTCCACAGGTTACAGAATGCCTCCAGATGTGCATCGGAAACTACTACTAGTTTTCAAGGGAACGATCAAAGCGTAGACTGTTTGAGACATTACTTCCATGGAGGAAAGTGCGCATGGTGATTGTTGTATTCAATCCCGACGCTATTTCTGTGTTTCATCAACACTCAGATAGTCCACAGATTACAGAATGCCTCCAGATGTGCATCGGAAACTACTACTGATGTTCCAGGGAATGATCAAAGCGTAGACTGTTAGAGACATTACTCCCATGGAGGAAAGTGCGTACGATGACTGTTGTATTCAATCCCGATGCAATTTCTGTGTTTCATCAACACTCTGATAGTCCACAGATTACAAAATGCCTCCAGATGTGCATCGGAACATACTTCTGGTCTTCCAGCGAACGATCAAAGCGTAAACTATTTGAGACATTATTCCCATGGAGGAAGGTGCGCATGGTGACTGTTGTATTCAATCCTGTTCCATATTCTGTGTTTCATCAACACTCAGATACTCCACAGATTACAGAATGTCAACAGATGTGCAGCGGAAACTAACGTTGGTCTTCCAGGGAACGATCAAAGCGTAGACTGTTTTAGACATTACTCCCATGGAGGAAAGTGCGCATGGTGCCTGTTGTATTCAATCACGATGCAATTTCTGTGTTTCATCAACACTCTGATAGTCCACAGATTACAGAATGCCTCCAGATGTGCATCGGAAACTACTACTGGTCTTCCAGGACACGATCATAACGTAGACTGCTTGAGACATTACTTGCATGGAGGAAAGTGCGCATGGTGACTGTTTTATTCAATCCCGATGCCATTTCTGTGTTTCATCAACACTCAGTTAGTCCACAGATTACAGAATGCCCCCAGATGTGCATCGGAACATACTTCTGGTCTTCCAGGGAACGATGAAAGCGTAGACTGTTTGAGACACTACTCCCATGGAGGAAAGTGCGCATGGTGACTGTTGTATTCAATCCCGATGCAATTTCTGTGTTTCATCAACACTCTGATAGTCCACAGATTACAAATTGCCTCCAGATGTGCATCGGAAACTACTACTGGTCTTCCAGGGAAAGATCAAAGCGTAAACTCTTTGAGACATTACTCCCATTGAGGAAGGTGTGCATGGTGAGTGTTGTATTCAATCCCGATGCAATTTCTGTGTTTCATCAACACTCAGATACTCCACAGATTACAGAATGCCTCCAGATGTGCATCGGAAAGTACTAGTGGTCTTCCAGGGAACGATCAAATCTTAGACTGTTTAGACATTACTCCCATGGAGGAAAGTGCGCATGGTGACTGTTGTATTCAATCCCGATGCAATTTCTGTGTTTCATCAACACTCTGATAGTCCACAGATTACAAAATGCCTCCAGATGTGCATCGGAAACTACTACTGGTCTTCCAGGGAAAGATCAAAGCGTAACCTCTTTGAGACATTACTCCCATTGAGGAAGGTGTGCGTGGTGAGTGTTGTATTCAATCCCGATGCAATTTCTGTGTTTCATCAACACTCAGATACTCCTCAGATTACAGAATGCCTCCAGATAAGCATCGGAAACTACTATTGGTCTTCCAGGGAACGATCAGATCTTAGACTGATTGAGACATTTCACCCATGGCGGAAAGTGCGCTTGGTGACTGTTGTATTCAATCCCGATGCAATTTCTGTGTTTCATCAACACTCTGATAGTATACAGGTTACAGAATGCCTCCAGATGTGGATCGGTAACTACTACTGGTCTTCCTGGGAACGATCAAAGCGTAGACTGTTTGAGACATTACTCCCATGGAGGAAAGTGCTCATGGTGACTGTTGTATTCAACCCCCGAGGCAATTTCTGTGTTTCAATCCATAGTTGGAAGGTCCACAGATTACAGAATGCCTCCAGACGTGCATCGGAAACTACTACTGGTCTTCCAGGGAACGATCAAAGCGTAGACTGTTTCAGACATTACTCCCATGGAGGAAAGTGCTCATGGTGACTGTTGTATTCAATCCCGAGGCAATTTCTGTGTTTCAATCCATAGTTGGAAGGTCCACAGATTACAGAATGCCTCCAGATGTGCATGGGAAACTACTACTGGTCTTCCAGGGAACGATCAAAGCGTAGACTGTTTGAGACATTACTCCCATTGAGGAAGGTCTGCATGGTGACTGTTGTATTCAATCCCGATGCAATTTCTGTGTTTCATCAACACTCAGATACTCCACAGATTACAGAATGCCTCCAGATGTGCATCGGAAAGTACTAGTGGTCTTCCAGGGAACGATCAAATCTTAGACTGTTTGAGACATTACTCCCATGGAGGAAAGTGCGCATGGTGACTGTTGTATTCAATCCCGATGCAATTTCTGTTTTTCATCAACACTTTTAAGGTCCACAGATTACAGAATGCCTCCAGACGTGCATCGGAATCTACTACTGGTCTTCCAGGGAACGATCAAAGCGTAGACTGTTTCAGACATTACTCCCATATAGGAAAGTGCGCATGGTGACTGTTGTATTGAATCCCGATGCCATTTCTGTGTTTCATCAACACTCTCATAGTCCACAGGTTACAGAATGCCTCCAGATGTGCATCGGAAACTACTACTAGTTTTCAAGGGAACGATCAAAGCGTAGACTGTTTGAGACATTACTTCCATGGAGGAAAGTGCGCATGGTGATTGTTGTATTCAATCCCGACGCTATTTCTGTGTTTCATCAACACTCAGATAGTCCACAGATTACAGAATGCCTCCAGATGTGCATGGGAAACTACTACTGGTCTTCCAGGGAACGATCAAAGCGTAGACTGTTTGAGACATTACTCCCATTGAGGAAGGTGTGAATGGTGACTGTTGTATTCAATACTGATGAAATTTCTGTGTTTCATCAACACTCAGATACTCCACAGATTACAGAATGCCTCCAGATGTGCATCGGAAAGTACTAGTGGTCTTCCAGGGAACGATCAAAGCTTAGACTGTTTGAGACATTACTCCCATGGAGGAAAGTGCGCGTGGTGACTGTTGTATTCAATCCCGATACAATTTCTGTGTTTGATCAACATTCTGATAGTCCAAAGATTACAGAATGCCTCCAGATGTGCATCGGAAGCTACTACTGGTCTTCCAGGGAACAATCAAAGCGTAGACTGTTTCAGACATTATTCCCATGGAGAAAAGTGCGCATGGTGACTGTTGTATTCAATCCCGATGCAATTTCTGTTTTTCATCAACACTTTTAAGGTCCACAGATTACAGAATGCCTCCAGACGTGCATCGGAAACTACTACTGGTCGTCCAGAGAACGATCAAAGCGTAGACTGTTTGAGACATTACTCCCATGGAGGAAAGTGCGCATGGTGACTGTTGTATTGAATCCCGATGCCATTTCTGTGTTTCATCAACACTCTCATAGTCCACAGGTTACAGAATGCCTCCAGATGTGCATCGGAAACTACTACTAGTTTTCAAGGGAACGATCAAAGCGTAGACTGTTTGAGACATTACTTCCATGGAGGAAAGTGCGCATGGTGATTGTTGTATTCAATCCCGACGCTATTTCTGTGTTTCATCAACACTCAGATAGTCCACAGATTACAGAATGCCTCCAGATGTGCATCGGAAACTACTACTGATGTTCCAGGGAATGATCAAAGCGTAGACTGTTAGAGACATTACTCCCATGGAGGAAAGTGCGTACGATGACTGTTGTATTCAATCCCGATGCAATTTCTGTGTTTCATCAACACTCTGATAGTCCACAGATTACAAAATGCCTCCAGATGTGCATCGGAACATACTTCTGGTCTTCCAGCGAACGATCAAAGCGTAAACTATTTGAGACATTATTCCCATGGAGGAAGGTGCGCATGGTGACTGTTGTATTCAATCCTGTTCCATATTCTGTGTTTCATCAACACTCAGATACTCCACAGATTACAGAATGTCAACAGATGTGCAGCGGAAACTAACGTTGGTCTTCCAGGGAACGATCAAAGCGTAGACTGTTTTAGACATTACTCCCATGGAGGAAAGTGCGCATGGTGCCTGTTGTATTCAATCACGATGCAATTTCTGTGTTTCATCAACACTCTGATAGTCCACAGATTACAGAATGCCTCCAGATGTGCATCGGAAACTACTACTGGTCTTCCAGGACACGATCATAACGTAGACTGCTTGAGACATTACTTGCATGGAGGAAAGTGCGCATGGTGACTGTTTTATTCAATCCCGATGCCATTTCTGTGTTTCATCAACACTCAGTTAGTCCACAGATTACAGAATGCCCCCAGATGTGCATCGGAACATACTTCTGGTCTTCCAGGGAACGATGAAAGCGTAGACTGTTTGAGACACTACTCCCATGGAGGAAAGTGCGCATGGTGACTGTTGTATTCAATCCCGATGCAATTTCTGTGTTTCATCAACACTCTGATAGTCCACAGATTACAAATTGCCTCCAGATGTGCATCGGAAACTACTACTGGTCTTCCAGGGAAAGATCAAAGCGTAAACTCTTTGAGACATTACTCCCATTGAGGAAGGTGTGCATGGTGAGTGTTGTATTCAATCCCGATGCAATTTCTGTGTTTCATCAACACTCAGATACTCCACAGATTACAGAATGCCTCCAGATGAGCATCGGAAACTACTATTGGTCTTCCAGGGAACGATCAGGTCTTAGACTGATTGAGACATTTCACCCATGGCGGAAAGTGCGCTTGGTGACTGTTGTATTCAATCCCGATGCAAATTCTGTGTTTCATCAACACTCTGATAGTATGCAGGTTACAGAATGCCTCCAGATGTGGATCGGTAACTACTACTGGTCTTCCTGGGAACGATCAAAGCGTAGACTGTTTGAGACATTACTCCCATGGAGGAAAGTGCTCATGGTGACTGTTGTATTCAATCCCGAGGCAATTTCTGTGTTTCAATCCATAGTTGGAAGGTCCACAGATTACAGAATGCCTCCAGATGTGCATGGGAAACTACTACTGGTCTTCCAGGGAACGATCAAAGCGTAGACTGTTTGAGACATTACTCCCATTGAGGAAGGTCTGCATGGTGACTGTTGTATTCAATCCCGATGCAATTTCTGTGTTTCATCAACACTCAGATACTCCACAGATTACAGAATGCCTCCAGATGTGCATCGGAAAGTACTAGTGGTCTTCCAGGGAACGATCAAATCTTAGACTGTTTAGACATTACTCCCATGGAGGAAAGTGCGCATGGTGACTGTTGTATTCAATCCCGATGCAATTTCTGTGTTTCATCAACACTCTGATAGTCCACAGATTACAAAATGCCTCCAGATGTGCATCGGAAACTACTACTGGTCTTCCAGGGAAAGATCAAAGCGTAACCTCTTTGAGACATTACTCCCATTGAGGAAGGTGTGCGTGGTGAGTGTTGTATTCAATCCCGATGCAATTTCTGTGTTTCATCAACACTCAGATACTCCTCAGATTACAGAATGCCTCCAGATAAGCATCGGAAACTACTATTGGTCTTCCAGGGAACGATCAGATCTTAGACTGATTGAGACATTTCACCCATGGCGGAAAGTGCGCTTGGTGACTGTTGTATTCAATCCCGATGCAATTTCTGTGTTTCATCAACACTCTGATAGTATACAGGTTACAGAATGCCTCCAGATGTGGATCGGTAACTACTACTGGTCTTCCTGGGAACGATCAAAGCGTAGACTGTTTGAGACATTACTCCCATGGAGGAAAGTGCGCATGGTGACTGTTGTATTGAATCCCGATGCCATTTCTGTGTTTCATCAACACTCTCATAGTCCACAGGTTACAGAATGCCTCCAGATGTGCATCGGAAACTACTACTAGTTTTCAAGGGAACGATCAAAGCGTAGACTGTTTGAGACATTACTCCCATGGAGGAAAGTGCTCATGGTGACTGTTGTATTCAATCCCGAGGCAATTTCTGTGTTTCAATCCATAGTTGGAAGGTCCACAGATTACAGAATGCCTCCAGATGTGCATGGGAAACTACTACTGGTCTTCCAGGGAACGATCAAAGCGTAGACTGTTTGAGACATTACTCCCATTGAGGAAGGTCTGCATGGTGACTGTTGTATTCAATCCCGATGCAATTTCTGTGTTTCATCAACACTCAGATACTCCACAGATTACAGAATGCCTCCAGATGTGCATCGGAAAGTACTAGTGGTCTTCCAGGGAACGATCAAATCTTAGACTGTTTGAGACATTACTCCCATGGAGGAAAGTGCGCATGGTGACTGTTGTATTCAATCCCGATGCAATTTCTGTTTTTCATCAACACTTTTAAGGTCCACAGATTACAGAATGCCTCCAGACGTGCATCGGAATCTACTACTGGTCTTCCAGGGAACGATCAAAGCGTAGACTGTTTCAGACATTACTCCCATATAGGAAAGTGCGCATGGTGACTGTTGTATTGAATCCCGATGCCATTTCTGTGTTTCATCAACACTCTCATAGTCCACAGGTTACAGAATGCCTCCAGATGTGCATCGGAAACTACTACTAGTTTTCAAGGGAACGATCAAAGCGTAGACTGTTTGAGACATTACTTCCATGGAGGAAAGTGCGCATGGTGATTGTTGTATTCAATCCCGACGCTATTTCTGTGTTTCATCAACACTCAGATAGTCCACAGATTACAGAATGCCTCCAGATGTGCATGGGAAACTACTACTGGTCTTCCAGGGAACGATCAAAGCGTAGACTGTTTGAGACATTACTCCCATTGAGGAAGGTGTGAATGGTGACTGTTGTATTCAATACTGATGAAATTTCTGTGTTTCATCAACACTCAGATACTCCACAGATTACAGAATGCCTCCAGATGTGCATCGGAAAGTACTAGTGGTCTTCCAGGGAACGATCAAAGCTTAGACTGTTTGAGACATTACTCCCATGGAGGAAAGTGCGCGTGGTGACTGTTGTATTCAATCCCGATACAATTTCTGTGTTTCATCAACATTCTGATAGTCCAAAGATTACAGAATGCCTCCAGATGTGCATCGGAAGCTACTACTGGTCTTCCAGGGAACAATCAAAGCGTAGACTGTTTCAGACATTATTCCCATGGAGAAAAGTGCGCATGGTGACTGTTGTATTCAATCCCGATGCAATTTCTGTTTTTCATCAACACTTTTAAGGTCCACAGATTACAGAATGCCTCCAGACGTGCATCGGAAACTACTACTGGTCGTCCAGAGAACGATCAAAGCGTAGACTGTTTGAGACATTACTCCCATGGAGGAAAGTGCGCATGGTGACTGTTGTATTGAATCCCGATGCCATTTCTGTGTTTCATCAACACTCTCATAGTCCACAGGTTACAGAATGCCTCCAGATGTGCATCGGAAACTACTACTAGTTTTCAAGGGAACGATCAAAGCGTAGACTGTTTGAGACATTACTTCCATGGAGGAAAGTGCGCATGGTGATTGTTGTATTCAATCCCGACGCTATTTCTGTGTTTCATCAACACTCAGATAGTCCACAGATTACAGAATGCCTCCAGATGTGCATCGGAAACTACTACTGATGTTCCAGGGAATGATCAAAGCGTAGACTGTTAGAGACATTACTCCCATGGAGGAAAGTGCGTACGATGACTGTTGTATTCAATCCCGATGCAATTTCTGTGTTTCATCAACACTCTGATAGTCCACAGATTACAAAATGCCTCCAGATGTGCATCGGAACATACTTCTGGTCTTCCAGCGAACGATCAAAGCGTAAACTATTTGAGACATTATTCCCATGGAGGAAGGTGCGCATGGTGACTGTTGTATTCAATCCTGTTCCATATTCTGTGTTTCATCAACACTCAGATACTCCACAGATTACAGAATGTCAACAGATGTGCAGCGGAAACTAACGTTGGTCTTCCAGGGAACGATCAAAGCGTAGACTGTTTTAGACATTACTCCCATGGAGGAAAGTGCGCATGGTGCCTGTTGTATTCAATCCCGATGCAATTTCTGTGTTTCATCAACACTCAGTTAGTCCACAGATTACAGAATGCCCCCAGATGTGCATCGGAAACTACTACTGGTCTTCCAGGGAAAGATCAAAGCGTAAACTCATTGAGACATTACTCCCATTGAGGAAGGTGTGCATGGAGAGTGTTGTATTCAATCCCGATGCAATTTCTGTGTTTCATCAACACTCAGATACTCTACAGATTACAGAATGCCTCCAGATAATCATCGGAAACTACTATTGGTCTTCCAGGGAACGATCAGATCTTAGACTGATTGAGACATTTCACCCATGGCGGAAAGTGCGCTTGGTGACTGTTGTATTCAATCCCGATGCAATTTCTGTGTTTCATCAACACTCTGATAGTATACAGGTTACAGAATGCCTCCAGATGTGGATCGGAAACTACTACTGGTCCTCCAGGGAACGATCAAAGCGTAGACTGTTTGAGACATTACTCCCATGGAGGAAAGTGCTCATGGTGACTGTTGTATTCAATCCCGAGGCAATTTCTGTGTTTCAATCCATAGTTAGAAGGTCCACAGATTACAGAATGCCTCCAGACGTGCATCGGAAACTACTACTGGTCATCCAGGGAACGATCAAAGCGTAGACTGTTTCAGTCATTACTCCCATGGAGGAAAGTGCGCATGGTGACTGTTGTATTCAATCCTGATGCAGTTTCTGTGTTTCATCAACACTCTGATAGTCCACAGATTACAGTATGCCACCAGATGTGCATCGGAAACTACTACTGGTCTTCCAGGGAACGATCAAAGCGTAGACTGTTTGAGAATTACTCCCATGGAGGAAAGTGCGCATGGTGACTGTTGTACTCAATCCCGATGCAATTTCTGTGTTTCATAAACACTCAGATACTACACAGATTACAGAATGCCTCCAGATGAGCATCGGAAACTACTATTGAACTTCAATGGAACGATCAGATCTTAGACTGATTGAGACATTTCTCCCATGGCGGAAAGTGCGCATGGTGACTGTTGTATTCAATCCCGATGCAATTTCTGTGTTTCATCAACACTCTGTTAGTATACAGGTTACAGAATGCCTCCAGATGTGGATCGGTAACTACTACTGGTCTTCCTGGGAACGATCAAAGCGTAGACTGTTTGAGACATTACTCCCATGGAGTAAAGTGCGCATGGTGACTGTTGTATTCAATCCCGAGGCAATTTCTGTGTTTCAGTCCATAGTTGGAAGGTCCACAGATTACAGAATGCCTCCAGATGTGCATGGGAAACTACTACTGGTCTTCCAGGGAACGATCAAAGCGTAGACTGTTTGAGACATTACTCCCATTGAGGAAGGTGTGCATGGTGACTGTTGTATTCAATCCTGATGCAATTTCTGTGTTTCATCAACACTCAGATACTCCACAGATTACAGAATGCCTCCAGATGTGCATCGGAAATTACTAGTGGTCTTCCAGGGAACGATCAAAGCTTAGACTGTTTGAGACATTACTCCCATGGAGGAAAGTGCGCGTGGTGACTGTGGTATTCAATCCCGATACAATTTCTGTGTTTCATCAACATTCTGATAGTCCAAAGATTACAGAATGCCTCCAGATGTGCATCGGAAGCTACTACTTGTCTCCCAGGGAACAATCAAAGCGTAGACTGTTTCAGACATTATTCCCATGGAGAAAAAGGCGCATGGTGACTGTTGTATTCAATCCCGATGCAATTTCTGTTTTTCATCAACACTTTTAAGGTCCACAGATTACAGAATGCCTCCAGACGTGCATCGGAAACTACTACTGGTCGTCCAGAGAACGATCAAAGCGTAGACTGTTTCAGACATTACTCCCATGGAGGAAAGTGCGTACGATGACTGTTGTATTCAATCCCGATGCAATTTCTGTGTTTCATCAACACTCTGATAGTCCACAGATTACAAAATGCCTCCACATGTGCATCGGAACATACTTCTGGTCTTCCAGCGAACGATCAAAGCGTAAACTATTTGAGACATTATTCCCATGGAGGAAGGTGCGCATGGTGACTGTTGTATTCAATCCTGTTCCATATTCTGTGTTTCATCAACACTCAGATACTCCACAGATTACAGAATGTCAACAGATGTGCAGCGGAAACTAACGTTGGTCTTCCAGGGAACGATCAAAGCGTAGACTGTTTTAGACATTACTCCCATGGAGGAAAGTGCGCATGGTGCCTGTTGTATTCAATCCCGATGCAATTTCTGTGTTTCATCAACACTCAGTTAGTCCACAGATTACAGAATACCCCCAGATGTGCATCGGAAACTACTACTGGTCTTCCAGGGAAAGATCAAAGCGTAAACTCATTGAGACATTACTCCCATTGAGGAAGGTGTGCATGGAGAGTGTTGTATTCAATCCCGATGCAATTTCTGTGTTTCATCAACACTCAGATACTCTACAGATTACAGAATGCCTCCAGATAATCATCGGAAACTACTATTGGTCTTCCAGGGAACGATCAGATCTTAGACTGATTGAGACATTTCACCCATGGCGGAAAGTGCGCTTGGTGACTGTTGTATTCAATCCCGATGCAATTTCTGTGTTTCATCAACACTCTGATAGTATACAGATTACAGAATGCCTCCAGACGTGCATCGGAAACTACTACTGGTCCTCCAGGGAACGATCAAAGCGTAGACTGTTTCAGTCATTACTCCCATGGAGGAAAGTGCGCATGGTGACTGTTGTATTCAATCCTGATGCAGTTTCTGTGTTTCATCAACACTCTGATAGTCCACAGATTACAGTATGCCACCAGATGTGCATCGGAAACTACTACTGGTCTTCCAGGGAACGATCAAAGCGTAGACTGTTTGAGAATTACTCCCATGGAGGAAAGTGCGCATGGTGACTGTTGTACTCAATCCCGATGCAATTTCTGTGTTTCATAAACACTCAGATACTACACAGATTACAGAATGCCTCCAGATGAGCATCGGAAACTACTATTGAACTTCAATGGAACGATCAGATCTTAGACTGATTGAGACATTTCTCCCATGGCGGAAAGTGCGCATGGTGACTGTTGTATTCAATCCCGATGCAATTTCTGTGTTTCATCAACACTCTGTTAGTATACAGGTTACAGAATGCCTCCAGATGTGGATCGGTAACTACTACTGGTCTTCCTGGGAACGATCAAAGCGTAGACTGTTTGAGACATTACTCCCATGGAGTAAAGTGCGCATGGTGACTGTTGTATTCAATCCCGAGGCAATTTCTGTGTTTCAGTCCATATTTGGAAGGTCCACAGATTACAGAATGCCTCCAGATGTGCATGGGAAACTACTACTGGTCTTCCAGGGAACGATCAAAGCGTAGACTGTTTGAGACATTACTCCCATTGAGGAAGGTGTGCATGGTGACTGTTGTATTCAATCCTGATGCAATTTCTGTGTTTCATCAACACTCAGATACTCCACAGATTACAGAATGCCTCCAGATGTGCATCGGAAATTACTAGTGGTCTTCCAGGGAACGATCAAAGCTTAGACTGTTTGAGACATTACTCCCATGGAGGAAAGTGCGCGTGGTGACTGTGGTATTCAATCCCGATACAATTTCTGTGTTTCATCAACATTCTGATAGTCCAAAGATTACAGAATGCCTCCAGATGTGCATCGGAAGCTACTACTTGTCTCCCAGGGAACAATCAAAGCGTAGACTGTTTCAGACATTATTCCCATGGAGAAAAAGGCGCATGGTGACTGTTGTATTCAATCCCGATGCAATTTCTGTTTTTCATCAACACTTTTAAGGTCCACAGATTACAGAATGCCTCCAGACGTGCATCGGAAACTACTACTGGTCGTCCAGAGAACGATCAAAGCGTAGACTGTTTCAGACATTACTCCCATGGAGGAAAGTGCGCATGGTGACTGTTGTATTCAATCCCGATGCAATTTCTGTGGTTCATCAACACTCCTCTGATAGTCCACAGATTATAGAATGCCTCCAGACGTGCTTCGGAAATTACTACTGGTCTTCCAGGGAACGATCAAAGCGTAGACCATTTGAGACATTACTTTTATGGAGGAAAGTGCGCATGGTGACTGTTGTATTCAGTCCCGATACAATTTCTGTGTTTCATCAAAACTCTGATAGGCCACAGATTACAGAATACCTCCAGATGTGCATCGAAAACTACTACTGGCCTTCAAGGGAAAGACCAAAGCGTAGAATGTTTGAGACATTTTTCCCATGAAGGAAAGTGCGCATGGTGACTGTTGTATTCAATCCCGATATAATTTCTGTGTTTCATCAACACTCAGATAGTCCACAGATTACAGATTGTCTCAAGATGTGCATCGGAAACTACTACTGGTCTTCCTAGGTACGATCAAAGATTAGACTGTTTCAGACATTACTCCCATGGAGGAAAGTGCGCATGGTGACTATTGTATTCAATCCCGATGCAATTTATGTGTTTCATCAACAGTCTGATAGTCCACAGATTACAGAATGCCTCCAGATGTGCATCGGAAGCTACTACGGGTCTTCCAGGGAACGATCAAAGCTTAGCCTGTATGAGAATTACTCACATGGAGGAAAGTGCACATGGTGACTATTTTACTCAATCCCGATGAATTTTCTGTGTTTCATCACCACTCTGATAGTCCACAGATTACAGAATGCCTCCAGATGTGCATCGGAAACTACTACTGGTCTTCCTGGGAACGACCAAAGTGTAGACTGTCTGAGACAATACTCCCATGGAGGAAAGTGCGCATGGTGACTGTTGTATTGAATCCCGATGCCATTTCTGTGTTTCATCAACACTCTCATAGTCCACAGGTTACAGAATGCCTCCAGATGTGCATCGGAAACTACTACTAGTTTTCAAGGGAACGATCAAAGCGTAGACTGTTTGAGACATTACTTCCATGGAGGAAAGTGCGCATGGTGATTGTTGTATTCAATCCCGACGCTATTTCTGTGCTTCATCAACACTCAGATAGTCCACAGATTACAGAATGCCTCCAGATGTGCATCGGAAACTACTACTGGTCTTCCAGGGATTGATCAAAGCGTAGACTGTTAGAGACATTACTCCCATGGAGGAAAGTGCGTACGGTGACTGTTGTATTTAATCCGGATGCAATTTCTGTGTTTCAATCCACACTTTGAAGGTCCACAGATTACAGAATGCCTCCAGACGTGCATCGGAAACTACTACTGGTCTTCCACGGAACGATAAAAGCGTAGACTGTTTGAGAATTACCCCCATGGAGGAAAGTGCGCATGGTGACTGTTGTATTCAATCCCGATGCAATTTCTGTGTTTCATCAACACTCTGATAGTCCACAGATTACAAAATGCCTCCAGATGTGCATCGGAACATACTTCTGGTCTTCCAGCGAACGATCAAAGCGTAAACTATTTGAGACATTACTCCCATGGAGGAAGGTGCGCATGGTGACTGTTGTATTCAATCCTGTTCCATATTCTGTGTTTCATCAACACTCAGATACTCGACAGATTACAGAATGTCAACAGATGTGCATCGGAAACTAACGTTGGTCTTCCAGGGAACGATCAAAGCGTAGACTGTTTTAGACATTACTCCCATGGAGGAAAGTGCGCATGGTGCCTGTTGTATTCAATCCCGATGCAATTTCTGTGTTTCATCAACACTCAGTTAGTCCACAGATTACAGAATGCCCCCAGATGTGCATCGGAACATACTTCTGGTCTTCCAGGGAACGATGAAAGCGTAGTCTGTTTGAGACACTACTTCCATGGAGGAAAGTGCGCATGGTGAATGTTGTATTCAATCCCGATGCAATTTCTGTGTTTCATCAACACTCTGATAGTCCACAGATTACAAAATGCCTCCAGATGTGGATCGGTAACTACTACTGGTCTTCCTGGGAACGATTAAAGCGTAGACTGTTTGAGACATTACTCCCATGGAGTAAAGTGCGCATGGTGACTGTTGTATTCAATCCCGAGGCAATTTCTGTGTTTCAATCCATAGTTGGAAGGTCCACAGATTACAGAATGCCTCCAGACGTGCATCGGAAACTACTACTGGTCTTCCAGGGAACGATCAAAGCGTAGACTGTTTCAGACATTACTCCCATGGAGGAAAGTGCGCATGGTGACTGTTGTATTCAATCCTGATGCAATTTCTGTGTTTCATCAACACTCAGATACTCCACAGATTACAGAATGCCTCCAGATGTGCATCGGAAAGTACTAGTGGTCTTCCAGGGAACGATCAAAGCGTAGACTGTTTGAGACATTACTCCCATGGAGTAAAGTGCGCATGGTGACTGTTGTATTCAATCCCGATGCAATTTCTGTGGTTCATCAACACTCCTCTGATAGTCCACAGATTATAGAATGCCTCCAGACGTGCTTCGGAAACTACTACTGGTCTTCCAGGGAAAGATCAAAGCGTAGACCATTTGAGACATTACTTTTATGGAGGAAAGTGCGCATGGTGACTGTTGTATTCAGTCCTGATGCAATTTCTGTGTTTCATCAAAACTCTGATAGGCCACAGATTACAGAATACCTCCAGATGTGCATCGAAAACTACTACTGGCCTTCAAGGGAAAGACCAAAGCGTAGAATGTTTGAGACATATTTCCCATGAAGGAAAGTGCGCATGGTGACTGTTGTATTCAATCCCGATATAATTTCTGTGTTTCATCAACACTCAGATAGTCCACAGATTACAGATTGTCTCAAGATGTGCATCGGAAACTACTACTGGTCTTCCTAGGTACGATCAAAGCTTAGACTGTTTCAGACATTACTCCCATGGAGGAAAGTGCGCATGGTGACTATTGTATTCAATCCCGATGCAATTTCTGTGTTTCATCAAAACTCTGATAGGCCACAGATTACAGAATACCTCCAGATGTGCATCGAAAACTACTACTGGCCTTCAAGGGAAAGACCAAAGCGTAGAATGTTTGAGACATATTTCCCATGAAGGAAAGTGCGCATGGTGACTGTTGTATTCAATCCCGATATAATTTCTGTGTTTCATCAACACTCAGATAGTCCACAGATTACAGATTGTCTCAAGATGTGCATCGGAAACTACTACTGGTCTTCCTAGGTACGATCAAAGCTTAGACTGTTTCAGACATTACTCCCATGGAGGAAAGTGCGCATGGTGACTATTGTATTCAATCCCGATGCAATTTATGTGTTTCATCAACAGTCTGATAGTCCACAGATTACAGAATGCCTCCAGATGTGCATCGGAAACTACTTCTGGTCTTCCACGGAACGATAAAAGCGTAGACTGTTTGAGAATTACCCCCATGGAGGAAAGTGCGCATGGTGACTGTTGTATTCAATCCCGATGCTATTTCTGTGTTTCATCAACACTCTGATAGTCCACAGATTACAAAATGCCTCCAGATGTGCATCGGAACATACTTCTGGTCTTCCAGCGAACGATCAAAGCGTAAACTATTTGAGACATTACTCTTATGGAGGAAGGTGCGCATGGTGACTGTTGTATTCAATCCTGTTCCATATTCTGTGTTTCATCAACACTCAGATACTCCACAGATTACAGAATGTCTCCAGATGTGCATCGGAAACTAACGTTGGTCTTCCAGGGAACGATCAAAGCGTAGACTGTTTGAGACATTACTCCCATGGAGGAGAGTGCTCATGGTGCCTGTTGTATTGAATCCCGATGCAATATCTGTGTTTCATCAACAGTCTGATGGTCCACAGACTACAGAATGCCTCCAGATGTGCATCGTACACTACTACTGGTCTTCCACGGAACGATAAAAGCGTAGACTGTTTGAGAATTACCCCCATGGAGGAATGTGCGCATGGTGACTGTTGTATTGAATCCCGATGCAATTTCTGTGTTTCATAAACACTCTGATACTCCACGGTTTACAGAATACCTCCAGATGTGCATCGGAAACTATTACTGGCCTTCAAGGGAACGATCAAAGCGTAGAATGTTTGAGACATTTTTCCCATGAAAGAAAGTGCGCATGGTGACTGTTGTATTCAATCCCGAAGTAATTTTTTTGTTTGATCAACACTCAGATAGTCCACAGATTACAGAAGGCCTCCAGATGTGCAGTTGAAACTACTACTGGTCTTCCACTGAACGATCAAAGCGTAGACTGTTTGAGACATTACTCCTATGGGGGGAACTGCGCATGGAGAATGTTGTATTCAATCCCGATGCATTTTCTGTGTTTCATAAACACTCTGATAGTCCACAGATTACAGAATGCCTCCAGATGTGCATCGGAAACTACTACTGGTCTTCCAGGGAACGATCAAAGCGTAGACTGTTAGAGACATTTCTCCCATGGTGGAAAGTGCGCGTGGTGACTGTTGTATTCAATCCCGATGCAATTTCTGTGTTTCATCAACACTCTGATAGTCCACAGATTACAGATTGTCTCCAGATGTGCATCGTAAACTACTACTGGTCTTCCAGGGAACGATCAAAACGTAGACTGTTTGAGACATTACTCCCATGGAGGAAAGTGCGCATGAAGACTGTTGTATTCAATCCCGATGCAATTTCTGTGTTTCATCAACACTCTGATAGTCCACGGATTACAGAATGCCTCAAGATGTGCATCGTAAACTACTACTGGTCTTCCAGGGAACGATCAAAACGTAGACTGTTTGAGACATTACTCCCATAAAGGAAAGTGTGCATGAAGACTGTTGTATTCAATCCCGATGCAATTTCTGTGTTTCTTCGACACTCTGATAGTCCACGGATTACAGAATGCCTCCAGATGTGCATCGGAAACTACTACTGGTCTTCCAGGGAACGATCAATGCGTAGCCTGTATTAGAATTACTCACATGGAGGAAAGTGCACATGGTGACTGTTTTACTCAATCCCGATGCATTTTCTGAGTTTCATCAACACTCTGATAGTCCACAGATTACAGAATGCCTCCAGATGTGCATCGGAAACTACTTCTGGTCTTCCACGGAACGATAAAAGCGTAGACTGTTTGAGAATTACCCCCATGGAGGAAAGTGCGCATGGTGACTGTTGTATTCAATCCCGATGCTATTTCTGTGTTTCATCAACACTCTGATAGTCCACAGATTACAAAATGCCTCCAGATGTGCATCGGAACATACTTCTGGTCTTCCAGCGAACGATCAAAGCGTAAACTATTTGAGACATTACTCCCATGGAGGAAGGTGCGCATGGTGACTGTTGTATTCAATCCTGTTCCATATTCTGTGTTTCATCAACACTCAGATACTCCACAGATTACAGAATGTCTCCAGATGTGCATCGGAAACTAACGTTGGTCTTCCAGGGAACGATCAAAGCGTAGACTGTTTGAGACATTACTCCCATGGAGGAAAGTGCGCATGGTGACTGTTGTATTCAATCCCGATGCAATTTCTGTGTTTCATCAACACTCTGATACTCCACAGATTACAGAATACCTCCAGATGTGCATCGGAAACTACTACTGGTCTTCCAGGGAACGATCAAGGCGTAGACTGTTAGAGACATTTCTCCCATGGTGGAAAGTGCGCGTGGTGACTGTTGTATTCAATCCCGATGCAATTTCTGTGTTTCATCAACACTCTGATAGTCCACAGATTACAGATTGTCTCCTGATGTGCATCGTAAACTACTACTGGTCTTCCGGAGAACGATCAAAACGTAGACTGTTTGAGACATTACTCCCATGGAGGAAAGTGCGCATGGTGACTGTTGTATTCATTCCCGATGCAATTTCTGTGTTTCATCAACACTCTGATAGGCCACAGATTACAGAATACCTCCAGATGTGCATCGGAAACTACTACTGGCCTTCAAGGGAACGATCAAAGCGTAGAATGTTTGAGACATTTTTCCCATGAAAGAAAGTGCGCATGGTGACTGTTGTATTCAATCCCGATGTAATTTTTTTGTTTGATCAACACTCAGATAGTCCACAGATTACAGAATGCCTCCAGATGTGCATTAGAAACTGCTACTGGTCTTCCAGGGAATTATCGAAGCGTAGCCTGTTAGAGACATTACTTCCATGGAGGAAAAAGCGCATGGTGACGGCTTTATTCCATCCCGATGCAATTTCTGTGTTTCATCAACACTCTGATAGTCCACAGATTACAGAATGCCTCCAGATGTGCATCGGAAACTACTACTGGTCTTCCAGGGAACGATCAAAGCGTAGACTGTTAGAGACATATCTCCCATGGTAAAAAGTGCGCGTGGTGACTGTTGTATTCAGTCCCGATGACATTTATGTGTTTCATCAACACTCTGATAGTCCACAGATTACAGATTGTCTCCAGATGTGCATCGTAAACTACTACTGGTCTTCCAGGGAACGATCAAAACGTAGACTGTTTGAGACATTACTCCCATGGAGGAAAGTGCGCATGAAGGCTGTTGTATTCAATCCCGATGCAATTTCTGTGTTTCATCAACACTCTGATAGTCCACGGATTACAGAAAGCCTCCAGATGTGCATCGGAAATTACTACTGGTCTTCCAGGGAACGATCAAAGCGTAGCCTGTATTAGAATTACTCACATGGAGGAAAGTGCACATGGTGACTGTTTTACTCAATCCCGATGCATTTTCTGAGTTTCATCAACACTCTGATAGTCCACAGATTACAGAATGCCTCCAGATGTGCATCGGAAACTACTTCTGGTCTTCCAGGGAACGATCAAAGCATAGACTGTTAGAGACATTACTTCCATGGAGGAAAGTGCGCATGGTGACGGCTGTATTCAATCCCGATGCAATTGCTGTGTTTCATCATTACTCTGATAGTCCACAGATTACAGACTGCCTCCAGATGTGCATCGGGAACTACTACTGGTCTTCCAGGGAACGATCAAAGAATAGCCTGTTCGAGACATTACTCCCATGGAGGAAAGTGCGCATGGTGCCTCTTGTATTCAATCCCGATGCATTTTCTGAGTTTCATCAACACTCTGATAGTCCACAGATTACAGAATGCCTCCAGATGTGCATCGTAAACTACTACTGGACTTCCAGGGAACGATCAAAACGTAGACTGTTTGAGACATTACCACCATGTAGGAAAGATCGCATGGTGATTGTTGTATTCAATCCCGATGCAATTTCTGTGTTTCATCAACACTCTGACAGTCCACAGATTTCAGAATGCCTCCAGACTTGCTTCGGAAACTACTACTGGTCTTCCAGAGAACGATCAAAGAGTAGACTGTTTGAGACATTACTCCCATGGAGGAAAGTACGCATGGTGACTATTATATTCAGTCCTGATGCAATTTCTGTGTTTCATCAACACTCTGTTAGTCCACAGATTACTGAATGCCTCCAGATGTGCATCGGAAACTACTACTGGCCTTCAAGGGAACGATCAAAGCGTAGAATGTTTGAGACATTTTTCCCATGAAGGAAAGTGCGCATGGTGACTGTTGTATTCAATCCCATTGTAATTTTTTTGTTTGATCAACACTCAGATAGTCCACAGATTACAGAATGCCTCCAGATGTGCATTAAAAACTGCTACTGGTCTTCCAGGGAATTATCAAAGCGTAGACTGTTAGAGACATTACTTCCATGGAGGAAAGTGTGCATGGTGACGGCTTTATTCAATCCCGATGCAATTTTTGTGTTTCATCAACACACTGATAGTCCACAGGTTACAGAATGCCTCCAGATGTGCATCGGAAACTACTACTGGTCTTCCAGGGAACGATCAAAGCGTAGACTGTTAGAGACATTTCTCCCATGGTGGAAAGTGCGCGTGGTGACTGTTGTATTCAATCCCGATGCAATTTCTGTGTTTCATCAACACTCTGATAGTCCACAGATTACAGATTGTCTCCAGATGTGCATCGTAAACTACTACTGGTCTTCCAGGGAACGATCAGATCTTAGACTGATTGAGACATTTCTCCCATGGCGGAAAGTGCGCATGGTGACTGTTGTATTCAATCCCGATGCAATTTCTGTGTTTCATCAACACTCTGATAGTCCACAGATTACAGATTGTCTCCAGATGTGCATCGTAAACTACTACTGGTCTTCCAGGGAACGATCAAAACGTAGACTGTTTGAGACATTACTCCCATAAAGGAAAGTGCGCATGAAGTCTGTTGTATTCAATCCCGATGCAATTTCTGTGTTTCATCAACACTCTGATAGTCCACGGATTACAGAATGCCTCCAGATGTGCATCGTAAACTACTACTGGTCTTCCAGGGAACGATCAAAACGTAGACTGTTTGAGACATTACTCCCATAAAGGAAAGTGCGCATGAAGACTGTTGTATTCAATCCCGATGCAATTTCTGTGTTTCTTCGACACTCTGATAGTCCACGGAGAACAGAATGCCTCCAGATGTGCATCGGAAACTACTACTGGTCTTCCAGGGAACGATCAATGCGTAGCCTGTATTAGAATTACTCACATGGAGGAAAGTGCACATGGTGACTGTTTTACTCAATCCCGATGCATTTTCTGAGTTTCATCAACACTCTGATAGTCCACAGATTACAGAATGCCTCCAGATGTGCATCGGAAACTACTTCTGGTCTTCCACGGAACGATAAAAGCGTAGACTGTTTGAGAATTACCCCCATGGAGGAAAGTGCGCATGGTGACTGTTGTATTCAATCCCGATGCTATTTCTGTGTTTCATCAACACTCTGATAGTCCACAGATTACAAAATGCCTCCAGATGTGCATCGGAACATACTTCTGGTCTTCCAGCGAACGATCAAAGCGTAAACTATTTGAGACATTACTCCCATGGAGGAAGGTGCGCATGGTGACTGTTGTATTCAATCCTGTTCCATATTCTGTGTTTCATCAACACTCAGATACTCCACAGATTACAGAATGTCTCCAGATGTGCATCGGAAACTAACGTTGGTCTTCCAGGGAACGATCAAAGCGTAGACTGTTTGAGACATTACTCCCATGGAGGAAAGTGCGCATGGTGCCTGTTGTATTCAATCCCGATGCAATTTCTGTGTTTCATGAACACTCTGATAGTCCACAGATTACAGATTGTCTCCTGATGTGCATCGTAAACTACTACTGGTCTTCCGGGGAACGATCAAAACGTAGACTGTTTGAGACATTACTCCCATGGAGGAAAGTGCGCATGGTGACTGTTGTATTCAATCCCGATGCAATTTCTGTGTTTCATCAACACTCTGATAGGCCACAGATTACAGGATACCTCCAGATGTGCATCGGAAACTACTACTGGCCTTCAAGGGAACGATCAAAGCGTAGAATGTTTGAGACATTTTTCCCATGAAAGAAAGTGCGCATGGTGACTGTTGTATTTAATCCCGATGTAATTTTTTTGTTTGATCAACACTCAGATAGTCCACAGATTACAGAATGCCTCCAGATCTGCATTAGAAACTGCTACTGGTCTTCCAGGGAATTATCAAAGCGTAGACTGTTAGAGACATTACTTCCATGGAGGAAAGTGCGCATGGTGACGGCTTTATTCAATCCCGATGCAATTTCTGTGTTTCATCAACACTCTGATAGTCCACAGATTACAGAATGCCTCCAGATGTGCATCGGAAACTACTACTGGTCATCCAGGGAACGATCAAAGCGTAGACTGTTATAGACATTTCTCCCATGGTGGAAAGTGCGCGTGGTGACTGTTGTATTCAATCCCGATGACATTTCTGTGTTTCATCAACACTCTGATAGTCCACAGATTACAGATTGTCTCCAGATGTTCATCGTAAACTACTACTGGTCTTTTAGGGAACGATCAAAACGTAGACTGTTTGAGACATTACTCCCATGGAGGAAAGTGCGCATGAAGGCTGTTGTATTCAATCCCGATGCAATTTCTGTGTTTCATCAACACTCTGATAGTCCACGGATTACAGAATGCCTCCAGATGTGTATCGGAAATTACTACTGGTCTTCCAGTGAACGATCAAAGCGTAGCCTGTATTAGAATTACTCACATGGAGGAAAGTGCACATGGTGACTGTTTTACTCAATCCCGATGCATTTTCTGAGTTTCATCAACACTCTGATAGTCCACAGGTTACAGAATGCCTCCAGATGTGCATCGGAAACTACTTCTGGTCTTCCAGGGAACGATCAAAGCATAGACTGTTAGAGACATTACTTCCATGGAGGAAAGTGCGCATGGTGACGGCTGTATTCAATCCCGATGCAATTGCTGTGTTTCATCATTACTCTGATAGTCCACAGATTACAGACTGCCTCCAGATGTGCATCGGGAACTACTACTGGTCTTCCAGGGAACCATCAAAGAATAGCCTGTTTGAGACATTACTCCCATGGAGGAAAGTGCGCATGTTGCCTGTTGTATTCAATCCCGATTCAATTTCTTTGTTTCATCAACACTCTCATAGCCCACAGATTACAGAATGCCTCCATATGTTAATCGGAAACTACTACTGGTCTTCCAGGGAACGATCAAAGCATAGACTGTTAGAGACATTACTCCCATGGAGGAAAGTGCGCATGGTGCCTGTTGTATTCAATCCCGATGCAATTTCTGTGTTTCATCAACAGTCTGATGGTCCACAGACTACAGAATGCATCCAGATGTGCATCGTAAACTACTACTGGTCTTCCACAGAACGATAAAAGCGTAGACTGTTTGAGAAATACCCCCATGGAGGAAAGTGCGCATGGTGACTGTTGTATTCAATCCCGATGCAATTTCTGTGTTTCATCAACACTCTGATAGTCCACAGATTACAGAATGCCTCCAGACTTGCTTCGGAAACTACTACTGGTCTTCCAGAGAACGATCAAAGAGTAGACTGTTTGAGACATTACTCCCATGGAGGAAAGTGCGCATGGTGACTGTTGTATTCAATCGCGATGTAATTTCTGTGTTTCATCAACACTCTGATAGTCCACAGATTACAGAATGCCTCCAGATGTTAATCGGAAACTACTACTGGTCTTCCAGGGAACGATCAAAGCGTAGAATGTTTGAGACATTTTTCCCATGAAGGAAAGTGCGCATGGTGACTGTTGTAATCTATCCCGATGTAATTTTTTTGTTTGATCAGCACTCAGATAGTCCACAGATTACAGAATGCCTCCAGATGTGCATTAGAAACTGCTACTGGTCTTCCAGGGATTTATCAAAACGTAGACTGTTAGAGACATTACTTCCATGGAGGAAAGTGTGCATGGTGACGGCTTTATTCAATCCCGATGCAATTTCTGTGTTTCATCAACACTCTGATAGTCCACAGATTACAGAATGCCTCCAGATGTGCATCGGAAACTACTACTGGTCTTCCAGGGAACGATCAAAGCGTAGACTGTTAGAGACATTTCTCCCATGGTGGAAAGTGCGCGTGGTGACTGTTGTATTCAATCCCGATGCCATTTCTGTGTTTCATCAACACTCTGATAGTCCACAGATTACAGAATGCCTCCAGATGTGCATCGGAAACTACTACTGGTCTTCCAGGGAACGATCAAAGCGTAGACTGTAAGAGATATTTCTCCCATGGTGGAAAGTGCGCGTGGTGACTGTTGTATTCAATCCCGATGCAATTTCTGTGTTTCATCAACACTCTGATAGTCCACAGATTAAAGATTGTCTCCAGATGTACATCGTAAACTACTACTGGTCTTCCAGGGAACGATCAAAACGTAGACTGTTTGAGACATTACTCCCATGGAGGAAAGTGCGCATGAAGACTGTTGTATTCAATCCCGATGCAATTTCTGTGTTTCATCAACACTCTGATAGTCCACGGATTACAGAATGCCTCCAGATGTGCATCGTAAACTACTACTGGTCTTCCAGGGAACGATCAAAACGTAGACTGTTTGAGACATTACTCCCATGGAGGAAAGTGCGCATGGTGACTGTTGTATTCAATCCCGATGCAATTTCTGTGTTTCATCAACACTCTGATAGCCCACAGATTACAGAATGCCTCCAGATGTTAATCGGAAACTACTACTGGTCTTCCAGGGAACGATCAAAATAGACTGTTAGAGACATTACTCCCATGGAGGAAAGTGCGCATGGTGCCTGTTGTATTCAATCCCGATGCAATTTCTGTGTTTCATCAACAGTGTGATAGTCCACAGACTACAGAATGCCTCCAGATGTGCATCGTAAACTACTACTGGTCTTCCAGGGAACGATCAAAACGTAGACTGTTTGAGACATTACCACCATGGAGGAAAGAGCGCATGGTGACTGTTGTATTCAATCCCGATGCAATTTCTGTGTTTCATCAACACTCTGATAGTCCACAGATTTCAGAATGCCTCCAGACTTGCTTCGGAAACTACTACTGGTCTTCCAGAGAACGATCAAAGAGTAGACTGTTTGAGACATTACTCCCATGGAGGAAAGTGCGCATGGTGACTGTTGTATTCAGTCCCGATGCAATTTCTGTGTTTCATCAACACTCTAATAGTCCACAGATTACTAAATGCCTCCAGATGTGCATCGGAAACTACTACTGGCCTTCAAGGGAACGATCAAAGCGTAGAATGATTGAGACATTTTTCCCATGAAGGAAAGTGCGCATGGTGACTGTTTTATTCAATCCCGATGTAATTTTTTTGTTTGATCAACACTCAGATAGTCCACAGATTTCAGAATGCCTCCAGACTTGCTTCGGAAACTACTACTGGTCTTCCAGAGAACGATCAAAGAGTAGACTGTTTGAGACATTACTCCCATGGAGGAAAGTGCGCATGGTGACTGTTGTATTCAATCCCGATGCAATTTCTGTGTTTCATCAACACTCTGATAGTCCACAGATTACAGATTGTCTCCAGATGTGCATCGTAAACTACTACTGGTCTTCCAGGGAACGATCAGATCTTAGACTGATTGAGACATTTCTCCCATGGCGGAAAGTGCGCATGGTGACTGTTGTATTGAATCCCGATGCAATTTCTGTGTTTCATCAACACTCTGTTGGTATACAGGTTACAGAATGCCTCCAGATGTGGATCGGTAACTACTACTGGTCTTCCTGGGAACGATCAAAGCGTAGACTGTTTGAGACATTACTCCCATGGAGTAAAGTGCGCATGGTGACTGTTGTATTCAATCCCGAGGCAATTTCTGTGTTTCAATCCATAGTTGGAAGGTCCACAGATTACAGAATGCCTCCAGATGTGCATGGGAAACTACTACTGGTCTTCCAGGGAACGATCAAAGCGTAGACTGTTTGAGACATTACTCCCATTGAGGAAGGTGTGCATGGTGACTGTTGTATTCAATCCCGATGCAATTTCTGTGTTTCATCAACACTCAGATACTCCACAGATTACAGAATGCCTCAAGATGTGCATCGGAAAGTACTACTGGTCTTCCAGGGAACAATCAAAGCGTAGACTGTTTCAGACATTATTCCCATGGAGAAAAGTGCGCATGGTGACTGTTGTATTCAATCCCGATGCAATTTCTGTTTTTCATCAACACATTTAAGGTCCACAGATTACAGAATGCCTCCAGACGTGCATCGGAAACTACTACTGGTCTTCCAGGGAACGATCAAAGCGTAGACTGTTTCAGACATTACTCCCATGGAGGAAAGTGCGCATGGTGACTGCTTTATTGAATCCCGATGCAATTTCTGTGTTTCATCAACACTCCTCTGATAGTCCACAGATTATAGAATGCCTCCAGACGTGCTTCGGAAACAACTACTGATCTTCCAGGAAACGATCAAAGCGTAGACCATTTGAGACATTACTTTTATGGAGGAAAGTGCGCATGGTGACTTTTGTATTCAGTCCCGATGCAATTTCTGTGTTTCATCAACACTCTGATAGGCCACAGATTACAGAATACCTCCAGATGTGCATCGAAAACTACTACTGGCCTTCAAGGGACAGACCAAAGCGTAGAATGTTTGAGACATTTTTCCCATGAAGGAAAGTGCGCATGGTGACTGTTGTATTCAATCCCGATGCAATTTCTGTGTTTCATCAACACTCTGATAGTCCACAGATTAAAGATTGTCTCCAGATGTGCATCGTAAACTACTACTGGTCTTCCAGGGAACGATCAAAGCGTAGACTGTTTGAGACATTACTCCCATGGAGGAAAGTGCGCATGAAGACTGTTGTATTCAATCCCGATGCAATTTCTGTGTTTCATCAACACTCTGATTGTCCACGGATTACAGAATGCCTCCAGATGTGCATCGTAAACTACTACTGGTCTTCCAGGGAACGATCAAAACGTAGACTGTTTGAGACATTACTCCCATGGAGGAAAGTGCGCATGGTGACTGTTGTATTCAATCCCGATGCAATTTCTGTGTTTCATCAACACTCTGATAGCCCACAGATTACAGAATGCCTCCAGATGTTAATCGGAAACTACTACTGGTCTTCCAGGGAACGATCAAAGCATAGACTGTTAGAGACATTACTCCCATGGAGGAAAGTGCGCATGGTGCCTGTTGTATTCAATCCCGATGCAATTTCTGTGTTTCATCAACAGTGTGATAGTCCACAGACTACAGATTGCCTCCAGATGTGCATCGTAAACTACTACTGGTCTTCCAGGGAACGATCAAAACGTAGACTGTTTGAGACATTACCACCATGGAGGAAAGAGCGCATGGTGACTGTTGTATTCAATCCCGATGCAATTTCTGTGTTTCATCAACACTCTGATAGTCCACAGATTTCAGAATGCCTCCAGACTTGCTTCGGAAACTACTACTGGTCTTCCAGAGAACGATCAAAGAGTAGACAGTTTGAGACATTACTCCCATGGAGGAAAGTGCGCATGGTGACTGTTGTATTCAGTCCCGATGCAATTTCTGTGTTTCATCAACACTCTGATAGTCCACAGATTATTAAATGCCTCCAGATGTGCATCGGAAACTACTACTGGCCTTCAAGGGAACGATCAAAGCGTAGAATGATTGAGACATTTTTCCCATGAAGGAAAGTGCGCATGGTGACTGTTTTATTCAATCCCGATGTAATTTTTTTGTTTGATCAACACTCAGATAGTCCACAGATTTCAGAATGCCTCCAGACTTGCTTCGGAAACTACTACTGGTCTTCCAGAGAACGATCAAAGAGTAGACTGTTTGAGACATTACTCCCATGGAGGAAAGTGCGCATGGTGACTGTTGTATTCAATCCCGATGCAATTTCTGTGTTTCATCAACACTCTGATAGTCCACAGATTACAGATTGTCTCCAGATGTGCATCGTAAACTACTACTGGTCTTCCAGGGAACGATCAGATCTTAGACTGATTGAGACATTTCTCCCATGGCGGAAAGTGCGCATGGTGACTGTTGTATTCAATCCCGATGCAATTTCTGTGTTTCATCAACACTCTGTTGGTATACAGGTTACAGAATGCCTCCAGATGTGGATCGGTAACTACTACTGGTCTTCCTGGGAACGA
The DNA here is from genome assembly GCF_023897955.1 of Schistocerca gregaria. Taxonomy (NCBI): domain Eukaryota; kingdom Metazoa; phylum Arthropoda; class Insecta; order Orthoptera; family Acrididae; genus Schistocerca; species Schistocerca gregaria. Next base: position 3,520,308 of record NC_064931.1, on the reverse strand, counting down.
TCAAAGCGTAGACTGTTTGAGACATTACTCCCATGGAGTAAAGTGCGCATGGTGACTGTTGTATTCAATCCCGAGGCAATTTCTGTGTTTCAATCCATAGTTGGAAGGTCCACAGATTACAGAATGCCTCCAGATGTGCATGGGAAACTACTACTGGTCTTCCAGGGAACGATCAAAGCGTAGACTGTTTGAGACATTACTCCCATTGAGGAAGGTGTGCATGGTGACTGTTGTATTCAATCCCGATGCAATTTCTGTGTTTCATCAACACTCAGATACTCCACAGATTACAGAATGCCTCAAGATGTGCATCGGAAAGTACTACTGGTCTTCCAGGGAACAATCAAAGCGTAGACTGTTTCAGACATTATTCCCATGGAGAAAAGTGCGCATGGTGACTGTTGTATTCAATCCCGATGCAATTTCTGTTTTTCATCAACACATTTAAGGTCCACAGATTACAGAATGCCTCCAGACGTGCATCGGAAACTACTACTGGTCTTCCAGGGAACGATCAAAGCGTAGACTGTTTCAGACATTACTCCCATGGAGGAAAGTGCGCATGGTGACTGCTTTATTGAATCCCGATGCAATTTCTGTGTTTCATCAACACTCCTCTGATAGTCCACAGATTATAGAATGCCTCCAGACGTGCTTCGGAAACAACTACTGATCTTCCAGGGAACGATCAAAACGTAGACTGTTTGAGACATTACTCCCATGGAGGAAAGTGCGCATGGTGACTGTTGTATTCAATCCCGATGCAATTTCTGTGTTTCATCAACACTCTGATAGCCCACAGATTACAGAATGCCTCCAGATGTTAATCGGAAACTACTACTGGTCTTCCAGGGAACGATCAAAATAGACTGTTAGAGACATTACCACCATGGAGGAAAGTGCGCATGGTGCCTGTTGTATTCAATCCCGATGCAATTTCTGTGTTTCATCAACACTCTGATAGTCCACAGATTTCAGAATGCCTCCAGACTTGCTTCGGAAACTACTACTGGTCTTCCAGAGAACGATCAAAGAGTAGACTGTTTGAGACATTACTCCCATGGAGGAAAGTGCGCATGGTGACTGTTGTATTCAGTCCCGATGCAATTTCTGTGTTTCATCAACACTCTAATAGTCCACAGATTACTAAATGCCTCCAGATGTGCATCGGAAACTACTACTGGCCTTCAAGGGAACGATCAAAGCGTAGAATGATTGAGACATTTTTCCCATGAAGGAAAGTGCGCATGGTGACTGTTTTATTCAATCCCGATGTAATTTTTTTGTTTGATCAACACTCAGATAGTCCACAGATTTCAGAATGCCTCCAGACTTGCTTCGGAAACTACTACTGGTCTTCCAGAGAACGATCAAAGAGTAGACTGTTTGAGACATTACTCCCATGGAGGAAAGTGCGCATGGTGACTGTTGTATTCAATCCCGATGCAATTTCTGTGTTTCATCAACACTCTGATAGTCCACAGATTACAGATTGTCTCCAGATGTGCATCGTAAACTACTACTGGTCTTCCAGGGAACGATCAGATCTTAGACTGATTGAGACATTTCTCCCATGGCGGAAAGTGCGCATGGTGACTGTTGTATTCAATCCCGATGCAATTTCTGTGTTTCATCAACACTCTGTTGGTATACAGGTTACAGAATGCCTCCAGATGTGGATCGGTAACTACTACTGGTCTTCCTGGGAACGATCAAAGCGTAGACTGTTTGAGACATTACTCCCATGGAGTAAAGTGCGCATGGTGACTGTTGTATTCAATCCCGAGGCAATTTCTGTGTTTCAATCCATAGTTGGAAGGTCCACAGATTACAGAATGCCTCCAGATGTGCATGGGAAACTACTACTGGTCTTCCAGGGAACGATCAAAGCGTAGACTGTTTGAGACATTACTCCCATTGAGGAAGGTGTGCATGGTGACTGTTGTATTCAATCCCGATGCAATTTCTGTGTTTCATCAACACTCAGATACTCCACAGATTACAGAATGCCTCAAGATGTGCATCGGAAAGTACTACTGGTCTTCCAGGGAACAATCAAAGCGTAGACTGTTTCAGACATTATTCCCATGGAGAAAAGTGCGCATGGTGACTGTTGTATTCAATCCCGATGCAATTTCTGTTTTTCATCAACACATTTAAGGTCCACAGATTACAGAATGCCTCCAGACGTGCATCGGAAACTACTACTGGTCTTCCAGGGAACGATCAAAGCGTAGACTGTTTCAGACATTACTCCCATGGAGGAAAGTGCGCATGGTGACTGCTTTATTGAATCCCGATGCAATTTCTGTGTTTCATCAACACTCCTCTGATAGTCCACAGATTATAGAATGCCTCCAGACGTGCTTCGGAAACAACTACTGATCTTCCAGGAAACGATCAAAGCGTAGACCATTTGAGACATTACTTTTATGGAGGAAAGTGCGCATGGTGACTTTTGTATTCAGTCCCGATGCAATTTCTGTGTTTCATCAACACTCTGATAGGCCACAGATTACAGAATACCTCCAGATGTGCATCGAAAACTACTACTGGCCTTCAAGGGACAGACCAAAGCGTAGAATGTTTGAGACATTTTTCCCATGAAGGAAAGTGCGCATGGTGACTGTTGTATTCAATCCCGATGCAATTTCTGTGTTTCATCAACACTCTGATAGTCCACAGATTAAAGATTGTCTCCAGATGTGCATCGTAAACTACTACTGGTCTTCCAGGGAACGATCAAAGCGTAGACTGTTTGAGACATTACTCCCATGGAGGAAAGTGCGCATGAAGACTGTTGTATTCAATCCCGATGCAATTTCTGTGTTTCATCAACACTCTGATTGTCCACGGATTACAGAATGCCTCCAGATGTGCATCGTAAACTACTACTGGTCTTCCAGGGAACGATCAAAACGTAGACTGTTTGAGACATTACTCCCATGGAGGAAAGTGCGCATGGTGACTGTTGTATTCAATCCCGATGCAATTTCTGTGTTTCATCAACACTCTGATAGCCCACAGATTACAGAATGCCTCCAGATGTTAATCGGAAACTACTACTGGTCTTCCAGGGAACGATCAAAGCATAGACTGTTAGAGACATTACTCCCATGGAGGAAAGTGCGCATGGTGCCTGTTGTATTCAATCCCGATGCAATTTCTGTGTTTCATCAACAGTGTGATAGTCCACAGACTACAGATTGCCTCCAGATGTGCATCGTAAACTACTACTGGTCTTCCAGGGAACGATCAAAACGTAGACTGTTTGAGACATTACCACCATGGAGGAAAGAGCGCATGGTGACTGTTGTATTCAATCCCGATGCAATTTCTGTGTTTCATCAACACTCTGATAGTCCACAGATTTCAGAATGCCTCCAGACTTGCTTCGGAAACTACTACTGGTCTTCCAGAGAACGATCAAAGAGTAGACAGTTTGAGACATTACTCCCATGGAGGAAAGTGCGCATGGTGACTGTTGTATTCAGTCTCGATGCAATTTCTGTGTTTCATCAACACTCTGATAGTCCACAGATTACTAAATGCCTCCAGATGTGCATCGGAAACTACTACTGGCCTTCAAGGGAACGATCAAAGCGTAGAATGATTGAGACATTTTTCCCATGAAGGAAAGTGCGCATGGTGACTGTTTTATTCAATCCCGATGTAATTTTTTTGTTTGATCAACACTCAGATAGTCCACAGATTTCAGAATGCCTCCAGACTTGCTTCGGAAACTACTACTGGTCTTCCAGAGAACGATCAAAGAGTAGACTGTTTGAGACATTACTCCCATGGAGGAAAGTGCGCATGGTGACTGTTGTATTCAATCCCGATGCAATTTCTGTGTTTCATCAACACTCTGATAGTCCACAGATTACAGATTGTCTCCAGATGTGCATCGTAAACTACTACTGGTCTTCCAGGGAACGATCAGATCTTAGACTGATTGAGACATTTCTCCCATGGCGGAAAGTGCGCATGGTGACTGTTGTATTCAATCCCGATGCAATTTCTGTGTTTCATCAACACTCTGTTGGTATACAGGTTACAGAATGCCTCCAGATGTGGATCGGTAACTACTACTGGTCTTCCTGGGAACGATCAAAGCGTAGACTGTTTGAGACATTACTCCCATGGAGTAAAGTGCGCATGGTGACTGTTGTATTCAATCCCGAGGCAATTTCTGTGTTTCAATCCATAGTTGGAAGGTCCACAGATTACAGAATGCCTCCAGATGTGCATGGGAAACTACTACTGGTCTTCCAGGGAACGATCAAAGCGTAGACTGTTTGAGACATTACTCCCATTGAGGAAGGTGTGCATGGTGACTGTTGTATTCAATCCCGATGCAATTTCTGTGTTTCATCAACACTCAGATACTCCACAGATTACAGAATGCCTCAAGATGTGCATCGGAAAGTACTACTGGTCTTCCAGGGAACAATCAAAGCGTAGACTGTTTCAGACATTATTCCCATGGAGAAAAGTGCGCATGGTGACTGTTGTATTCAATCCCGATGCAATTTCTGTTTTTCATCAACACATTTAAGGTCCACAGATTACAGAATGCCTCCAGACGTGCATCGGAAACTACTACTGGTCTTCCAGGGAACGATCAAAGCGTAGACTGTTTCAGACATTACTCCCATGGAGGAAAGTGCGCATGGTGACTGCTTTATTGAATCCCGATGCAATTTCTGTGTTTCATCAACACTCCTCTGATAGTCCACAGATTATAGAATGCCTCCAGACGTGCTTCGGAAACAACTACTGATCTTCCAGGAAACGATCAAAGCGTAGACCATTTGAGACATTACTTTTACGGAGGAAAGTGCGCATGGTGACTGTTGTATTCAGTCCCGATGCAATTTCTGTGTTTCATCAACACTCTGATAGGCCACAGATTACAGAATACCTCCAGATGTGCATCGAAAACTACTACTGGCCTTCAAGGGACAGACCAAAGCGTAGAATGTTTGAGACATTTTTCCCATGAAGGAAAGTGCGCATGGTGACTGTTGTATTCAATCCCGATGCAATTTCTGTGTTTCATCAACACTCTGATAGTCCACAGATTAAAGATTGTCTCCAGATGTGCATCGTAAACTACTACTGGTCTTCCAGGGAACGATCAAAGCGTAGACTGTTTGAGACATTATTCCCATGGAGAAAAGTGCGCATGGTGACTGTTGTATTCAATCCCGATGCAATTTCTGTTTTTCATCAACACATTTAAGGTCCACAGATTACAGAATGCCTCCAGACGTGCATCGGAAACTACTACTGGTCTTCCAGGGAACGATCAAAGCGTAGACTGTTTCAGACATTACTCCCATGGAGGAAAGTGCGCATGGTGACTGTTGTATTCAATCCCGATGCAATTTCTGTGTTTCATCAACACTCCTCTGATAGTCCACAGATTATAGAATGCCTCCAGACGTGCTTCGGAAACTACTACTGATCTTATAGGGAACGATCAAAGCGTAGACCATTTGAGACATTACTTTTATGGAGGAAAGTGCGCATGGTGACTGTTGTATTCAATCCCAATATAATTTCTGTGTTTCATCAACACTCAGATAGTCCACAGATTACAGATTGTCTCCAGATGTGCATTACTCCCATGGAGGAAAGTGCGCATGGTGACTATTGTATTCAATCCCGATGCAATTTATGTGTTTCATCAACAGTCTGATAGTCCACAGATTACAGAATGCCTCCAGATGTGCATCGGAAACTACTACGGGTCTTCCAGGGAACGATCAAAGCTTAGCCTGTATGAGAATTACTCACATGGAGGAAAGTGAACATGGTGACTGTTTTACTCAATCCCGATGCATTTTCTGTGTTTCATCACCACTCTGATAGTCCACAGATTACAGAATGCCTCCAGATGTGCACCGGAAACTACTACTCGTCTTCCTGGGAACGACCAAAGTGTAGACTGTCTGAGACAATACTCCCATGGAGGAAAGTGCGCATGGTGACTGTTGTATTCAATCCCGATGCAATTTCTAAGTTTCATCAACACTCTGAATGTCCACAGATTACAGAATGCCTCCAGATGTGCATCGGAAACTACTACTGGTCTTCCAGGGAACGATCAAAGCGTATACTCTTTGAGACATTACTCCCATGGAGGGAAGTGCGCATGGTGACTGTTGTATTCAATCCCGAAGCGATTTCTGTGTTTCATCAACACTCTGATAGTCCACGGATTACAGAATGCCTCCAGATGTGCATTAGAAACTGCTACTGGTCTTCCAGGGAATTATCAAAGCGTAGACTGTTAGAGACATTACTTCCGTGGAGGAAAGTGCGCATGGTGACGGCTTTATTCAATCCCGATGCAATTTCTGTGTTTCATCAACACTCTGATAGTCCACAGATTACTGAATGCCTCCAGATGTGCATCGGAAACTACTACTGGTCTTCGAGGGAACGATCAAAGCGTAGACTGTTAGAGACATTTCTCCCATGGTGGAAAGTGCGCGTGGTGACTGTTGTATTCAATCCCGATGCAATTTCTGTGTTTCATCAACACTCTGATAGGCCACAGATTACAGATTGTCTCCAGATGTGCATCGGAAACTACTTCTGGTCTTCCAGGGAAAGATCAAAGCATAGACTGTTAGTGACATTACTTCCGTGGAGGAAAGTGCGCATGGTGACGGCTGTATTCAATCCCGATGCATTTTCTGAGTTTCATCAACACTCTGATAGTCCACAGATTACAGAATGCCTCCAGATGTGCATCGGAAACTACTTCTGGTCTTCCAGGGAAACAACAAAGCATAGACTGTTAGTGACATTACTTCCGTGGAGGAAAGTGCGCATGGTGACGGCTGTATTCAATCCCGATGCAATTTCTGTGTTTCATCAATACTCTGATAGTCCACAGATTACAGACTGCCTCCAGATGTGCATCGGGAACTACTACTGGTCTTCCAGGGAACGATCAAAGAATAGCCTGTTTGAGACATTACTCCCATGGAGGAAAGTGCGCATGGTGCCTCTTGTATTCAATCCCGATGCAATTTGTGTGTTTCATCAACAGTCTGATAGTCCACAGACTACAGAATGCCTCCAGATGTGCATCGTAAACTACTACTGGTCTTCCAGGGAACGATAAAAACGTAGACTGTTTGAGACATTACTCCCATGGAGGAAAGTGCGCATGGTGACTGTTGTATTCAATCCCGATGCAATTTCTGTGTTTCATCAACACTCTGATAGCCCACAGATTACAGAATGCCTCCAGATGTTACTTGGAAACTACTACTGGTCTTCCAGGGAACGATCAAAGCATAGACTGTTAGAGACATTACTGCCATGGAGGAAAGTGTGCATGGTGCCTGTTGTATTCAATCCCGATGCAATTTCTGTGTTTCATCAACAGTGTGATAGTCCACAGACTACAGAATGCCTCCAGATGTGCATCGTAAACTACTACTGGTCTTCCAGGGAACGATCAAAACGTAGACTGTTTGAGACATTACCACCATGGAGGAAAGTGCGCATGGTGACTGTTGTATTCAATCCCGATGCAATTTCTGTGTTTCATCAACACTCTGATAGTCCTCAGATTTCAGAATGCCTCCAGACTTGCTTCGGAAACTACTACTGGTCTTCCAGAGAACGATCAAAGAGTAGACTGTTTGAGACATTACTCCCATGGAGGAAAGTGCGCATGGTGACTGTTGTATTCAATCCCGATGCAATTTCTGTGTTTCATCAACACTCTGATAGTCCACAGATTACAGATTGTCTCCAGATGTGCATCGTAAACTACTACTGGTCTTCCAGGGAACGATCAGATCTTAGACTGATTGAGACATTTCTCCCATGGCGGAAAGTGCGCATGGTGACTGTTGTATTCAATCCCGATGCAATTTCTGTGTTTCATCAACACTCTGTTGGTATACAGGTTACAGAATGCCTCCAGATGTGGATCGGTAACTACTACTGGTCTTCCTGGGAACGATCAAAGCGTAGACTGTTTGAGACATTACTCCCATGGAGTAAAGTGCGCATGGTGACTGTTGTATTCAATCCCGAGGCAATTTCTGTGTTTCAATCCATAGTTGGAAGGTCCACAGATTACAGAATGCCTCCAGATGTGCATGGGAAACTACTACTGGTCTTCCAGGGAACGATCAAAGCGTAGACTGTTTGAGACATTACTCCCATTGAGGAAGGTGTGCATGGTGACTGTTGTATTCAATCCCGATGCAATTTCTGTGTTTCATCAACACTCAGATACTCCACAGATTACAGAATGCCTCAAGATGTGCATCGGAAAGTACTACTGGTCTTCCAGGGAACAATCAAAGCGTAGACTGTTTCAGACATTATTCCCATGGAGGAAAGTGCGCATGGTGACTGCTTTATTGAATCCCGATGCAATTTCTGTGTTTCATCAACACTCCTCTGATAGTCCACAGATTATAGAATGCCTCCAGACGTGCTTCGGAAACAACTACTGATCTTCCAGGAAACGATCAAAGCGTAGACCATTTGAGACATTACTTTTACGGAGGAAAGTGCGCATGGTGACTGTTGTATTCAGTCCCGATGCAATTTCTGTGTTTCATCAACACTCTGATAGGCCACAGATTACAGAATACCTCCAGATGTGCATCGAAAACTACTACTGGCCTTCAAGGGACAGACCAAAGCGTAGAATGTTTGAGACATTTTTCCCATGAAGGAAAGTGCGCATGGTGACTGTTGTATTCAATCCCGATGCAATTTCTGTGTTTCATCAACACTCTGATAGTCCACAGATTAAAGATTGTCTCCAGATGTGCATCGTAAACTACTACTGGTCTTCCAGGGAACGATCAAAGCGTAGACTGTTTGAGACATTATTCCCATGGAGAAAAGTGCGCATGGTGACTGTTGTATTCAATCCCGATGCAATTTCTGTTTTTCATCAACACATTTAAGGTCCACAGATTACAGAATGCCTCCAGACGTGCATCGGAAACTACTACTGGTCTTCCAGGGAACGATCAAAGCGTAGACTGTTTCAGACATTACTCCCATGGAGGAAAGTGCGCATGGTGACTGTTGTATTCAATCCCGATGCAATTTCTGTGTTTCATCAACACTCCTCTGATAGTCCACAGATTATAGAATGCCTCCAGACGTGCTTCGGAAACTACTACTGATCTTATAGGGAACGATCAAAGCGTAGACCATTTGAGACATTACTTTTATGGAGGAAAGTGCGCATGGTGACTGTTGTATTCAATCCCAATATAATTTCTGTGTTTCATCAACACTCAGATAGTCCACAGATTACAGATTGTCTCCAGATGTGCATTACTCCCATGGAGGAAAGTGCGCATGGTGACTATTGTATTCAATCCCGATGCAATTTATGTGTTTCATCAACAGTCTGATAGTCCACAGATTACAGAATGCCTCCAGATGTGCATCGGAAACTACTACGGGTCTTCCAGGGAACGATCAAAGCTTAGCCTGTATGAGAATTACTCACATGGAGGAAAGTGAACATGGTGACTGTTTTACTCAATCCCGATGCATTTTCTGTGTTTCATCACCACTCTGATAGTCCACAGATTACAGAATGCCTCCAGATGTGCACCGGAAACTACTACTCGTCTTCCTGGGAACGACCAAAGTGTAGACTGTCTGAGACAATACTCCCATGGAGGAAAGTGCGCATGGTGACTGTTGTATTCAATCCCGATGCAATTTCTAAGTTTCATCAACACTCTGAATGTCCACAGATTACAGAATGCCTCCAGATGTGCATCGGAAACTACTACTGGTCTTCCAGGGAACGATCAAAGCGTATACTCTTTGAGACATTACTCCCATGGAGGGAAGTGCGCATGGTGACTGTTGTATTCAATCCCGAAGCGATTTCTGTGTTTCATCAACACTCTGATAGTCCACGGATTACAGAATGCCTCCAGATGTGCATTAGAAACTGCTACTGGTCTTCCAGGGAATTATCAAAGCGTAGACTGTTAGAGACATTACTTCCGTGGAGGAAAGTGCGCATGGTGACGGCTTTATTCAATCCCGATGCAATTTCTGTGTTTCATCAACACTCTGATAGTCCACAGATTACTGAATGCCTCCAGATGTGCATCGGAAACTACTACTGGTCTTCGAGGGAACGATCAAAGCGTAGACTGTTAGAGACATTTCTCCCATGGTGGAAAGTGCGCGTGGTGACTGTTGTATTCAATCCCGATGCAATTTCTGTGTTTCATCAACACTCTGATAGGCCACAGATTACAGATTGTCTCCAGATGTGCATCGGAAACTACTTCTGGTCTTCCAGGGAAAGATCAAAGCATAGACTGTTAGTGACATTACTTCCGTGGAGGAAAGTGCGCATGGTGACGGCTGTATTCAATCCCGATGCATTTTCTGAGTTTCATCAACACTCTGATAGTCCACAGATTACAGAATGCCTCCAGATGTGCATCGGAAACTACTTCTGGTCTTCCAGGGAAACAACAAAGCATAGACTGTTAGTGACATTACTTCCGTGGAGGAAAGTGCGCATGGTGACGGCTGTATTCAATCCCGATGCAATTTCTGTGTTTCATCAATACTCTGATAGTCCACAGATTACAGACTGCCTCCAGATGTGCATCGGGAACTACTACTGGTCTTCCAGGGAACGATCAAAGAATAGCCTGTTTGAGACATTACTCCCATGGAGGAAAGTGCGCATGGTGCCTCTTGTATTCAATCCCGATGCAATTTGTGTGTTTCATCAACAGTCTGATAGTCCACAGACTACAGAATGCCTCCAGATGTGCATCGTAAACTACTACTGGTCTTCCAGGGAACGATAAAAACGTAGACTGTTTGAGACATTACTCCCATGGAGGAAAGTGCGCATGGTGACTGTTGTATTCAATCCCGATGCAATTTCTGTGTTTCATCAACACTCTGATAGCCCACAGATTACAGAATGCCTCCAGATGTTACTTGGAAACTACTACTGGTCTTCCAGGGAACGATCAAAGCATAGACTGTTAGAGACATTACTGCCATGGAGGAAAGTGTGCATGGTGCCTGTTGTATTCAATCCCGATGCAATTTCTGTGTTTCATCAACAGTGTGATAGTCCACAGACTACAGAATGCCTCCAGATGTGCATCGTAAACTACTACTGGTCTTCCAGGGAACGATCAAAACGTAGACTGTTTGAGACATTACCACCATGGAGGAAAGTGCGCATGGTGACTGTTGTATTCAATCCCGATGCAATTTCTGTGTTTCATCAACACTCTGATAGTCCTCAGATTTCAGAATGCCTCCAGACTTGCTTCGGAAACTACTACTGGTCTTCCAGAGAACGATCAAAGAGTAGACTGTTTGAGACATTACTCCCATGGAGGAAAGTGCGCATGGTGACTGTTGTATTCAGTCCCGATGCAATTTCTGTGTTTCATCAACACTCCGAAAGTCCACAGATTACTGAATGCCTCCAGATGTGCATCGGAAACTACTACTGGCCTTCAAGGGAACGATCAAAGCATAGAATGTTTGAGACATTTTTCCCATGAAGGAAAGTGCGCATGGTGACTGTTGTATTCAATCCCGATGTAATATTTTTGTTTGTTCAACACTCAGATAGTCCTCAGATTTCAGAATGCCTCCAGACTTGCTTCGGAAACTACTACTGGTCTTCCAGAGAACGATCAAAGAGTAGACTGTTTGAGACATTACTCCCATGGAGGAAAGTGCGCATGGTGACTGTTGTATTCAATCCCGATGTAATTTTTTTGTTTGATCAACACTCAGATAGTCCACAGATTACAGAATGCCTCCAGATGTGCATTACAAACTGCTACTGGTCTTCCAGGGAATTATCAAAGCGTAGACTGTTAGAGACATTACTTCCATGGAGGAAAGTGCGCATGGTGACTGTTGTATTCAGTCCCGATGCAATTTCTGTGTTTCATCAACACTCTGATAGTCCACAGTTTACAGAATGCCTCCAGATGTGCATCGGAAACTACTACTGGTCTTCCAGGGAACGATCAAAGCGTAGACTGTTAGAGACATTTCTCCCATGGTGGAAAGTGCGCGTGGTGACTGTTGTATTCAATGCCGATGCAATTTCTGTGTTTCATCAACACTCTGATAGTCCACAGATTACAGATTGTCTCCAGATGTGCATCGTAAACTACTACTTATCTTCCAGGGAACGATCAAAACGTAGACTGTTTGAGACATTACTCCCATGGAGGAAAGTGCGCATGGTGACTGTTGTATTCAATCCCGATGCAATTTCTGTGTTTCATCAACACTCTGATAGGCCACAGATTACAGAATACCTCATGATGTGCATCGGAAACTACTACTGGCCTTCAAGGGAACGATCAAAGCGTAGAATGTTTGAGACATTTCTCCCATGAAGGAAAGTGCGCATGGTGACTGTTGTATTCAATCCCGATGTAATTTTTTTGTTTGATCAACACTCAGATAGTCCACAGATTACAGAATGCCTCCAGATGTGCATTAGAAACTGCTACTGGTCTTCCAGGGAATTATCAAAGCGTAGACTGTTAGAGACATTACTTCCGTGGAGGAAAGTGCGCATGGTGACGGCTTTATTCAATCCCGATGCAATTTCTGTGTTTCATCAACACTCTGATAGTCCACAGATTACAGAATGCCTCCAGATGTGCATCGGAAACTACTACTGGTCTTCGAGGGAACGATCAAAGCGTAGACTGTTAGAGACATTTCTCCCATGGTGGAAAGTGCGCGTGGTGACTGTTGTATTCAATCCCGATGCAATTTCTGTGTTTCATCAACACTCTGATAGGCCACAGATTACAGATTGTCTCCAGATGTGCATCGGAAACTACTTCTGGTCTTCCAGGGAAAGATCAAAGCATAGACTGTTAGTGACATTACTTCCGTGGAGGAAAGTGCGCATGGTGACGGCTGTATTCAATCCCGATGCATTCTCTGAGTTTCATCAACACTCTGATAGTCCACAGATTACAGAATGCCTCCAGATGTGCATCGGAAACTACTTCTGGTCTTCCAGGGAAAGATCAAAGCATAGACTGTTAGTGACATTACTTCCGTGGAGGAAAGTGCGCATGGTGACGGCTGTATTCAATCCCGATGCAATTTGTGTGTTTCATCAACAGTCTGATAGTCCACAGACTACAGAATGCCTCCAGATGTGCATCGTAAACTACTACTGGTCTTCCAGGGAACGATAAAAACGTAGACTGTTTGAGACATTACTCCCATGGAGGAAAGTGCGCATGGTGACTGTTGTATTCAATCCCGATGCAATTTCTGTGTTTCATCAACACTCTGATAGCCCACAGATTACAGAATGCCTCCAGATGTTAATCGGAAACTACTACTGGTCTTCCAGGGAACGATCAAAGAGTAGACTGTTTGAGACATTACTCCCATGGAGGAAAGTGCGTATGGTGACTGTTGTATTCAGTCCCGATGCAATTTCTGTGTTTCATCAACACTCTGATAGTCCACAGATTATTGAATGCCTCCAGATGTGCATCGGAAACTACTACTGGCCTTCAAGGGAACGATCAAAGCGTAGAATGTTTGAGACATTTTTCCCATAAAGGAAAGTGCGCATGGTTACTGTTGTATTCAATCCCGATGTAATTTTTTTGTTTGATCAACACTCAGATAGTCCACAGATTACAGAATGCCTCCAGATGTGCATTAGAAACTGCTACTGGTCTTCCAGGGAATTATCAAAGCGTAGACTGTTAGAGACATTACTTCCATGGAGGAAAGTGCGCATGGTGACGGCTTTATTCAATCCCGATGCAATTTCTGTGTTTCATCAACACTCTGATAGTCCACAGATTACAGAATTCCTCCAGATGTGCATCGGAAACTACTACTGGTCTTCCAGGGAACGATCATAGCGTAGACTGTTAGAGACATTTCTCCCATGGTGGAAAGTGCGCTTGGTGACTGTTGTATTCAATCCCGATGCAATTTCTGTGTTTCATCAACACTCTGATAGGCCACAGATTACAGAATACCTCATGATGTGCATCGGAAACTACTACTGGCCTTCAAGGGAACGATCAAAGCGTAGAATGTTTGAGACATTTCTCCCATGAAGGAAAGTGCGCATGGTGACTGTTGTATTCAATCCCGATGTAATTTTTTTGTTTGATCAACACTCAGATAGTCCACAGATTACAGAATGCCTCCAGATGAGCATTAGAAACTGCTACTGGTCTTCCAGGGAATTATCAAAGCGTAGACTGTTAGAGACATTACTTCCGTGGAGGAAAGTGCGCATGGTGACGGCTTTATTCAATCCCGATGCAATTTCTGTGTTTCATCAACACTCTGATAGTCCACAGATTACAGAATGCCTCCAGATGTGCATCGGAAACTACTACTGGTCTTCGAGGGAACGATCAAAATGTAGACTGTTAGAGACATTTCTCCCATGGTGGAAAGTGCGCGTGGTGACTGTTGTATTCAATCCCGATGCAATTTCTGTGTTTCATCAACACTCTGATAGGCCACAGATTACAGATTGTCTCCAGATGTGCATCGGAAACTACTTCTGGTCTTCCAGGGAAAGATCAAAGCATAGACTGTTAGTGACATTACTTCCGTGGAGGAAAGTGCGCATGGTGACGGCTGTATTCAATCCCGATGCATTTTCTGAGTTTCATCAACACTCTGATAGTCCACAGATTACAGAATGCCTCCAGATGTGCATCGGAAACTACTTCTGGTCTTCCAGGGAAAGATCAAAGCATAGACTGTTAGTGACATTACTTCCGTGGAGGAAAGTGCGCATGGTGACGGCTGTATTCAATCCCGATGCAATTTCTGTGTTTCATCAATACTCTGATAGTCCACAGATTACAGACTGCCTCCAGATGTGCATCGGGAACTACTACTGGTCTTCCAGGGAACGATCAAAGAATAGCCTGTTTGAGACATTACTCCCATGGAGGAAAGTGCGCATGGTGCCTCTTGTATTCAATCCCGATGCAATTTGTGTGTTTCATCAACAGTCTGATAGTCCACAGACTACAGAATGCCTCCAGATGTGCATCGTAAACTACTACTGGTCTTCCAGGGAACGATAAAAACGTAGACTGTTTGAGACATTACTCCCATGGAGGAAAGTGCGCATGGTGACTGTTGTATTCAATCCCGATGCAATTTCTGTGTTTCATCAACACTCTGATAGCCCACAGATTACAGAATGCCTCCAGATGTTAATCGGAAACTACTACTGGTCTTCCAGGGAACGATCAAAGCATAGACTGTTAGAGACATTACTGCCATGGAGGAAAGAGTGCATGGTGCCTGTTGTATTCAATCCCGATGCAATTTCTGTGTTTCATCAACAGTGTGATAGTCCACAGACTACAGAATGCCTCCAGATGTGCATCGTAAACTACTACTGGTCTTCCAGGGAACGATCAAAACGTAGACTGTTTGAGACATTACCACCATGGAGGAAAGTGCGCATGGTGACTGTTGTATTCAATCCCGATGCAATTTCTGTGTTTCGTCAACACTCTGATAGTCCTCAGATTTCAGAATGCCTCCAGACTTGCTTGGGAAACTACTACTGGTCTTCCAGAGAACGATCAAAGAGTAGACTGTTTGAGACATTACTCCCATGGAGGAAAGTGCGTATGGTGACTGTTGTATTCGGTCCCGATGCAATTTCTGTGTTTCATCAACACTCTGATAGTCCACAGATTATTGAATGCCTCCAGATGTGCATCGGAAACTACTACTGGCCTTCAAGGGAACGATCAAAGCGTAGAATGTTTGAGACATTTTTCCCATAAAGGAAAGTGCGCATGGTTACTGTTGTATTCAATCCCGATGTAATTTTTTTGTTTGATCAACACTCAGATAGTCCACAGATTACAGAATGCCTCCAGATGTGCATTAGAAACTGCTACTGGTCTTCCAGGGAATTATCAAAGCGTAGACTGTTAGAGACATTACTTCCATGGAGGAAAGTGCGCATGGTGACGGCTTTATTCAATCCCGATGCAATTTCTGTGTTTCATCAACACTCTGATAGTCCACAGATTACAGATTGTCTCCAGATGTGCATCGTAAACTGCTACTGGTCTTCCAGGGAACGATCAAAACGTAGACTGTTTGAGACATTACTCCCATGGAGGAAAGTGGGCATGGTGACTGATGTATTCAATCCCGATGCAATTTCTGTGTTTTGATACACACTTTGAAGGTCCACAGATTACAGAATGCCTCCAGACGTGCATCGGAAACTACTACTGGTCTTCCACGGAACGATAAAAGCTAAGACTGTTTGAGAAATACCCCCATGGAGGAAAGTGCGCATGGTGACTGTTGTATTCAATCCCGATGCAATTTCTGTGTTTCATCAAACCTCTGATAGTCCACAGATTACAGAATGCCTCCAGACTTGCTTCGGAAACTACTACTGGTCTTCCAGAGAACGATCAAAGAGTAGACTGTTTGAGACATTACTCCCATGGAGGAAAGTGCGCATGGTGACTGTTGTATTCAGTCCCGATGCAATTTCTGTGATTCATCAACACTCTGATAGTCCACAGATTACTGAATGCCTCCAGATGTGCATCGGAAACTACTACTGGCCTTCAAGGGAACGACCAAAGCGTAGAATGTTTGAGACATTTTTCCCATGAAGGAAAGTGCGCATGGTGACTGTTGTATTCAATGCCGATGTAATTTTTTTGTTTGTTCAACACTCAGATAGTCCACAGATTACAGAATGCCTCCAGATGTGCATTAGAAACTGCTACTGGTCTTCCAGGGAATTATCAAAGCGTAGACTGTTAGAGTCATTACTTCCATGGAGGAAAGTGCGCATGGTGACGGCTTTATTCAATCCCGATGCAATTTCTGTGTTTCATCAACACTCTGATAGTCCACAGATTACAGAATGCCTCCAGATGTGCATCGGAAACTACTACTGGTCTTCCAGGGAACGATCAAAGCGTAGACTGTTAGAGACATTTCTCCCATGGTGGAAAGAGCGCGTGGTGACTGTTGTATTCAATCCCGATGCAATTTCTGTGTTTCATCAACACTCTGATAGTCCACAGATTACAGATTGTCTCCAGATGTGCATCGTAAACTACTACTGGTCTTCCAGGGAACAATCAAAACGTAGACTGTTTGAGACATTACTCCCATGGAGGAAAGTGCGATGGTGACTGTTGTATTCAATCCCGATGCAATTTCTGTGTTTCATCAACACTCTGATAGGCCACAGATTACAGAATACCTCCAGATGTGCATCGGAAACTACTACTGGCCTTCAAGGGAACGATCAAAGCGTAGAATGTTTGAGACATTTTTCCCATGAAGGAAAGTGCGCATGGTGACTGTTGTATTCAATCCCGATGTAATTTTTTTGTTTGATCAACACTCAGATAGTCCACAGATTACAGAATGCCTCCAGATGTGCATTAGAAACTGCTACTGGTCTTCCAGGGAATTATCAAAGCGTAGACTGTTAGAGACATTACTTCCATGGAGGAAAGTGCGCATGGTGACGGCTTTATTCAATCCCGATGCAATACTGTGTTTCATCAACACTCTGATCGTCCACAGATTACAGAATGCCTCCATGTGCATCGGAAACTACTACTGGTCTTCCAGGGAACGATCAAAGCGTAGACTGTTAGAGACATTTCTCCGATGGTGGAAAGTGCGCGTGGTGACTGTTGTATTCAATCCCGATGCAATTTCTGTGTTTCATCAACACTCTGATAGTCCACAGATTACAGATTGTCTCCAGATGTGCTTCGGAAACTACTACTGGTCTTCCAGGGAACGATCAAAACGTAGACTGTTTGAGACATTACCACCATGGAGGAAAGTGCGCATGGTGACTGTTGTATTCAATCCCGATGCAATTTCTGTGTTTCATCAACACTCTGATAGTCCACAGATTTCAGAATGCCACCAGACTTGCTTGGGAAACTACTACTGGTCTTCCAGAGAACGATCAAAGAGTAGACTGTTTGAGACATTACTCCCATGGAGGAAAGTGCGCATGGTGAATGTTATATTCAGTCCCGATGCAATTTCTGTGTTTCATCAACACTCTGATAGTCCACAGATTACTGAATGCCTCCAGATGTGCATCGGAAACTACTACTGGCCTTCAAGGGAACGATCAAAGCGTAGAATGTTTGAGACATTTTTCCCATAAAGGAAAGTGCGCATGGTTAATGTAGTATTCTATCCCGATGTAATTTTTTTGTTTGATCAACTCTCAGATAGTCCACAGATTACAGAATGCCTCCAGATGTGCATTAGAAACTGCTACTGGTATTCCAGGGAATTATCAAAGCGTAGACTGTTAGAGACATTACTTCCATGGAGGAAAGTGCGCATGGTGACGGCTTTATTCAATCCCGATGCAATTTCTGTGTTTCATCAACACTCTGATCGTCCACAGATTACAGAATGCCTCCAGATGTGCATCGGAAACTACTACTGGTCTTCCAGGGAACGATCAAAGCGTAGACTGTTAGAGACATTTCTCCCATGGTGGAAAGTGCGCGTGGTTACTGTTGTATTCAATCCCGATGCAATTTCTGTGTTTCATCAACACTCTGATAGTCCACAGATTACAGATTGTCTCCAGATGTGCTTCGGAAACTACTACTGGTCTTCCAGGGAACGATCAAAACGTAGACTGTTTGAGACATTACCACCATGGAGGAAAGTGCGCATGGTGACTGTTGTATTCAATCCCGATGCAATTTCTGTGTTTCATCAACACTCTGATAGTCCACAGATTTCAGAATGCCTCCAGACTTGCTTGGGAAACTACTACTGGTCTTCCAGAGAACGATCAAAGAGTAGACTGTTTGAGACATTACTCCCATGGAGGAAAGTGCGCATCGTGAATGTTGTATTCAGTCCCGATGCAATTTCTGTGTTTCATCAACACTCTGATAGTCCACAGATTACTGAATGCCTCCAGATGTGCATCGGAAACTACTACTGGCCTTCAAGGGAACGATCAAAGCGTAGAATGTTTGAGACATTTTTCCCATAAAGGAAAGTGCGCATGGTTACTGTAGTATTCTATCCCGATGTAATTTTTTTGTTTGATCAACACTCAGATAGTCCACAGATTACAGAATGCCTCCAGATGTGCATTAGAAACTGCTACTGGTCTTCCAGGGAATTATCAAAGCGTAGACTGTTAGAGACATTACTTCCATTGAGGAAAGTGCGCATGGTGACGGCTTTATTCAATCCCGATGCAATTTCTGTGTTTCATCAACACTCTGATCGTCCACAGATTACAGAATGCCTCCAGATGTGCATCGGAAACTACTACTGGTCTTCCAGGGAACGATCAAAGCGTAGACTGTTAGAGATATTTCTCCCATGGTGGAAAGTGCGCGTGGTGACTGTTGTATTCAATCCCGATGCATTTTCTGAGTTTCATCAACACTCTGATAGTCCACAGATTACAGAATGCCTCCAGATGTGCATCGGAAACTACTTCTTGTCTTCCAGGGAAAGATCAAAGCATAGACTGTTAGAGAGATTACTTCCATGGAGGAATGTACGCATGGTGACGGCTGTATTCAATCCCGATGCAATTTCTGTGTTTCATCAATACTCTGATAGTCCACAGATTACAGACTGCCTCCAGATGTGCATCGGGAACTACTACTGGTCTTCCAGTTAACGATCAAAGAATAGCCTGTTTGAGACATTACTCCCATGGAGGAAAGTGCGCATGGTGCCTGTTGTATTCAATCCCGATGCAATTTCTGTGTTTCATCAACACTCTGATAGGCCACAGATTACAGAATACCTCCAGATGTGCATCGGAAACTACTACTGGCCTTCAAGGGAACGATCAAAGCGTAGAATGTTTGAGACATTTTTCCCATGAAGGAAAGTGCGCATGGTGACTGTTGTATTCAATCCCGATGTAATTTTTTTGTTTGATCAACACTCAGATAGTCCACAGATTACAGAATGCCTCCAGATGTGCATTAGAAACTGCTACTGGTCTTCCAGGGAATTATCAAAGCGTAGACTGTTAGAGACATTACTTCCATGGAGGAAAGTGCGCATGGTGACGGCTTTATTCAATCCCGATGCAATTTCTGTGTTTCATCAACACTCTGATCGTCCACAGATTACAGAATGCCTCCATGTGCATCGGAAACTACTACTGGTCTTCCAGGGAACGATCAAAGCGTAGACTGTTAGAGACATTTCTCCGATGGTGGAAAGTGCGCGTGGTGACTGTTGTATTCAATCCCGATGCAATTTCTGTGTTTCATCAACACTCTGATAGTCCACAGATTACAGATTGTCTCCAGATGTGCTTCGGAAACTACTACTGGTCTTCCAGGGAACGATCAAAACGTAGACTGTTTGAGACATTACCACCATGGAGGAAAGTGCGCATGGTGACTGTTGTATTCAATCCCGATGCAATTTCTGTGTTTCATCAACACTCTTATAGTCCACAGATTTCAGAATGCCTCCAGACTTGCTTGGGAAACTACTACTGGTCTTCCAGAGAACGATCAAAGAGTAGACTGTTTGAGACATTACTCCCATGGAGGAAAGTGCGCATGGTGAATGTTGTATTCAGTCCCGATGCAATTTCTGTGTTTCATCAACACTCTGATAGTCCACAGATTACTGAATGCCTCCAGATGTGCATCGGAAACTACTACTGGTCTTCCAGGGAGCGATCAAAGCGTAGACTGTTAGAGACATTTCTCCCATGGTGGAAAGTGCGCGTGGTGACTGATGTATTCAATCCCGATGCAATTTCTGTGTTTCATCAACACTCTGATAGTCCACAGATTACAGATTGTCTCCAGATGTGCTTCGGAAACTACTACTGGTCTTCCAGGGAATTATCAAAGCGTAGACTGTTAGAGACATTACTTCCATGGAGGAAAGTGCGCGTGGTGATTGTTGTATTCAATCCCGATGCAATTTCTGTGTTTCATCAACACTCTGATAGTCCACAGATTACAGATTGTCTCCAGATGTGCTTCGGAAACTACTACTGGTCTTCCAGGGAGCGATCAAAGCGTAGACTGTTAGAGACATTTCTCCCATGGTGGAAAGTGCGCGTGGTGACTGTTGTATTCAATCCCGATGCAATTTCTGTGTTTCATCAACACTCTGATAGTCCACAGATTACAGATTGTCTCCAGATGTGCTTCGGAAACTACTACTGGTCTTCCAGGGAACGATCAAAACGTAGACTGTTTGAGACATTACCACCATGGAGGAAAGTGCGCATGGTGACTGTTGTATTCAATCCCGATGAAATTTCTGTGTTTCATCAACACTCTGATAGTCAACAGATTTCAGAATGCCTCCAGAATTGCTTGGGAAACTACTACTGGTCTTCCAGAGAACGATCAAAGAGTAGACTGTTTGAGACATTACTCCCATGGAGGAAAGTGCGCATGGTGACTGTTGTATTCAGTCCCGATGCAATTTCTGTATTTCATCAACACTCTGATACTCTACAGATTACTGAATGCCTCCAGATGTGCATCGGAAACTACTACTGGCCTTCAAGGGAACGATCAAAGCGTAGAATGTTTCAGATTTTTCCCATAAATGAAAGTGCGCATGGTTACTGTAGTATTCTATCCCGATGTAATTTTTTTGTTTGATCAACACTCAGATAGTCCACAGATTACAGAATGCCTCCAGATGTGCATTAGAAAGTGCTACTGGTATTCCAGGGAATTATCAAAGCGTAGACTGTTAGAGACATTACTTCCATGGAGGAAAGTGCGCATGGTGACGGCTTTATTCAATCCCGATGCAATTTCTGTGTTTCATCAACACTCTGATCGTCCACAGATTACAGAATGCCTCCAGATGTGCATCGGAAACTACTACTGGTCTTCCAGGGAACGATCAAAGCGTAGACTGTTAGAGACATTTCTTCCATGGTGGAAAGTGCGCGTGGTGACTGTTGTATTCAATCCCGATGCAATTTCTGTGTTTCATCAACACTCTGATAGTCCACAGATTACAGATTGTCTCCAGATGTGCTTCGGAAACTACTACTGGTCTTCCAGGGAACGATCAAAACGTAGACTGTTTGAGACATTACCACCATGGAGGAAAGTGCGCATGGTGACTGTTGTATTCAATCCCGATGCAATTTCTGTGTTTCATCAACATTCTGATAGTCCACAGATTTCAGAATGCCTCCAGACTTGCTTGGGAAACTACTACTGGTCTTCCAGAGAACGATCAAAGAGTAGACTGTTTGAGACATTACTCCCATGGAGGAAAGTGCGCATGGTGACTGTTGTATTCAGTCCCGATGCAATTTCTGTGTTTCATCAACACTCTGATAGTCCACAGATTACTGAATGCCTCCAGATTTGCATCGGAAACTACTACTGGCCTTCAAGGGAACGATCAAAGCGTAGAATGTTTGAGACATTTTTCCCATAAAGGAAAGTGCGCATGGTTACTGTAGTATTCTATCCCGATGTAATTTTTTTGTTTGATCAACACTCAGATAGTCCACAGATTACAGAATGCCTCCAGATGTGCATTAGAAACTGCTACTGGTCTTCCAGGGAATTATCAAAGCGTAGACTGTTAGAGACATTACTTCCATGGAGGAAAGTGCGCGTGGTGACTGTTGTATTCAACCCCGATGCAATGTCTGTGTTTCATCAACACTCTGATAGTCCACAGATTACAGATAGTCTCCAGATGTGCATCGTAAACTGCTACTGGTCTTCCAGGGAACGATCAAAACGTAGACTGTTTGAGACATTACTCCCATGGAGGAAAGTGCGCATGGTGACTGTTGTATTCAATCCCGATGCAATTTCTGTGTTTCATCAACACTCTGATAGGCCACAGATTACAGAATACCTCCAGATGTGCATCGGAAACTACTACTGGCCTTCAAGGGAACGATCAAAGCGTAGAATGTTTGAGACATTTTTCCCATGAAGGAAAGTGCGCATGGTGACTGTTGTATTCAATCCCGATGTAATTTTTTTGTTTGATCAACACTCAGATAGTCCACAGATTACAGAATGCCTCCAGATGTGCATTAGAAACTGCTACTGGTCTTCCAGGGAATTATCAAAGCGTAGACTGTTAGAGACATTACTTCCATTGAGGAAAGTGCGCATGGTGACGGCTTTATTCAATCCCGATGCAATTTCTGTGTTTCATCAACACTCTGATCGTCCACAGATTACAGAATGCCTCCAGATGTGCATCGGAAACTACTACTGGTCTTCCAGGGAACGATCAAAGCGTAGACTGTTAGAGATATTTCTCCCATGGTGGAAAGTGCGCGTGGTGACTGTTGTATTCAATCCCGATGCATTTTCTGAGTTTCATCAACACTCTGATAGTCCACAGATTACAGAATGCCTCCAGATGTGCATCGGAAACTACTTCTGGTCTTCCAGGGAAAGATCAAAGCATAGACTGTTAGAGAGATTACTTCCATGGAGGAATGTACGCATGGTGACGGCTATATTCAATCCCGATGCAATTTCTGTGTTTCATCAATACTCTGATAGTCCACAGATTACAGACTGCCTCCAGATGTGCATCGGGAACTACTACTGGTCTTCCAGTTAACGATCAAAGAATAGCCTGTTTGAGACATTACTCCCATGGAGGAAAGTGCGCATGGTGCCTGTTGTATTCAATCCCGATGCAATTTCTGTGTTTCATCAACACTCTGATAGGCCACAGATTACAGAATACCTCCAGATGTGCATCGGAAACTACTACTGGCCTTCAAGGGAACGATCAAAGCGTAGAATGTTTGAGACATTTTTCCCATGAAGGAAAGTGCGCATGGTGACTGTTGTATTCAATCCCGATGTAATTTTTTTGTTTGATCAACACTCAGATAGTCCACAGATTACAGAATGCCTCCAGATGTGCATTAGAAACTGCTACTGGTCTTCCAGGGAATTATCAAAGCGTAGACTGTTAGAGACATTACTTCCATGGAGGAAAGTGCGCATGGTGACGGCTTTATTCAATCCCGATGCAATTTCTGTGTTTCATCAACACTCTGATCGTCCACAGATTACAGAATGCCTCCATGTGCATCGGAAACTACTACTGGTCTTCCAGGGAACGATCAAAGCGTAGACTGTTAGAGACATTTCTCCGATGGTGGAAAGTGCGAGTGGTGACTGTTGTATTCAATCCCGATGCAATTTCTGTGTTTCATCAACACTCTGATAGTCCACAGATTACAGATTGTCTCCAGATGTGCTTCGGAAACTACTACTGGTCTTCCAGGGAACGATCAAAACGTAGACTGTTTGAGACATTACCACCATGGAGGAAAGTGCGCATGGTGACTGTTGTATTCAATCCCGA
Organism: Schistocerca gregaria; assembly: GCF_023897955.1. Classification (NCBI taxonomy): domain Eukaryota; kingdom Metazoa; phylum Arthropoda; class Insecta; order Orthoptera; family Acrididae; genus Schistocerca; species Schistocerca gregaria. The sequence goes on along the minus strand of NC_064931.1, from coordinate 3,495,885 downwards.
TGCAATTTCTGTGTTTCATCAACACTCTGATAGTCCACAGATTTCAGAATGCCTCCAGACTTGCTTGGGAAACTACTACTGGTCTTCCAGAGAACGATCAAATAGTAGACTGTTTGAGACATTACTCCCATGGAGGAAAGTGCGCATGGTGAATGTTGTATACAGTCCCGATGCAATTTCTGTGTTTCATCAACACTCTGATAGTCCACAGATTACTGAATGCCTCCAGATGTGCATCGGAAACTACTACTGGCCTTCAAGGGAACGATCAAAGCGTAGAATGTTTGAGACATTTTTCCCATAAAGGAAAGTGCGCATGGTTACTGTAGTATTCTATCCCGATGTAATTTTTTTGTTTGATCAACTCTCAGATAGTCCACAGATTACAGAATGCCTCCAGATGTGCATTAGAAACTGCTACTGGTATTCCAGGGAATTATCAAAGCGTAGACTGTTAGAGACATTACTTCCATGGAGGAAAGTGCGCATGGTGACGGCTTTATTCAATCCCGATGCAATTTCTGTGTTTCATCAACACTCTGATCGTCCACAGATTACAGAATGCCTCCAGATGTGCATCGGAAACTACTACTGGTCTTCCAGGGAACGATCAAAGCGTAGACTGTTAGAGACATTTCTCCCATGGTGGAAAGTGCGCGTGGTTACTGTTGTATTCAATCCCGATGCAATTTCTGTGTTTCATCAACACTCTGATAGTCCACAGATTACAGATTGTCTCCAGATGTGCTTCGGAAACTACTACTGGTCTTCCAGGGAACGATCAAAACGTAGACTGTTTGAGACATTACCACCATGGAGGAAAGTGCGCATGGTGACTGTTGTATTCAATCCCGATGCAATTTCTGTGTTTCATCAACACTCTGATAGTCCACAGATTACAGATTGTCTCCAGATGTGCTTCGGAAACTACTACTGGTCTTCCAGGGAACGATCAAATCGTAGACTGTTTGAGACATTACCACCATGGAGGAAAGTGCGCATGGTGACTGTTGTATTCAATCCCGATGCAATTTCTGTGTTTCATCAACACTCTGATAGTCCACAGATTTCAGAATGCCTCCAGACTTGCTTGGGAAACTACTACTGGTCTTCCAGAGAACGATCAAAGAGTAGACTGTTTGAGACATTACTCCCATGGAGGAAAGTGCGCATGGTGACTGTTGTATTCAGTCCCGATGCAATTTCTGTGTTTCATCAACACTCTGATAGTCTACAGATTACTGAATGCCTCCAGATGTGCATCGGAAACTACTACTGGCCTTCAAGGGAACGATCAAAGCGTAGAATGTTTCAGATTTTTCCCATAAATGAAAGTGCGCATGGTTACTGTAGTATTCTATCCCGATGTAATTTTTTTGTTTGATCAACACTCAGATAGTCCACAGATTACAGAATGCCTCCAGATGTGCATTAGAAAGTGCTACTGGTATTCCAGGGAAATATCAAAGCGTAGACTGTTAGAGACACTACTTCCATGGAGGAAAGTGCGCATGGTGACGGCTTTATTCAATCCCGATGCAATTTCTGTGTTTCATCAACACTCTGATCTTCCACAGATTACAGAATGCCTCCAGATGTGCATCGGAAACCACTACTGGTCTTCCAGGGAACGATCAAAGCGTAGACTGTTAGAGACATTTCTTCCATGGTGGAAAGTGCGCGTGGTGACTGTTGTATTCAATCCCGATGCAATTTCTGTGTTTCATCAACACTCTGATAGTCCACAGATTACAGATTGTCTCCAGATGTGCTTCGGAAACTACTACTGGTCTTCCAGGGAACGATCAAAACGTAGACTGTTTGAGACATTACCACCATGGAGGAAAGTGCGCATGGTGACTGTTGTATTCAATCCCGATGCAATTTCTGTGTTTCATCAACATTCTGATAGTCCACAGATTTCAGAATGCCTCCAGACTTGCTTGGGAAACTACTACTGGTCTTCCAGAGAACGATCAAAGAGTAGACTGTTCGAGACATTACTCCCATGGAGGAAAGTGCGCATGGTGACTGTTGTATTCAGTCCCGATGCAATTTCTGTGTTTCATCAACACTCTGATAGTCCACAGATTACTGAATGCCTCCAGATGTGCATCGGAAACTACTACTGGCCTTCAAGGGAACGATCAAAGCGTAGAATGTTTGAGACATTTTTCCCATAAAGGAAAGTGCGCATGGTTACTGTAGTATTCTATCCCGATGTAATTTTTTTGTTTGATCAACACTCAGATAGTCCACAGATTACAGAATGCCTCCAGATGTGCATTAGAAACTGCTACTGGTCTTCCAGGGAATTATCAAAGCGTAGACTGTTAGAGACATTACTTCCATGGAGGAAAGTGCGCGTGGTGACTGTTGTATTCAACCCCGATGCAATGTCTGTGTTTCATCAACACTCTGATAGTCCACAGATTACAGATAGTCTCCAGATGTGCATCGTAAACTGCTACTGGTCTTCCAGGGAACGATCAAGACGTAGACTGTTTGAGACATTACTCCCATGGAGGAAAGTGCGCATGGTGACTGTTGTATTCAATCCCGATGCAATTTCTGTGTTTCATCAACACTCTGATAGGCCACAGATTACAGAATACCTCCAGATGTGCATCGGAAACTACTACTGGCCTTCAAGGGAACGATCAAAGCGTAGAATGTTTGAGACATTTTTCCCATGAAGGAAAGTGCGCATGGTGACTGTTGTATTCAATCCCGATGTAATTTTTTTGTTTGATCAACACTCAGATAGTCCACAGATTACAGAATGCCTCCAGATGTGCATTAGAAACTGCTACTGGTCTTCCAGGGAATTATCAAAGCGTAGACTGTTAGAGACATTACTTCCATTGAGGAAAGTGCGCATGGTGACGGCTTTATTCAATCCCGATGCAATTTCTGTGTTTCATCAACACTCTGATCGTCCACAGATTACAGAATGCCTCCAGATGTGCATCGGAAACTACTACTGGTCTTCCAGGGAACGATCAAAGCGTAGACTGTTAGAGATATTTCTCCCATGGTGGAAAGTGCGCGTGGTGACTGTTGTATTCAATCCCGATGCATTTTCTGAGTTTCATCAACACTCTGATAGTCCACAGATTACAGAATGCCTCCAGATGTGCATCGGAAACTACTTCTGGTCTTCCAGGGAAAGATCAAAGCATAGACTGTTAGAGAGATTACTTCCATGGAGGAATGTACGCATGGTGACGGCTGTATTCAATCCCGATGCAATTTCTGTGTTTCATCAATACTCTGATAGTCCACAGATTACAGACTGCCTCCAGATGTGCATCGGGAACTACTACTGGTCTTCCAGTTAACGATCAAAGAATAGCCTGTTTGAGACATTACTCCCATGGAGGAAAGTGCGCATGGTGCCTGTTGTATTCAATCCCGATGCATTTTCTGTGTTTCATCAACAGTCTGATAGTCCACAGACTACAGAATGCCTCCAGATGTGCATCGTAAACTACTACTGGTCTTCCAGGGAACGATCAAAACGTAGACTGTTTGAGACATTACACCCATGGAGGAAAGTGCGCATGGTGACTGTTGTATTCAATCCCGATGCAATTTCTGTGTTTCATCAACACTCTGATAGTCCACAGATTACAGATTGTCTCCAGATGTGCATCGTAAACTGCTACTGGTCTTCCTGGGAACGATCAAAACGTAGATTGTTTGAGACCTTACTCCCATGGAGGAAAGTGCGCATGGTGACTGTTGTATTCAATCCCGATGCAATTTCTGTGTTTTGATACACACTTTGAAGGTCCACAGATTACAGAATGCCTCCAGACGTGCATCGGAAACTACTACTGGTCTTCCACGGAACGATAAAAGCGTAGACTGTTTGAGAAATACCCCCATGGAGGAAAGTGCGCATGGTGACTGTTGTATTCAATCCCGATGCAATTTCTGTGTTTCATCAACACTCTGATAGTCCACAGATAACAGAATGCCTCCAGACTTGCTTCGGAAACTACTACTGGTCTTCCAGAGAACGATCAAAGAGTAGACTGTTTGAGACAATACTCCCATGGAGGAATGTGCGCATGGTGACTGTTGTATTCAGTCCCGATGCAATTTCCGTGATTCATCAACACTCTGATAGTCCACAGATTACTGAATGCCTTCAGATGTGCATCGGAAACTACTACTGGCCTTCAAGGGAACGACCGAAGCGTAGTATGTTTGAGACATTTTTCCCATGAAGGAAAGTGAGCATGGTGACTGTTGTATTCAATCCTGATGTAATTTTTTTGTTTGATCAACACTCAGATAGTCCACAGATTACAGAATGCCTCCAGATGTGCATTAGAAACTGCTACTGGTCTTCCAGGGAATTATCTAAGCGTAGACTGTTAGAGACATTACTTCCATGGAGGAAAGTGCGCATGGTGACGGCTTTATTCAATCCCGATGCAATTTCTGTGTTTCATCAACACTCTGATAGTCCACAGATTACAGAATGCCTCCAGATGTGCATCGGAAACTACTACTGGTCTTCCAGGGAACGATCAAAGCGCAGACTGTTAGAGACATTTCTCCCATGGTGGAAAGTGCGCGTGGTGACTGTTGTATTCAATCCCGATGCAATTTCTGTGTTTCATCAACACTCTGATAGTCCACAGATTACAGATTGTCTCCAGATGTGCATCGTAAACTGCTACTGGTCTTCCAGGGAACGATCAAAACGTAGACTGTTAGAGACATTACTTCCATGGAGGAAAGTGCGCATGGTGACGGCTTTATTCAATCCCGATGCAATTTCTGTGTTTCATCAACACTCTGATAGCCCACAGGTTACAGAATGCCTCCAGATGTTAATCGGAAACTACTACTGGTCTTCCAGGGAACGATCAAAGCATAGACTGTTAGAGACATTACTGCCATGGTGGAAAGTGTGCATGGTGCCTGTTGTATTCAATCCCGATGCAATTTCTGTGTTTCATCAACAGTGTGATAGTCCACAGGCTACAGAATGCCTCCAGATGTGCATCGTAAACTACTACTGTTCTTCCAGGGAACGATCAAAACGTAGACTGTTTGAGACATTACCACCTTGGAGGAAAGTGCGCATGGTGACTGTTGTATTCAATCCCGATGCAATTTCTGTGTTTCATCAACACTCTGATAGTCCACAGATTTCAGAATGCCTCCAGACTTGCTTGGGAAACTACTACTGGTCTTCCAGAGAACGATCAAGGAGTAGACTGTTTGAGTCATTACTCCCATGGAGGAAAGTGCGCATGGTGACTGTTGTATTCAGTCCCGATGCAATTTGTGTGTTTCATCAACACTCTGATAGTCCACAGATTACTGAATGCCTCCAGATGTGCATCGGAAACTACTACTGGCCTTCAAGGGAACGATCAAAGCGTAGAATGTTTGAGACATTTTTCCCATAAAGGAAAGTGCGCATGGTTACTGTTGTATTCTATCCCGATGCAATTTCTGTGTTTTGATACACACTTTGAAGGTCCACAGATTACAGAATGCCTCCAGACGTGCATCGGAAACAACTACTGGTCTTCCACGGAACGATAAAAGCGTAGACTGTTTGAGAAATACCCCCATGGAGGAAAGTGCGCATGGTGACTGTTGTATTCATCCCGATGCAATTTCTGTGTTTCATCAACACTCTGATAGTCCACAGATTACAGAATGCCTCCAGACTTGCTTCGGAAACTACTACTGGTCCTCCAGTGAACGATCAAAGAGTAGACTGTTTGAGACATTACTCCCATGGAGGAAAGTGCGCATGGTGACTGTTGTATTCAGTCCCGATGCAATTTCTGTGATTCATCAACACTCTGATAGTCCACAGATTACTGAATGCCTTCAGATGTGCATCGGAAACTACTACTGGCCTTCAAGGGAACGACCAAAGCGTAGAATGTTTGAGACATTTTTCCCATGAAGGAAAGTGCGCATGGTGACTGTTGTATTCAATCCCGATGTAATTTTTATGTTTGATCAACACTCAGATATTCCACAGATTACAGAATGCCTCCAGATGTGCATTAGAAACTGCTACTGGTCTTCCAGGGAATTATCAAAGCGTAGACTGTTAGAGACATTACTTCCATAGAGGAAAGTGCGCATGGTGACGGCTTTATTCAATCCCGATGCAATTTCTGTGTTTCATCAACACTCTGATAGTCCACAGATTACAGAATGCCTCCAGATGTGCATCGGAAACTACTACTGGTCTTCCAGGGAACGATCAAAGCGTAGACTGTTAGAGACATTTCTCCCATGGGGGAAAGTGCGCGTGGTGACTGTTGTATTCAATCCCGATGCAATTTCTGCGTTTCATCAACACTCTGATAGTCCACAGATTACAGATTGTCTCCAGATGTGCATCGTAAACTACTACTGGTCTTCCAGGGAACGATCAAAGCGTAGAATGTTTGAGACATTTTTCCCATAAAGGAAAGTGCGCATGGTTACTGTTGTATTGTATCCCGATGTAATTTTTTTGTTTCATCAACACTCAGATAGTCCACAGATTACAGAATGCCTCCAGATGTGCATTAGAAACTGCTACTGGTCTTCCAGGGAATTATCAAAGCGTAGACTGTTAGCGACATTACTTCCATGGAGGAAAGTGCGCATGGTGACGGCTTTATTCAATCCCGATGCAATTTCTGTGTTTCATCAACACTCTGATAGTCCACAGATTACAGAATGCCTCCAGATGTGCATCGGAAACTACTACTGGTCTTCCAGGGAACGATCAAAACGCAGACTGTTAGAGACATTTCTCCCATGGTGGAAAGTGCGCGTGGTGACTGTTGTATTCAATCCCGATGCAATTTCTGTGTTTCATCAACACTCTGATAGTCCACAGATTACAGATTGTCTCCAGATGTGCATCGTAAACTGCTACTGGTCTTCCAGGGAACGATCAAAACGTAGACTGTTTGAGACATTACTCCCATGGAGGAAAGTGCACATGGTGACTGTTGTATTCAATCCCGATGCAATTTCTGTGTTTCATCAACACTCTGATAGGCCACAGATTACAGAATACCTCCAGATGTGCATCGGAAACTACTACTGGCCTTCAAGGGAACGATCAAAGCGCAGAATGTTTGAGACATTTTTACCATGAAGGAAAGTGCGCATGGTGACTGTTGTATTCAATCCCGATGTAATTTTTTAGTTTGATCAACACTCAGATAGTCCACAGATTACAGAATGCCTCCAGATGTGCATTAGAAACTGCTACTGGTCTTCCAGGGAATTATCAAAGCGTAGACTGTTAGAGACATTACTTCCATGGAGGAAAGTGCGCATGGTGACGGCTTTATTCAATCCCGATGCAATTTCTGTGTTTCATCAACACTCTGATCGTCCACAGATTACAGAATGCCTCCAGATGTGCATCGGAAACTACTACTGGTCTTCCAGGGAATGATCAAAGCGTAGACTGTTAGAGACATTTCTCCCATGGTGGAAAGTGCGCGTGGTGACTGTTGTATTCAATCCCGATGCAATTCCTGTGTTTCATCAACACTCTGATAGTCCACAGATTACAGATTGTCTCCAGATGTGCATCGTAAACTACTACTGTTCTTCCAGGGAACGATCAAAGCGTAGCCTGTATTAGAATTACTCACATGGAGGAAAGTGCACATGGTGACTGTTTTACTCAATCCCGATGCATTTTCTGAGTTTCATCAACACTCTGATAGTCCACAGATTACAGAATGCCTCCAGATGTGCATCGGAAACTACATCTGGTCTTCCAGGGAAAGATCAAAGCATAGACTGTTAGCGACATTACTTCCATGGAGGAAAGTACGCATGGTGACGGCTGTATTCAATCCCGATGCAATTTCTGTGTTTCATCAATACTCTGATAGTCCACAGATTACAGACTGCCTCCAGATGTGCATCGGGAACTACTACTGGTCTTCCAGGGAACGATCAAAGAATAGCCTGTTTGAGACATTACTCCCATGGAGGAAAGTGCGCATGGTGCCTGTTGTATTCAATCCCGATGCAATTTCTGCTTTTCATCAAAAGTCTGATAGTCCACAGACTACAGAATGCCTCCAGATGTGCATCGTAAACTACTACTGGTCTTCCAGGGAACGATCAAAACGTAGACTGTTTGAGACATTACTCCCATGGAGGAAAGTGCGCATGGTGACTGTTGTATTCAATCCCGATGCAATTTCTGTGTTTCATCAACACTCTGATAGCCCACAGGTTACAGAATGCCTCCAGATGTTAATCGGAAACTACTACTGGTCTTCCAGGGAACGATCAAAGCATAGACTGTTAGAGACATTACTGCCATGGTGGAAAGTGTGCATGGTGCCTGTTGTATTCAATCCCGATGCAATTTCTGTGTTTCATCAACAGTGTGATAGTCCACAGACTACAGAATGCCTCCAGATGTGCATCGTAAACTACTACTGGTCTTCCAGGGAACGATCAAAACGTAGACTGTTTGAGACATTACCACCTTTGAGGAAAGTGCGCATGGTGACTGTTGTATTCAATCCCGATGCAATTTCTGTGTTTCATCAACACTCTGATAGTCCGCAGATTTCAGAATGCCTCCAGACTTGCTTGGGAAACTACTACTGGTCTTCCAGAGAACGATCAAGGAGTAGACTGTTTGAGTCATTACTCCCATGGAGGAAAGTGCGCATGGTGACTGTTGTATTCAGTCCCGATGCAATTTCTGTGTTTCATCAACACTCTGATAGTCCACAGATTACTGAATGCCTCCAGATGTGCATCGGAAACTACTACTGGCCTTCAAGGGAACGATCAAAGCGTAGAATGTTTGAGACATTTTTCCCATAAAGGAAAGTGCGCATGGTTACTGTTGTATTCTATCCCGATGCAATTTCTGTGTTTTGATACACACTTTGAAGGTCCACAGATTACAGAATGCCTCCAGACGTGCATCGGAAATAACTACTAGTCTTCCACGGAACGATAAAAGCGTAGACTGTTTGAGAAATACCCCCATGGAGGAAAGTGCGCATGGTGACTGTTGTATTCAATCCCGATGCAATTTCTGTGTTTCATCAACACTCTGATAGTCCACAGATTACAGAATGCCTCCAGACTTGCTTCTGAAACTACTACTGGTCCTCCAGAGAACGATCAAAGAGTAGACTGTTTGAGACATTACTCCCATGGAGGAAAGTGCGCATGGTGACTGTTGTATTCAGTCCCGATGCAATTTCTGTGATTCATCAACACTCTGATAGTCCACAGATTACTGAATGCCTTCAGATGTGCATCGGAAACTACTACTGGCCTTCAAGGGAACGACCAAAGCGTAGAATGTTTGAGACATTTTTCCCATGAAGGAAAGTGCGCATGGTGACTGTTGTATTCAATCCCGATGTAATTTTTTTGTTTGATCAACACTCAGATAGTCCACAGATTACAGAATGCCTCCAGATGTGCATTAGAAACTGCTACTGGTCTTCCAGGGAATAATCAAAGCGTAGACTGTTAGAGACATTACTTCCATGGAGGAAAGTGCGCATGGTGACGGCTTTATTCAATCCCGATGCAATTTCTGTGTTTCATCAACACTCTGATAGTCCACAGATTACAGAATGCCTCCAGATGTGCATTAGAAACTACTACTGGTCTTCCAGGGAACGATCAAAGCGTAGACTGTTAGAGACATTTCTCCCATGGGGGAAAGTGCGCGTGGTGACTGTTGTATTAAATCCCGATGCAATTTCTGCGTTTCATCAACACTCTGATAGTCCACAGATTACAGATTGTCTCCAGATGTGCATCGTAAACTACTACTGGTCTTCCAGGGAACGATCAAAACGTAGACTGTTTGAGACATTACCACCATGGAGGAAAGTGCGCATGGTGACGGCTTTATTCAATCCCGATGCAATTTCTGTGTTTCATCAACACTCTGATAGTCCACAGATTACAGAATGCCTCCAGATGTGCATTAGAAACTACTACTGGTCTTCCAGGGAACGATCAAAGCGTAGACTGTTAGAGACATTTCTCCCATGGGGGAAAGTGCGCGTGGTGACTGTTGTATTAAATCCCGATGCAATTTCTGCGTTTCATCAACACTCTGATAGTCCACAGATTACAGATTGTCTCCAGATGTGCATCGTAAACTACTACTGGTCTTCCAGGGAACGATCAAAACGTAGACTGTTTGAGACATTACCACCATGGAGGAAAGTGCGCATGGTGACTGTTGTATTCAATCACGATGCAATTTCTGTGTTTCATCAACACTCTGATAGTCCACAGATTTCAGAAGGCCTCCAGACTTGCTTGGGAAACTACTACTGGTCTTCCAGAGAACGATCAAAGAGTAGACTGTTTGAGACATTACTCCCATGGAGGAAAGTGCGCATGGTGACTGTTGTATTCAGTCCCGATGCAATTTCTGTGTTTCATCAACACTCTGATAGTCCACAGATTACTGAATGCCTCCAGATGTGCATCGGAAACTACTACTGGCCTTCACGGGAACGATCAAAGCGTAGAATGTTTGAGACATTTTTCCCATAAAGGAAAGTGCGCATGGTTACTGTTGTATTCTATCCCGATGTAATTTTTTTGTTTGATCAACACTCAGATAGTCCACAGATTACAGAATGCCTCCAGATGTGCATTAGAAACTGCTACTGGTCTTCCAGGGAATTATCAAAGCGTAGACTGTTAGAGACATTACTTCCATGGAGGAAAGTGCGCATGGTGACGGCTTTATTCAATCCCGATGCAATTTCTGTGTTTCATCAACACTCTGATAGTCCACAGATTACAGAATGCCTTCAGATGTGCATCGGAAACTACTACTGGCCTTCAAGGGAACGACCAAAGCGTAGAATGTTTGAGACATTTTTCCCATGAAGGAAAGTGCGCATGGTGACTGTTGTATTCAATCCCGATGTAATTTTTTTGTTTGATCAACACTCAGATAGTCCACAGATTACAGAATGCCTCCAGATGTGCATTAGAAACTGCTACTGGTCTTCCAGGGAATTATCAAAGCGTAGACTGTTAGAGACATTACTTCCATGGAGGAAAGTGCGCATGGTGACGGCTTTATTCAATCCCGATGCAATTTCTGTGTTTCATCAACACTCTGATAGTCCACAGATTACAGAATGCCTCCAGACTTGCTTCTGAAACTACTACTGGTCCTCCAGAGAACGATCAAAGAGTAGACTGTTTGAGACATTACTCCCATGGAGGAAAGTGCGCATGGTGACTGTTGTATTCAGTCCCGATGCAATTTCTGTGATTCATCAACACTCTGATAGTCCACAGATTACTGAATGCCTTCAGATGTGCATCGGAAACTACTACTGGCCTTCAAGGGAACGACCAAAGCGTAGAATGTTTGAGACATTTTTCCCATGAAGGAAAGTGCGCATGGTGACTGTTGTATTCAATCCCGATGTAATTTTTTTGTTTGATCAACACTCAGATAGTCCACAGATTACAGAATGCCTCCAGATGTGCATTAGAAACTGCTACTGGTCTTCCAGGGAATTATCAAAGCGTAGACTGTTAGAGACATTACTTCCATGGAGGAAAGTGCGCATGGTGACGGCTTTATTCAATCCCGATGCAATTTCTGTGTTTCATCAACACTCTGATAGTCCACAGATTACAGAATGCCTCCAGATGTGCATTAGAAACTACTACTGGTCTTCCAGGGAACGATCAAAGCGTAGACTGTTAGAGACATTTCTCCCATGGGGGAAAGTGCGCGTGGTGACTGTTGTATTCAATCCCGATGCAATTTCTGCGTTTCATCAACACTCTGATAGTCCACAGATTACAGATTGTCTCCAGATGTGCATCGTAAACTACTACTGGTCTTCCAGGGAACGATCAAAACGTAGACTGTTTGAGACATTACCACCATGGAGGAAAGTGCGCATGGTGACTGTTGTATTCAATCCCGATGCAATTTCTGTGTTTCATCAACACTCTGATAGTCCACAGATTTCAGAATGCCTCCAGACTTGCTTGGGAAACTACTACTGGTCTTCCAGAGAACGATCAAAGAGTAGACTGTTTGAGACATTACTCCCATGGAGGAAAGTGCGCATGGTGACTGTTGTATTCAGTCCCGATGCAATTTCTGTGATTCATCAACACTCTGATAGTCCACAGATTACTGAATGCATTCAGATGTGCATCGGAAACTACTACTGGCCTTCAAGGGAACGACCAAAGCGTAGAATGTTTGAGACATTTTTCCCATGAAGGAAAGTGCGCATGGTGACTGTTGTATTCAATCCCGATGTAATTTTTTTGTTTGATCAACACTCAGATAGTCCACAGATTACAGAATGCCTCCAGATGTGCATTAGAAACTGCTACTGGTCTTCCAGGGAATTATCAAAGCGTAGACTGTTAGAGACATTACTTCCATGGAGGAAAGTGCGCATGGTGACGGCTTTATTCAATCCCGATGCAATTTCTGTGTTTCATCAACACTCTGATAGTCCACAGATTACAGAATTCCTCCAGATGTGCATCGGAAACTACTACTGGTCTTCCAGGGAACGATCAAAGCGCAGACTGTTAGAGACATTTCTCCCATGGTGGAAAGTGCGCGTGGTGACTGTTGTATTCAATCCCGATGCAATTTCTGTGTTTCATCAACACTCTGATAGTCCACAGATTACAGATTGTCTCCAGATGTGCATCGTAAACTGCTACTGGTCTTCCAGGGAACGATCAAAACGTAGACTGTTTGAGACATTACTCCCATGGAGGAAAGTGCGCATGGTGACTGTTGTATTCAATCCCGATGCAATTTCTGTGTTTTGATACACACTTTGAAGGTCCACAGATTACAGAATGCCTCCAGACGTGCATCGGAAACTACTACTGGTCTTCCACGGAACGATAAAAGCGTAGACTGTTTGAGAAATACCCCCATGGAGGAAAGTGCGCATGGTGACTGTTGTATTCAATCCCGATGCAATTTCTGTGTTTCATCAACACTCTGATTGTCCACAGATTACAGAATGCCTCCAGACTTGCTTCGGAAACTACTACTGGTCTTCCAGGGAACGATCAAAGCGTAGACTGTTAGAGACATTTCTCCCATGGGGGAAAGTGCGCGTGGTGACTGTTGTATTCAATCCCGATGCAATTTCTGTGTTTCATCAACACTCTGATAGTCCACAGATTTCAGAATGCCTCCAGACTTGCTTGGGAAACTACTACTGGTCTTCCAGAGAACGATCAAAGAGTAGACTGTTTGAGACATTACTCCCATGGAGGAAAGTGCGCATGGTGACTGTTGTATTCAGTCCCGATGCAATTTCTTTGTTTCATCAACACTCTGATAGTCCACAGATTACTGAATGCCTCCAGATGTGCATCGGAAACTACTACTGGCCTTCAAGGGAACGATCAAAGCGTAGAATGTTTGAGATATTTTTCCCATAAAGGAAAGTGCGCATGGTTACTGTTGTATTCTATCCCGATGTAATTTTTTTGTTTGATCAACACTCAGATAGTCCACAGATTACAGAATGCCTCCAGATGTGCATTAGAAACTGCTACTGGTCTTCCAGGGAATTATCAAAGCGTAGACTGTTAGAGACATTACTTCCATGGAGGAAAGTGCGCATGGTGACGGCTTTATTCAATCCCGATGCAATTTCTGTGTTTCATCAACACTCTGATAGTCCACAGATTACAGAATTCCTCCAGATGTGCATCGGAAACTACTACAGGTCTTCCAGGGAACGATCAAAGCGCAGACTGTTAGAGACATTTCTCCCATGGTGGAAAGTGCGCGTGGTGACTGTTGTATTCAATCCCGATGCAATTTCTGTGTTTCATCAACACTCTGATAGTCCACAGATTACAGATTGTCTCCAGATGTGCATCGTAAACTGCTACTGGTCTTCCAGGGAACGATCAAAACGTAGACTGTTTGAGACATTACTCCCATGGAGGAAAGTGCGCATGGTGACTGTTGTATTCAATCCCGATGCAATTTCTGTGTTTTGATACACACTTTGAAGGTCCACAGATTACAGAATGCCTCCAGACGTGCATCGGAATCTACTACTGGTCTTCCACGGAACGATAAAAGCGTAGACTGTTTGAGAAATACCCCCATGGAGGAAAGTGCGCATGGTGACTGTTGTATTCAATCCCGATGCAATTTCTGTGTTTCATCAACACTCTGATAGTCCACAGATTACAGAATGCCTCCAGACTTGCTTCGGAAACTACTACTGGTCTTCCAGAGAACGATCAAAGAGTAGACTGTTTGAGACATTACTCCCATGGAGGAAAGTGCGCATGGTGACTGTTGTATTCAGTCCCGATGCAATTTCTGTGATTCATCAACACTCTGATAGTCCACAGATTACTGAATGCATTCAGATGTGCATCGGAAACTACTACTGGCCTTCAAGGGAACGACCAAAGCGTAGAATGTTTGAGACATTTTTCCCATGAAGGAAAGTGCGCATGGTGACTGTTGTATTCAATCCCGATGTAATTTTTTTGTTTGATCAACACTCAGATAGTCCACAGATTACAGAATGCCTCCAGATGTGCATTAGAAACTGCTACTGGTCTTCCAGGGAATTATCAAAGCGTAGACTGTTAGAGACATTACTTCCATGGAGGAAAGTGCGCATGGTGACGGCTTTATTCAATCCCGATGCAATTTCTGTATTTCATCAACACTCTGATAGTCCACAGATTACAGAATGCCTCCAGATGTGCATCGGAAACTACTACTGGTCTTCCAGGGAACGATCAAAGCGTAGACTGTTAGAGACATTTCTCCCATGGGGGAAAGTGCGCGTGGTGACTGTTGTATTCAATCCCGATGCAATTTCTGCGTTTCATCAACACTCTGATAGTCCACAGATTACAGATTGTCTCCAGATGTGCATCGTAAACTACTACTGGTCTTCCAGGGAACGATGAAAACGTAGACTGTTTGAGACATTACTCCCATGGAGGAAAGTGCGCATTGTGACTGTTGTATTCAGTCCCGATGCAATTTCTGTGATTCATCAACACTCTGATAGTCCACAGATTACTGAATGCCTTCAGATGTGCATCGGAAACTACTACTGGCCTTCAAGGGAACGACCAAAGCGTAGAATGTTTGAGACATTTTTCGGAAACTACTACTGGTCTTCCAGGGAACGATCAAAGCGCAGACTGTTAGAGACATTTCTCCCATGGTGGAAAGTGCGCGTGGTGACTGTTGTATTCAATCCCGATGCAATTTCTGTGTTTCATCAACACTCTGATAGTCCACAGATTACAGATTGTCTCCAGATGTGCATCGTAAACTGCTACTGGTCTTCCAGGGAACGATGAAAACGTAGACTGTTTGAGACATACTCCCATGGAGGAAAGTGCGCATGGTGACTGTTGTATTCAATCCCGATGCAATTTCTGTGTTTTGATACACACTTTGAAGGTCCACAGATTACAGAATGCCTCCAGACGTGCATCGGAAACTACTACTGGTCTTCAAGGGAACGACCAAAGCGTAGAATGTTTGAGACATTTTTCGGAAACTACTACTGGTCTTCCAGGGAACGATCAAAGCGTAGACTGTTAGAGACATTTCTCCCATGGGGGAAAGTGCGCGTGGTGACTGTTCTATTCAATCCCGATGCAATTTCTGCGTTTCATCAACACTCTGATAGTCCACAGATTACAGATTGTCTCCAGATGTGCATCGTAAACTACTACTGGTCTTCCAGGGAACGATCAAAACGTAGACTGTTTGAGACATTACCACCATTGAGGAAAGTGCGCATGGTGACTGTTGTATTCAATCCCGATGCAATTTCTGTGTTTCATCAACACTCTGATAGTCCACAGATTTCAGAATGCCTCCAGACTTGCTTGGGAAACTACTACTGGTCTTCCAGAGAACGATCAAAGAGTAGACTGTTTGAGACATTACTCCCATGGAGGAAAGTGCGCATGGTGACTGTTGTATTCAGTCCCGATGCAATTTCTGTGATTCATCAACACTCTGATAGTCCACAGATTACTGAATGCATTCAGATGTGCATCGGAAACTACTACTGGCCTTCAAGGGAACGACCAAAGCGTAGAAAGTTTGAGACATTTTTCCCATGAAGGAAAGTGCGCATGGAGACTGTTGTATTCAATCACGATGTAATTTTTTTGTTTGATCAACACTCAGATAGTCCACAGATTACAGAATGCCTCCAGATGTGCATTAGAAACTGCTACTGGTCTTCCAGGGAATTATCAAAGCGTAGACTGTTAGAGACATTACTTCCATGGAGGAAAGTGCGCATGGTGACGGCTTTATTCAATCCCGATGCAATTTCTGTATTTCATCAACACTCTGATAGTCCACAGATTACAGAATGCCTCCAGATGTGCATCGGAAACTACTACTGGTCTTCCAGGGAACGATCAAAGCGTAGACTGTTAGAGACATTTCTCCTATGGGGGAAAGTGCGCGTGGTGACTGTTGTATTCAATCCCGATGCAATTTCTGCGTTTCATCAACAATCTGATAGTCCACAGATTACAGATTGTCTCCAGATATGCATCGTAAACTACTACTGGTCTTCCAGGGAACGATGAAAACGTAGACTGTTTGAGACATTACTCCCATGGAGGAAAGTGCGCATGGTGACTGTTGTATTCAGTCCCGATGCAATTTCTGTGATTCATCAACACTCTGATAGTCCACAGATTACTGAATGCCTTCAGATGTGCATCGGAAACTACTACTGGCCTTCAAGGGAACGACCAAAGCGTAGAATGTTTGAGACATTTTTCGGAAACTACTACTGGTCTTCCAGGGAACGGTCAAAGCGCAGACTGTTAGAGACATTTCTCCCATGGTGGAAAGTGCGCGTGGTGACTGTTGTATTCAATCCCGATGCAATTTCTGTGTTTCATCAACACTCTGATAGTCCACAGATTACAGATTGTCTCCAGATGTGCATCGTAAACTGCTACTGGTCTTCCAGGGAACGATGAAAACGTAGACTGTTTGAGACATACTCCCATGGAGGAAAGTGCGCATGGTGACTGTTGTATTCAATCCCGATGCAATTTCTGTGTTTTGATACACACTTTGAAGGTCCACAGATTACAGAATGCCTCCAGACGTGCATCGGAAACTACTACTGGTCTTCCACGGAACGATAAAGGCGTAGACTGTTTGAGAAATACCCCCATGGAGGAAAGTGCGCATGGTGACTGTTGTATTCAATCCCGATGCAATTTCTGTGTTTCATCAACACTCTGATAGTCCACAGATTACAGAATGCCTACAGACTTGCTTCGGAAACTACTACTGGTCTTCCAGAGAACGATCAAAGAGTAGACTGTTTGAGACATTACTCCCATGGAGGAAAGTGCGCATGGTGACTGTTGTATTCAGTCCCGATGCAATTTCTGTGATTCATCAACACTCTGATAGTCCACAGATTACTGAATGCATTCAGATGTGCATCGGAAACTACTACTGGCCTTCAAGGGAACGACCAAAGCGTAGAATGTTTGAGACATTTTTCCCATGAAGGAAAGTGCGCATGGTGACTGTTGTATTCAATCCCGATGTAATTTTTTTGTTTGATCAACACTCAGATAGTCCACAGATTACAGAATGCCTCCAGATGTGCATTAGAAACTGCTACTGGTCTTCCAGGGAATTATCAAAGCGTAGACTGTTAGAGACATTACTTCCATGGAGGAAAGTGCGCATGGTGACGGCTTTATTCAATCCCGATGCAATTTCTGTGTTTCATCAACACTCTGATAGTCCACAGATTACAGAATGCCTCCAGATGTGCATCGGAAACTACTACTGGTCTTCCAGGGAACGATCAAAGCGTAGACTGTTAGAGACATTTCTCCCATGGGGGAAAGTGCGCGTGGTGACTGTTGTATTCAATCCCGATGCAATTTCTGCGTTTCATCAACACTCTGATAGTCCACAGATTTCAGATTGTCTCCAGATGTGCATCGTAAACTACTACTGGTCTTCCAGGGAACGATCAAAACGTAGACTGTTTGAGACATTACCACCATTGAGGAAAGTGCGCATGGTGACTGTTGTATTCAATCCCGATGCAATTTCTGTGTTTCATCAACACTCTGATAGTCCACAGATTTCAGAATGCCTCCAGACTTGCTTGGGAAACTTCTACTGGTCTTCCAGAGAACGATCAAAGAGTAGACTGTTTGAGACATTACTCCCATGGAGGAAAGTGCGCATGGTGACTGTTGTATTCAGTCCCGATGCAATTTCTGTGATTCATCAACACTCTGATAGTCCACAGATTACTGAATGCATTCAGATGTGCATCGGAAACTACTACTGGCCTTCAAGGGAACGACCAAAGCGTGGAATGTTTGAGACATTTTTCCCATGAAGGAAAGTGCGCATGGTGACTGTTGTATTTAATCCCGATGTAATTTTTTTGTTTGATCAACACTCAGATAGTCCACAGATTACAGAATGCCTCCAGATGTGCATTAGAAACTGCTACTGGTCTTCCAGGGAATTATCAAAGCGTAGACTGTTAGAGACATTACTTCCATGGAGGAAAGTGCGCATGGTGACGGCTTTATTCAATCCCGATGCAATTTCTGTATTTCATCAACACTCTGATAGTCCACAGATTACAGAATGCCTCCAGATGTGCATCGGAAACTACTACTGGTCTTCCAGGGAACGATCAAAGCGTAGACTGTTAGAGACATTTCTCCTATGGGGGAAAGTGCGCGTGGTGACTGTTGTATTCAATCCCGATGCAATTTCTGCGTTTCATCAACACTCTGATAGTCCACAGATTACAGATTGTCTCCAGATGTGCATCGTAAACTACTACTGGTCTTCCAGGGAACGATGAAAACGTAGACTGTTTGAGACATTACTCCCATGGAGGAAAGTGCGCATGGTGACTGTTGTATTCAGTCCCGATGCAATTTCTGTGATTCATCAACACTCTGATAGTCCACAGATTACTGAATGCCTTCAGATGTGCATCGGAAACTACTACTGGCCTTCAAGGGAACGACCAAAGCGTAGAATGTTTGAGACATTTTTCCCATGAAGGAAAGTGCGCATGGTGACTGTTGTATTCAATCCCGATGTAATTTTTTTGTTTGATCAACACTCAGATAGTCCACAGATTACAGAATGCCTCCAGATGTGCATTAGAAACTGCTACTGGTCTTCCAGGGAATTATCAAAGCGTAGACTGTTAGAGACATTACTTCCATGGAGGAAAGTGCGCATGGTGACGGCTTTATTCAATCCCGATGCAATTTCTGTATTTCATCAACACTCTGATAGTCCACAGATTACAGAATGCCTCCAGATGTGCATCGGAAACTACTACTGGTCTTCCAGGGAACGATCAAAGCGTAGACTGTTAGAGACATTTCTCCCATGGGGGAAAGTGCGCGTGGTGACTGTTGTATTCAATCCCGATGCAATTTCTGCGTTTCATCAACACTCTGATAGTCCACAGATTACAGATTGTCTCCAGATGTGCATCGTAAACTACTACTGGTCTTCCAGGGAACGATCAAAACGTAGACTGTTTGAGACATTACCACCATGGAGGAAAGTGCGCATGGTGACTGTTGTATTCAATCCCGATGCAATTTCTGTGTTTCATCAACACTCTGATAGTCCACAGATTTCAGAATGCCTCCAGACTTGCTTGGGAAACTACTACTGGTCTTCCAGAGAACGATCAAAGAGTAGACTGTTTGAGACATTACTCCCATGGAGGAAAGTGCGCATGGTGACTGTTGTATTCAGTCCCGATGCAATTTCTGTGTTTTATCAACACTCTGATAGTCCACAGATTACTGAATGCCTCCAGATGTGCATCGGAAACTACTACTGGCCTTCAAGGGAACGATCAAAGCGTAGAATGTTTGAGACATTTTTCCCATAAAGGAAAGTGCGCATGGTTACTGTTGTATTCTATCCCGATGTAATTTTTTTGTTTGATCAACACTCAGATAGTCCACAGATTACAGAATGCCTCCAGATGTGCATTAGAAACTGCTACTGGTCTTCCAGGGAATTATCAAAGCGTAGTTTGTTAGAGACATTACTTCCATGGAGGAAAGTGCGCATGGTGACGGCTTTATTCAATCCCGATGCAATTTCTGTGTTTCATCAACACTCTGATAGTCCACAGATTACAGAATGCCTCCAGACTTGCTTCGGAAACTACTACTGGTCTTCCAGAGAACGATCAAAGAGTAGACTGTTTGAGACATTACTCCCATGGAGGAAAGTGCGCATGGTGACTGTTGTATTCAGTCCCGATGCAATTTCTGTGATTCATCAACACTCTGATAGTCCACAGATTACTGAATGCCTTCAGATGTGCATCGGAAACTACTACTGGCCTTCAAGGGAACGACCAAAGCGTAGAATGTTTGAGACATTTTTCCCATGAAGGAAAGTGCGCATGGTGACGGCTTTATTCAATCCCGATGTAATTTTTTTGTTTGATCAACACTCAGATAGTCCACAGATTACAGAATGCCTCCAGATGTGCATTAGAAACTGCTACTGGTCTTCCAGGGAATTATCAAAGCGTAGACTGTTAGAGACATTACTTCCATGGAGGAAAGTGCGCATGGTGACGGCTTTATTCAATCCCGATGCAATTTCTGTGTTTCATCAACACTCTGATAGTCCACAGATTACAGAATGCCTCCAGATGTGCATCGGAAACTACTACTGGTCTTCCAGGGAACGATCAAAGCGTAGACTGTTAGAGACATTTCTCCCATGGGGGAAAGTGCGCGTGGTGACTGTTGTATTCAATCCCGATGCAATTTCTGCGTTTCATCAACACTCTGATAGTCCACAGATTACAGATTGTCTCCAGATGTGCATCGTAAACTACTACTGGTCTTCCAGGGAACGATCAAAACGTAGACTGTTTGAGACATTACCACCATGGGGGAAAGTGCGCATGGTGACTGTTGTATTCAATCCCGATGCAATTTCTGTGTTTCATCAACACTCTGATAGTCCACAGATTTCAGAATGCCTCCAGACTTGCTTGGGAAACTACTACTGGTCTTCCAGAGAACGATCAAAGAGTAGACTGTTTGAGACATTACTCCCATGGAGGAAAGTGCGCATGGTGACTGTTGTATTCAGTCCCGATGCAATTTCTGTGTTTCATCAACACTCTGATAGTCCACAGATTACAGATTGTCTCCAGATGTGCATCGTAAACTACTACTGGTCTTCCAGGGAACGATGAAAACGTAGACTGTTTGAGACATTACTCCCATGGAGGAAAGTGCGCATGGTGACTGTTGTATTCAGTCCCGATGCAATTTCTGTGATTCATCAACACTCTGATAGTCCACAGATTACTGAATGCCTTCAGATGTGCATCGGAAACTACTACTGGCCTTCAAGGGAACGACCAAAGCGTAGAATGTTTGAGACATTTTTCGGAAACTACTACTGGTCTTCCAGGGAACGATCAAAGCGCAGACTGTTAGAGACATTTCTCCCATGGTGGAAAGTGCGCGTGGTGACTGTTGTATTCAATCCCGATGCAATTTCTGTGTTTCATCAACACTCTGATAGTCCACAGATTACAGATTGTCTCCAGATGTGCATCGTAAACTGCTACTGGTCTTCCAGGGAACGATGAAAACGTAGACTGTTTGAGACATACTCCCATGGAGGAAAGTGCGCATGGTGACTGTTGTATTCAATCCCTATGCAATTTCTGTGTTTTGATACACACTTTGAAGGTCCACAGATTACAGAATGCCTCCAGACGTGCATCGGAAACTACTACTGGTCTTCCACGGAACGATAAAGGCGTAGACTGTTTGAGAAATACCCCCATGGAGGAAAGTGCGCATGGTGACTGTTGTATTCAATCCCGATGCAATTTCTGTGTTTCATCAACACTCTGATAGTCCACAGATTACAGAATGCCTACAGACTTGCTTCGGAAACTACTACTGGTCTTCCAGAGAACGATCAAAGAGTAGACTGTTTGAGACATTACTCCCATGGAGGAAAGTGCGCATGGTGACTGTTGTATTCAGTCCCGATGCAATTTCTGTGATTCATCAACACTCTGATAGTCCACAGATTACTGAATGCATTCAGATGTGCATCGGAAACTACTACTGGCCTTCAAGGGAACGACCAAAGCGTAGAATGTTTGAGACATTTTTCCCATGAAGGAAAGTGCGCATGGTGACTGTTGTATTCAATCCCGATGTAATTTTTTTGTTTGATCAACACTCAGATAGTCCACAGATTACAGAATGCCTCCAGATGTGCATTAGAAACTGCTACTGGTCTTCCAGGGAATTATCAAAGCGTAGACTGTTAGAGACATTACTTCCATGGAGGAAAGTGCGCATGGTGACGGCTTTATTCAATCCCGATGCAATTTCTGTGTTTCATCAACACTCTGATAGTCCACAGATTACAGAATGCCTCCAGATGTGCATCGGAAACTACTACTGGTCTTCCAGGGAACGATCAAAGCGTAGACTGTTAGAGACATTTCTCCCATGGGGGAAAGTGCGCGTGGTGACTGTTGTATTCAATCCCGATGCAATTTCTGCGTTTCATCAACACTCTGATAGTCCACAGATTTCAGATTGTCTCCAGATGTGCATCGTAAACTACTACTGGTCTTCCAGGGAACGATCAAAACGTAGACTGTTTGAGACATTACCACCATTGAGGAAAGTGCGCATGGTGACTGTTGTATTCAATCCCGATGCAATTTCTGTGTTTCATCAACACTCTGATAGTCCACAGATTTCAGAATGCCTCCAGACTTGCTTGGGAAACTTCTACTGGTCTTCCAGAGAACGATCAAAGAGTAGACTGTTTGAGACATTACTCCCATGGAGGAAAGTGCGCATGGTGACTGTTGTATTCAGTCCCGATGCAATTTCTGTGATTCATCAACACTCTGATAGTCCACAGATTACTGAATGCATTCAGATGTGCATCGGAAACTACTACTGGCCTTCAAGGGAACGACCAAAGCGTGGAATGTTTGAGACATTTTTCCCATGAAGGAAAGTGCGCATGGTGACTGTTGTATTTAATCCCGATGTAATTTTTTTGTTTGATCAACACTCAGATAGTCCACAGATTACAGAATGCCTCCAGATGTGCATTAGAAACTGCTACTGGTCTTCCAGGGAATTATCAAAGCGTAGACTGTTAGAGACATTACTTCCATGGAGGAAAGTGCGCATGGTGACGGCTTTATTCAATCCCGATGCAATTTCTGTATTTCATCAACACTCTGATAGTCCACAGATTACAGAATGCCTCCAGATGTGCATCGGAAACTACTACTGGTCTTCCAGGGAACGATCAAAGCGTAGACTGTTAGAGACATTTCTCCTATGGGGGAAAGTGCGCGTGGTGACTGTTGTATTCAATCCCGATGCAATTTCTGCGTTTCATCAACACTCTGATAGTCCACAGATTACAGATTGTCTCCAGATGTGCATCGTAAACTACTACTGGTCTTCCAGGGAACGATGAAAACGTAGACTGTTTGAGACATTACTCCCATGGAGGAAAGTGCGCATGGTGACTGTTGTATTCAGTCCCGATGCAATTTCTGTGATTCATCAACACTCTGATAGTCCACAGATTACTGAATGCCTTCAGATGTGCATCGGAAACTACTACTGGCCTTCAAGGGAACGACCAAAGCGTAGAATGTTTGAGACATTTTTCCCATGAAGGAAAGTGCGCATGGTGACTGTTGTATTCAATCCCGATGTAATTTTTTTGTTTGATCAACACTCAGATAGTCCACAGATTACAGAATGCCTCCAGATGTGCATTAGAAACTGCTACTGGTCTTCCAGGGAATTATCAAAGCGTAGACTGTTAGAGACATTACTTCCATGGAGGAAAGTGCGCATGGTGACGGCTTTATTCAATCCCGATGCAATTTCTGTATTTCATCAACACTCTGATAGTATACAGATTACAGAATGCCTCCAGATGTGCATCGGAAACTACTACTGGTCTTCCAGGGAACGATCAAAGCGTAGACTGTTAGAGACATTTCTCCCATGGTGGAAAGTGCGCGTGGTGACTGTTGTATTCAATCCCGATGCAATTTCTGTGTTTCATCAACACTCTGATAGTCCACAGATTACAGATTGTCTCAAAGATGTGCATCGTAAACTACTACTGTTCTTCCAGGGAAGGATCAAAACGAAGACTGTTTGAGACATTACTCCCATGGAGGAAAGTGCGCATGGTGACTGTTGTATACAATCCCGATGCAATTTCTGTGTTTCATCAACACTCTGATAGTCCACAGATTTCAGAATGCCTCCAGACTTGCTTGGGAAACTACTACTGGTCTTCCAGAGAACGATCAAAGAGTAGACTGTTTGAGACATTACTCCCATGGAGGAAAGTGCGCATGGTGACTGTTGTATTCAGTCCCGATGCAATTTCTGTGTTTTATCAACACTCTGATAGTCCACAGATTACTGAATGCCTCCAGATGTGCATCGGAAACTACTACTGGCCTTCAAGGGAACGATCAAAGCGTAGAATGTTTGAGACATTTTTCCCATAAAGGAAAGTGCGCATGGTTACTGTTGTATTCTATCCCGATGTAATTTTTTTGTTTGATCAACACTCAGATAGTCCACAGATTACAGAATGCCTCCAGATGTGCATTAGAAACTGCTACTGGTCTTCCAGGGAATTATCAAAGCGTAGACTGTTAGAGACATTACTTCCATGGAGGAAAGTGCGCATGGTGACGGCTTTATTCAATCCCGATGCAATTTCTGTGTTTCATCAACACTCTGATAGTCCACAGATTACAGAATGCCTCCAGACTTGCTTCGGAAACTACTACTGGTCTTCCAGAGAACGATCAAAGAGTAGACTGTTTGAGACATTACTCCCATGGAGGAAAGTGCGCATGGTGACTGTTGTATTCAGTCCCGATGCAATTTCTGTGATTCATCAACACTCTGATAGTCCACAGATTACTGAATGCCTTCAGATGTGCATCGGAAACTACTACTGGCCTTCAAGGGAACGACCAAAGCGTAGAATGTTTGAGACATTTTTCCCATGAAGGAAAGTGCGCATGGTGACGGCTTTATTCAATCCCGATGTAATTTTTTTGTTTGATCAACACTCAGATAGTCCACAGATTACAGAATGCCTCCAGATGTGCATTAGAAACTGCTACTGGTCTTCCAGGGAATTATCAAAGCGTAGACTGTTAGAGACATTACTTCCATGGAGGAAAGTGCGCATGGTGACGGCTTTATTCAATCCCGATGCAATTTCTGTGTTTCATCAACACTCTGATAGTCCACAGATTACAGAATGCCTCCAGATGTGCATCGGAAACTACTACTGGTCTTCCAGGGAACGATCAAAGCGTAGACTGTTAGAGACATTTCTCCCATGGGGGAAAGTGAGCGTGGTGACTGTTGTATTCAATCCCGATGCAATTTCTGCGTTTCATCAACACTCTGATAGTCCACAGATTACAGATTGCCTCCAGATGTGCATCGTAAACTACTACTGGTCTTCCAGGGAACGATCAAAACGTAGACTGTTTGAGACATTACCACCATGGGGGAAAGTGCGCATGGTGACTGTTGTATTCAATCCCGATGCAATTTCTGTGTTTCATCAACACTCTGATAGTCCACAGATTTCAGAATGCCTCCAGACTTGCTTGGGAAACTACTACTGGTCTTCCAGAGAACGATCAAAGAGTAGACTGTTTGAGACATTACTCCCATGGAGGAAAGTGCGCATGGTGACTGTTGTATTCAGTCCCGATGCAATTTCTGTGTTTCATCAACACTCTGATAGTCCACAGATTACTGAATGCCTCCAGATGTGCATCGGAAACTACTACTGGCCTTCAAGGGAACGATCAAAGCGTAGAATGTTTGAGACATTTTTCCCATAAAGGAAAGTGCGCATGGATACTGTTGTATTCTATCCCGATGTAATTTTTTTGTTTGATCAACACTCAGATAGTCCACAGATTACAGAATGCCTCCAGATGTGCATCGGAAACTACTACTGGTCTTCCAGAGAACGATCAAAGAGTAGACTGTTTGAGACATTACTCCCATGGAGGAAAGTGCGCATGGTGACTGTTGTATTCAATCCCGATGCAATTTCTGTGTTTTGATACACACTTTGAAGGTCCACAGATTACAGAATGCCTCCAGACGTGCATCGGAAACTACTACTGGTCTTCCACGGAACGATAAAAGCGTAGACTGTTTGAGAAATACCCCCATGGAGGAAAGTGCGCATGGTGACTGTTGTATTCAATCCCGATGCAATTTCTGTGTTTCATCAACACTCTGATAGTCCACAGATTACAGAATGCCTCCAGACTTGCTTCGGAAACTACTACTGGTCTTCCAGAGAACGATCAAAGAGTAGACTGTTTGAGACATTACTCCCATGGAGGAAAGTGCGCATGGTGACTGTTGTATTCAGTCCCGATGCAATTTCTGTGATTCATCAACACTCTGATAGTCCACAGATTACTGAATGCATTCAGATGTACATCGGAAACTACTACTGGACTTCAAGGGAACGACCAAAGCGTAGAATGTTTGAGACATTTTTCCCATGAAGGAAAGTGCGCATGGTGACTGTTGTATTCAATCCCGATGTAATTTTTTTGTTTGATCAACACTCAGATAGTCCACAGATTACAGAATGCCTCCAGATGTGCATTAGAAACTGCTACTGGTCTTCCAGGGAATTATCAAATCGTAGACTGTTAGAGACATTACTTCCATGGAGGAAAGTGCGCATGGTGACGGCTTTATTCAATCCCGATGCAATTTCTGTGTTTCATCAACACTCTGATAGTCCACAGATTACAGAATGCCTCCAGATGTGCATCGGAAACTACTACTGGTCTTCCAGGGAACGATCAAAACGTAGACTGTTTGAGACATTACTCCCATGGAGGAAAGTGCGCATGGTGACTGTTGTATTCAATCCCGATGCAATTTCTGTGTTTCATCAACACTCTGATAGGCCACAGATTACAGAATACCTCCAGATGTGCATCGGAAACTACTACTGGCCTTCAAGGGAACGATCAAAGCGTAGAATGTTTGAGACATTTTTCCCATGAAGGAAAGTGCGCATGGTGACTGTTGTATTCAATCCCGATGTAATTATTTTGTTTGATCAACACTCAGATAGTCCACAGATTACAGAATGCCTCCAGATGTGCATTAGAAACTGCTACTGGTCTTCCAGGGAACGATCAAAACGTAGACTGTTTGAGACATTACTCCCATGGAGGAAAGTACGCATGGTGACTGTTGTATTCAATCCCGATGCAATTTCTGTGTTTCATCAACACTCTGATAGCCCACAGATTACCGAATGCCTCCAGATGTTAATCGGAAACTACTACTGGTCTTCCAGGGAACGATCAAAGCATAGACTGTTAGAGACATTACTCCCATGGAGGAAAGTGTGCATGGTGCCTGTTGTATTCAATCCCGATGCAATTTCTGTGTTTCATCAACAGTGTGATAGTCCACAGACTACAGAATGCCTCCAGATGTGCATCGTAAACTACTACTGGTCTTCCAGGGAACGATCAAAACGTAGACTCTTTGAGACATTACCACCATGGAGGAAAGTGCGCATGGTGACTGTTGTATTCAATCCCGATGCAATTTCTGTGTTTCATCAACACTCTGATAGTCCACAGATTTCAGAATGCCTCCAGACTTGCTTGGGAAACTACTACTGGTCTTCCAGAGAACGATCAAAGAGTAGAATGTTTGAGACATTACTCCCATGGAGGAAAGTGCGCATGGTGACTGTTGTATTCAGTCCCGATGCAATTTCTGTGTTTCATCAACACTCTGATAGTCCACAGATTACTGAATGCCTCCAGATGTGCATCGGAAACTACTACTGGCCTTCAAGGGAACGATCAAAGCGTAGAATGTTTGAGACATTTTTCCCATGATGGAAAGTGCGCATGGTGACTGTTGTATTCAATCCCGATGTAATTTTTTTGTTTGATCAACACTCAGATAGTCCACAGATTACAGAATGCCTCCAGATGTGCATTAGAAACTGCTACTGGTCTTCCAGGGAATTATCAAAGCGTAGACTGTTAGAGACATTACTTCCATGGAGGAAAGTGCGCATGGTGTCGGTTTTATTCAACCCCGATGCAATTTCTGTGTTTCATCAACACTCTGATAGTCCACAGATTACAGAATTCCTCCAGATGTGCATCGGAAACTACTACTGGTCTTCCAGGGAACGATCAAAGCGTAGACTGTTAGAGACATTTCTCCCATGGTGGAAAGTGCGCGTGGTGACTGTTGTATTCAATCCCGATGCAATTTCTGTGTTTCATCAACACTCTGATAGTCCACAGATTACAGATTGTCTCCAGATGTGCATCGTAAACTGCTACTGGTCTTCCAGGGAACGATCAAAACGTAGACTGTTTGAGACATTACTCCCATGGAGGAAAGTGCGCATGGTGACTGTTGTATTCAATCCCGATGCTATTTCTGTGTTTTGATATACACTTTGAAGGTCCACAGATTACAGAATGCCTCCAG
Source organism: Schistocerca gregaria (assembly GCF_023897955.1). Classification (NCBI taxonomy): domain Eukaryota; kingdom Metazoa; phylum Arthropoda; class Insecta; order Orthoptera; family Acrididae; genus Schistocerca; species Schistocerca gregaria. Next base: position 3,467,205 of record NC_064931.1, on the reverse strand, counting down.
ATGTGCATTAGAAACTACTACTGGTCTTCCAGGGAATTATCAAAGCGTAGACTGTTAGAGACGTTACTTCCATGGAGGAAAGTACGCATGGTGACGGCTTTATTCAATCCCGATGCAATTTCTGTGTTTCATCAACACTCTGATAGTCCACAGATTGCAGAATGCCTCCAGATGTGCATCGGAAACTACTACTGGTCTTCCAGGGAACGATCAAAGCGTAGACTGTTAGAGACATTACTTCCATGGAGGAAAGTGCGCATGTTGACTGTTGTATTCAATCCCGATGCAATTTCTGTGTTTCATCAACACTCTGATAGTCCACAGATTACAGAATGCCTATAGATGTGCATCGGAAACTACTACTGGTCTTCCAGCGAACGATCAAAGCGTAGACTGTTAGAGACATTTCTCCCATGGTGGAAAGTGCGCGTGGTGACTGTTGTATTCAATCCCGATGCAATTTCTGTGTTTCATCAACACTCTGATAGTCCACAGACTACAGAATGCCTCCAGATGTGCATCGTAAACTACTACTGGTCTTCCAGGGAACGATCAAAACGCAGACTGTTTGAGACATTACCCCCATGGAGGAAAGTGCGCATGGTGATTGTTGTATTCAATCCCGATGCAATTTCTGTGTCTCATCAACACTCTGATAGTCCACAGATTACAGAATGCCTCCAGACTTGCTTCGGAATCTACTACTGGTCTTCCAGAGAACGATCAAAGAGTAGACTGTTTGAGATATTACTTCCATGGAGGAAAGTGCGCATGGTGACTGTTGTACTCAGTCCCGATGCAATTTCTGTGTTTCATCAACACTCTGATAGGCCACAGATTACAGAATACCTCCAGATGTGCATCGGAAACTACTACTGGCCTTCAAGGGAACGATCAAAGCGTAGAATGTTTGAGACATTTTTCCCATGATGGAAAGTGCGCATGGTGACTGTTGTATTCAATCCCGATGTAATTTTTTTGTTTGATCAACACTCAGATAGTCCACAGATTACAGAATGCCTCCAGATGTGCATTAGAAACTGCTACTGGTCTTCCAGGGAATTATCAAAGCGTAGACTGTTAGAGACATTACTTCCATGGAGGAAAGTGCGCATGGTGACGGTTTTATTCAATCCCGATGCAATTTCTGTGTTTCATCAACACTCTGATAGTCCACAGATTACAGAATTCCTCCAGATGTGCATCGGAAACTACTACTGGTCTTCCAGGGAACGATCAAAGCGTAGACTGTTTGAGACATTTCTCCCATGGTGGAAAGTGCGCGTGGTGACTGTTGTATTCAATCCCGATGCAATTTCTGTGTTTCATCAACACTCTGATAGTCCACAGATTACAGATTGTCTCCAGATAAGCATCGTAAACTGCTACTGGTCTTCCAGGGTACGATCAAAACGTAGACTGTTTGAGACATTACTCCCATGGAGGAAAGTGCGCATGGTGACTGTTGTATTCAATCCCGATGCTTTTTCTGTGTTTTGATACACACTTTGAAGGTCCACAGATTACAGAATGCCTCCAGATGTGCATTAGAAACTACTACTGGTCTTCCAGGGAATTATCAAAGCGTAGACTGTTAGAGACATTACTTCCATTGAGGAAAGTGCGCATGGTGACGGCTTTATTCAATCCCGATGCAATTTCTGTGTTTCATCAACACTCTGATAGTCCACAGATTACAGAATGCCTCCAGATGTGCATCGGAAACTACTACTGGTCTTCCAGGGAACGATCAAAGCGTAGACTGTTAGAGACATTACTTCCATGAAGGAAAGTGCGCATGGTGACTGTTGTAATTAATCCCGATGCAATTTCTGTGTTTCATCAACACTCTGATAGACCACAGATTACAGAATGCCTATAGATGTGCATCGGAAACTACTACTGGTCTTCCCGCGAACGATCAAAGCGTAGACTGTTAGAGACATTTCTCCCATGGTGGAAAGTGCGCGTGGTGACTGTTGTATTCAATCCCGATGCAATTTCTGTGTTTCATCAACACTCTGATAGTCCACAGACTACAGAATGCCTCCAGATGTGCATCGTAAACTACTACTGGTCTTCCAGGGAACGATCAAAACGCAGTCTGTTTGAGACATTACCCCCATGGAGGAAAGTGCGCATGGTGACTGTTGTATTCAATCCCGATGCAATTTCTGTGTCTCATCAACACTCTGATAGTCCACAGATTACAGAATGCCTCCAGACTTGCTTCGGAATCTACTACTGGTCTTCCAGAGAACGATCAGAGAGTAGACTGTTTGAGACATTACTTCCATGGAGGAAAGTGCGCATGGTGACTGTTGTATTCAGTCCCGATGCAATTTCTGTGTTTCATCAACACTCTGATAGTCCACAGATTACTGAATGCCTCCAGATGTGCATCGGAAACTACTACTGGCCTTCAAGGGAACGATCAAAGCGTAGAATATTTGAGACATTTTTCCCATGAAGGAAAGTGCGCATGGTGACTGTTATATTCAATCCCGATGTAATTTTTTTGTTTGATCAACACTCAGATAGTCCACAGATTACAGAATGCCTCCAGATGTGCATTAGAAACTGCTACTGGTCTTCCAGGGAATTATCAAAGCGTAGAATATTTGAGACATTTTTCCCATGAAGGAAAGTGCGCATGGTGACTGTTGTATTCAATCCCGATGTAATTTTTTTGTTTGATCAACACTCAGATAGTCCACAGATTACAGAATGCCTCCAGATGTGCATTAGAAACTGCTACTGGTCTTCCAGGGAATTATCAAAGCTTAGACTGTTAGAGACATTACTTCCATGGAGGAAAGTGCGCATGGTGACGGCTTTATTCAATCCCGATGCAATTTCTGTGTTTCATCAACACTCTGATAGTCCACAGATTACAGAATGCCTCCAGATGTGCATCGGAAACTACTACTGGTCTTCCAGGGAACGGTCAAAGCGTAGACTGTTAGAGACATTACTTCCATGGAGGAAAGTGCGCATGGTGACTGTTGTATTCAATCCCGATGCAATTTCTGTGTTTCATCAACACTCTGATAGTCCACAGATTACAGAATGCCTATAGATGTGCATCGGAAACTACTACTGGTCTTCCAGCGAGCGATCAAAGCGTAGACTGTTAGAGACATTTCTCCCATGGTGGAAAGTGCGCGTGGTGTTTGTTGTATTCAATCCCGATGCAATTTCTGTGTTTCATCAACACTCTGATAGTCCACAGACTACAGAATGCCTCCAGATGTGCATCGTAAACTACTACTGGTCTATCAGGGAACGATCAAAACGCAGACTGTTTGAGACATTACCCCCATGGAGGAAAGTGCGCATGGTGACTGTTGTATTCAATCCCGATGCAATTTCTGTGTCTCATCAACACTCTGATAGTCCACAGATTACAGAATGCCTCCAGACTTGCTTCGGAATCTACTACTGGTCTTCCAGAGAACGATCAAAGAGTAGACTGTTTGAGACATTACTTCCATGGAGGAATGTGCGCATGGTGACTGTTGTATTCAGTCCCGATGCAATTTCTGTGTTTCATCAACACTCTGATAGTCCACAGATTACTGAATGCCTCCGGATGTGCATCGGAAACTACTACTGGCCTTCCTGGGAATTATCAAAGCGTAGACTGTTAGAGACATTACTTCCATGGAGGAAAGTGCGAATGGTGACGGCTTTATTGAATCCCGATGCAATTTCTTTGTTTCATCAACACTCTGATAGTCCACAGATTACAGAATGTCTCCAGATGTGCATCGGAAACTACTACTGGTCTTCCAGGGAACGATCAAAGCGTAGACTGTTAGAGACATTTCTCCCATGGTGGAAAGTGCGCGTGGTGACTGTTGTATTCAATCCCGATGCAATTTCTGTGTTTCATCAACACTCTGATAGTCCACAGATTACAGATTGTCTCAAAGATGTGCATCGTAAACTACTACTGTTCTTCCAGGGAAGGATCAAAACGAAGACTGTTTGAGACATTACTCCCATGGAGGAAAGTGCGCATGGTGACTGTTGTATACAATCCCGATGCAATTTCTGTGTTTCATCAACACTCTGATAGGCCACAGATTACAGAATACCTCCAGATGTGCATCGGAAACTACTACTGGCCTTCAAGGGAACGACCAAAGCGTAGAATGTTTTAGAAATTTTTCCCATGAAGGAAAGTGCGCATGGTGACTGTTGTATTCCATCCCAATGCAATTTCTGTGTTTCATCAACACTCTGATAGTCCACAGATTACAGAATGCCTCCAGACTTGCTTCGGAAACTACTACTGGTCTTCCAGAGAACGATCAAAGAGTAGACTGTTTGAGACATTACTCCCATGGAGGAAAGTGCGCATGGTGACTGTTGTATTCAGTCCCGATGCAATTTCTGTGATTCATCAACACTCTGATAGTCCACAGATTACTGAATGCCTCCAGATGTGCATCGGAAACTACTACTGGCCTTCAAGGGAACGACCAAAGCGTAGAATGTTTGAGACATTTTTCCCATGAAGGAAAGTGCGCATGGTGACTGTTGTATTCAATCCCGATGTAATTTTTTTGTCTAATCAACACTCAGATAGTCGACAGATTACAGAATGCCTCCAGATGTGCATTAGAAACTGCTACTGGTCTTCCAGGGAATTATCAAAGCGTAGACTGTTAGAGACCTTACTTCCATGGAGGAAAGTGCGCATGGTGACGGCTTTATTCAATCCCGATACAATTTCTGTGTCTCATCAACACTCTGATAGTCCACAGATTACAGAATGCCTCCAGATGTGCATCGGAAACTACTACTGGTCTTCCAGGGAACGATCAAAGCGTAGACTGTTAGAGACATTTCTCCCATGGTGAAAATGCGCGTGGTGACTGTTGTATTCAATCCCGATGCAATTTCTGTGTTTCATCAACACTCTGATAGTCCACAGATTACAGATTGTCTCCAGACGTGCATCGTAAACTACTACTGGTCTTCCAGGGAACGTTCAAAGCGTAGACTGTTTGAGAAATTACTCCCATGGAGGAAAGTGCGCATGGTGACTGTTGTATTCAATCCCGATGCAATTTCTGTGTTTCATCAACACTCTGATAGGCCACAGATTACAGAATACCTCCAGATGTGCATCGGAAACTACTACTGGCCTTCAAGAGAACGATCAAAGCCTAGAATGTTTGAGACATTTTTCCCATGGAGGAAAGTGCGCATGGTGACTGTTGTATTCAATCCCGATGTAATTTTTTTGTTTGATCAACACTCAGATAGTCCACAGATTACAGAATGCCTCCAGATGTGCATTAGAAACTGCTACTGGTCTTACAGGGAATTATCAAAGCGTAGACTGTTAGAAACATTACTTCCATGGAGGAAAGTGCGCATGGTGACGGCTTTATTCAATCCCGATGCAATTTCTGTGTTTCATCAACACTCTGATAGTCCACAGATTACAGAATGCCTCCAGATGTGCATCGGAAACTACTACTGGTCTTCCAGGGAACGATCAAAGCGTAGACTGTTAGAGACATTACTTCCATGGAGGAAAGTGCGCATGGTGACTGTTGTATTCAATCCGGATGCAATTTCTGTGTTTCATCAACACTCTGATAGTCCACAGATTACAGAATGCCTCCAGATGTGCATCGGAAACTACTACTGGTCTTCCAGGGAACGATCAAAGCGTAGCCTGTATTGGAATTACTCACATGGAGGAAAGTGCACATGGTGACTGTTTTACTCAATCCCGATGCATTTTCTGAGTTCCATCAACACTCTGATAGTCCACAGATTACAGAATGCCTCCAGATGTGCATCGGAAACTACTTCTGGTCTTCCAGGGAACGATCAAAGCATAGACTGTTAGAGACATTACTCCCATGGAGGATAGTGCGCATGGTGCCTGTTGTATTCAATCCCGATGCAATTTCTGTGTTTCATCAACAGTCTGATAGTCCACAGACTACAGAATGCCTCCAGATGTGCATCGTAAACTACTACTGGTCTTCCAGGGAACGATCAAAACGTAGACTGTTAGAGACATTACTCCCATGGAGGAAAGTGCGCATGGTGACTGTTGTATTCAATCCCGATGCAATTTCTGTGTTTTATCAACACTCTGATAGCCCACGGATTACAGAATGCCTCCAGATGTGCATCGGAAACTACTACTGGTCTTCCAGGGAACGATCAAAGCATAGACTGTTAGAGACATTACTTCCATGGAGGAAAGTGCGCGTGGTGACGGCTGTATTCAATCCCGATGCAATTTCTGTGTTTCATCAATACTCTGATAGTCCACAGATTACAGGCTGCCTCCAGATGTGCATCGGAAACTACTACTGGTCTTCCAGGGAACGATCAAAGCGTAGACAATTTGAGACATTTCTCCCATGGTGGAAAGTGCGCGTGGTGACTGTTGTATTCAATCCCGATGCAATTTCTGTGTTTCATCAGCACTATGATAGTCCACAGATTACAGAATGCCTCCAGATGTGCATCGGAAACTACTACTGGTCTTCCTGGGAACGACCAAAGTGTAGAATGTATGAGACAATACTCCAATGGAGGAAGGTGCGCATGGTGACTGTTGTATTCAATCCCGATGCAATTTCTGTGTTTCATCAACACTCTGATAGCCCACAGATTACAGAATGCCTCCAGATGTGCATCGGAAACTACTACTGGTCTTCCAGGGAACGATCAAAGCATAGACTGTTAGAGACATTACTTCCATGGAGGAAAGTGCGCATGGTGACGGCTGTATTCAATCCCGATGCAATTTCTGTGTTTCATCAGCACTCTGATAGCCCACAGATTACAGAATGCCTCCAGATGTGCATCGGAAACTACTACTGGTCTTCCAGGGAACGATAAAAACATAGACTGATAGAGACATTACTCCCATGGAGGAAAGTGCGCATGGTGCCTGTTGTATTCAATCCCGATGCAATTTCTGTGTTTTGATACACACTTTGAAGGTCCGCAGATTACAGAATGCCTCCAGACGTGCATCGGAAACTACTACTGGTCTTCCACGGAACGAGAAAAGCGTAGACTGATTGAGAATTACCCCCATGGAGGAAAGTGCGCATGGTGACTGTTGTATTCAATCCCAATGCAATTTCTGTGTTTCATCAACACTCTGATAGTCCACAGATAACAGAATGCCTCCAGACTTGCTTCGGAAACTACTACTGGTCTTCCATTGAACGATCAAAGAGTAGACTGTTTGAGACATTACTCCCATGGAGGAAAGTGCGCATGGTGGCTGTTGTATTCAGTCCCGATGCAATTTATGTGTTTCATCAACACTCTTATAGTCCACAGATTACTGAATGACTCCGGATGTGCATCGGAAACTACTACTGGCCTTCCTGGGAATTATCAAAGCGTAGACTGTTAGAGACATTACTTCCATGGAGGAAAGTGCGCATGGTGACGGCTTTATTCAATCCCGATGCAATTTCTGTGTTTCATCAACACTCTGATAGTCCACAGATTACAGAATGCCTCCAGATGTGCATCGGAAACTACTACTGGTCTTCCAGGGAACGATCAAAGCGTATACTATTAGAGACATTTCTCCCATGGTGGAAAGTGCGCGTGGTGACTGTTGTATTCAATCCCGATGCAATTTCTGTGTTTCATCAACACTCTGATAGTCCACAGATTACAGATTGTCTCAAAGATGTGCATCGTAAACTACTACTGGTCTTCCAGGGAACGATCAAAGCGTAGACAATTTGAGACATTTCTCCCATGGTGGAAAGGGCGCATGGTTACTGTTGTATACAATCCCGATGCAATTTCTGTGTTTCATCAACACTCTGATAGGTCACAGATTACAGAATACCTCCAGATGTGCATCGGAAACTACTACTGGCCTTCAAGGGAACGACCAAAGTGTAGAATGTTTGAGACATTTTTCCCATGAAGGAAAGTGCGCATGGTGACTGTTGTATTCAGTCCCGATGCAATTTCTGTGTTTCATCAACACTCTGATAGTCCACAGATTAAAGAATGCCTCCAGACTTGCTTCGGAAACTACTACTGGTCTTCCAGGGAACGATCAAAGCGTAGACTGTTAGAGACATTACTTCCATGGAGGAAAGTGCGCATGGTGACTGTTGTATTCAATCCCGATGCAATTCCTGTGTTTCATCGACACTCTGATAGTCCACAGATTACAGAATGCCTCCAGATGTGCATCGGAAACTACTACTGGTCTTCCAGGGAACGATCAAAGCGTAGCCTGTATTAGAATTACTCACATGGAGGAAAGTGCACATGGTGACTGTTTTACTCAATCCCGATGCATTTTCTGAGTTTCTTCAACACTCTGATAGTCCACAGATTACAGAATGCCTCCAGATGTGCATCGGAAACTACTTCTGGTCTTCCAGGGAACGATCAAAGCATAGACTGTTAGAGACATTACTCCCATGGAGGAAAGTGCACATGGTGCCTGTTGTATTCAATCCCGATGCAATTTCTGTGTTTCATCAACAGTCTGATAGTCCACAGACTACAGAATGCCTCCAGATGTGCATCGTAAATCACTACTGGTCTTCCAGGGAACGATCAAAACGTAGTCAGTTTGAGACATTACTCCCATGGAGGAAAGTGCGCATGGTGACTGTTGTATTCAATCCCGATGCAATTTCTGTGTTTCATCAACACTCTGATAGCCCACGGATTACAGAATGCCTCCAGATGTGCATCGGAAACTACTACTGGTCTTCCAGGGAACGATCAAAGCATAGACTGTTAGAGACATTACTCCCATGGAGGATAGTGCGCATGGTGCCTGTTGTATTCAATCCCGATGCAATTTCTGTGTTTCATCAACAGTCTGATAGTCCACAGACTACAGAATGCCTCCAGATGTGCATCGTAAACTACTACTGGTCTTCCAGGGAACGATCAAAACGTAGACTGTTAGAGACATTACTCCCATGGAGGAAAGTGCGCATGGTGACTGTTGTATTCAATCCCGATGCAATTTCTGTGTTTTATCAACACTCTGATAGCCCACGGATTACAGAATGCCTCCAGATGTGCATCGGAAACTACTACTGGTCTTCCAGGGAACGATCAAAGCATAGACTGTTAGAGACATTACTTCCATGGAGGAAAGTGCGCGTGGTGACGGCTGTATTCAATCCCGATGCAATTTCTGTGTTTCATCAATACTCTGATAGTCCACAGATTACAGGCTGCCTCCAGATGTGCATCGGAAACTACTACTGGTCTTCCAGGGAACGATCAAAGCGTAGACAATTTGAGACATTTCTCCCATGGTGGAAAGTGCGCGTGGTGACTGTTGTATTCAATCCCGATGCAATTTCTGTGTTTCATCAGCACTATGATATTCCACAGATTACAGAATGCCTCCAGATGTGCATCGGAAACTACTACTGGTCTTCCTGGGAACGACCAAAGTGTAGAATGTATGAGACAATACTCCAATGGAGGAAGGTGCGCATGGTGACTGTTGTATTCAATCCCGATGCAATTTCTGTGTTTCATCAACACTCTGATAGCCCACAGATTACAGAATGCCTCCAGATGTGCATCGGAAACTACTACTGGTCTTCCAGGGAACGATCAAAGCATAGACTGTTAGAGACATTACTTCCATGGAGGAAAGTGCGCATGGTGACGGCTGTATTCAATCCCGATGCAATTTCTGTGTTTCATCAGCACTCTGATAGCCCACAGATTACAGAATGCCTCCAGATGTGCATCGGAAACTACTACTGGTCTTCCAGGGAACGATAAAAACATAGACTGATAGAGACATTACTCCCATGGAGGAAAGTGCGCATGGTGCCTGTTGTATTCAATCCCGATGCAATTTCTGTGTTTTGATACACACTTTGAAGGTCCGCAGATTACAGAATGCCTCCAGACGTGCATCGGAAACTACTACTGGTCTTCCACGGAACGAGAAAAGCGTAGACTGATTGAGAATTACCCCCATGGAGGAAAGTGCGCATGGTGACTGTTGTATTCAATCCCAATGCAATTTCTGTGTTTCATCAACACTCTGATAGTCCACAGATAACAGAATGCCTCCAGACTTGCTTCGGAAACTACTACTGGTCTTCCATTGAACGATCAAAGAGTAGACTGTTTGAGACATTACCCCCATGGAGGAAAGTGCGCATGGTGGCTGTTGTATTCAGTCCCGATGCAATTTATGTGTTTCATCAACACTCTTATAGTCCACAGATTACTGAATGACTCCGGATGTGCATCGGAAACTACTACTGGCCTTCCTGGGAATTATCAAAGCGTAGACTGTTAGAGACATTACTTCCATGGAGGAAAGTGCGCATGGTGACGGCTTTATTCAATCCCGATGCAATTTCTGTGTTTCATCAACACTCTGATAGTCCACAGATTACAGAATGCCTCCAGATGTGCATCGGAAACTACTACTGGTCTTCCAGGGAACGATCAAAGCGTATACTATTAGAGACATTTCTCCCATGGTGGAAAGTGCGCGTGGTGACTGTTGTATTCAATCCCGATGCAATTTCTGTGTTTCATCAACACTCTGATAGTCCACAGATTACAGATTGTCTCAAAGATGTGCATCGTAAACTACTACTGGTCTTCCAGGGAACGATCAAAGCGTAGACAATTTGAGACATTTCTCCCATGGTGGAAAGGGCGCATGGTTACTGTTGTATACAATCCCGATGCAATTTCTGTGTTTCATCAACACTCTGATAGGTCACAGATTACAGAATACCTCCAGATGTGCATCGGAAACTACTACTGGCCTTCAAGGGAACGACCAAAGTGTAGAATGTTTGAGACATTTTTCCCATGAAGGAAAGTGCGCATGGTGACTGTTGTATTCAGTCCCGATGCAATTTCTGTGTTTCATCAACACTCTGATAGTCCACAGATTAAAGAATGCCTCCAGACTTGCTTCGGAAACTACTACTGGTCTTCCAGGGAACGATCAAAGCGTAGACTGTTAGAGACATTACTTCCATGGAGGAAAGTGCGCATGGTGACTGTTGTATTCAATCCCGATGCAATTCCTGTGTTTCATCGACACTCTGATAGTCCACAGATTACAGAATGCCTCCAGATGTGCATCGGAAACTACTACTGGTCTTCCAGGGAACGATCAAAGCGTAGCCTGTATTAGAATTACTCACATGGAGGAAAGTGCACATGGTGACTGTTTTACTCAATCCCGATGCATTTTCTGAGTTTCTTCAACACTCTGATAGTCCACAGATTACAGAATGCCTCCAGATGTGCATCGGAAACTACTTCTGGTCTTCCAGGGAACGATCAAAGCATAGACTGTTAGAGACATTACTCCCATGGAGGAAAGTGCACATGGTGCCTGTTGTATTCAATCCCGATGCAATTTCTGTGTTTCATCAACAGTCTGATAGTCCACAGACTACAGAATGCCTCCAGATGTGCATCGTAAACCACTACTGGTCTTCCAGGGAACGATCAAAACGTAGACAGTTTGAGACATTACTCCCATGGAGGAAAGTGCGCATGGTGACTGTTGTATTCAATCCCGATGCAATTTCTGTGTTTCATCAACACTCTGATAGCCCACGGATTACAGAATGCCTCCAGATGTGCATCGGAAACTACTACTGGTCTTCCAGGGAACGATCAAAGCATAGACTGTTAGAGACATTACTTCCATGGAGGAAAGTGCGCGTGGTGACGGCTGTATTCAATCCCAATGCAATTTCTGTTTTCATCAATACTCTGATAGTCCACACACTACAGAATGCCTCCAGATGTGCATCGTAAACTACAACTGGTCTTCCAGGGAACGATCAAAACGCAGACTGTTTGAGACATTACCCCCATGGAGGAAAGTGCGCATGGTGACTGTTGTATTCAATCCCGATGCAATTTCTGTGTTTCATCAACACTCTGATAGTCCACAGATTACAGATTGTCTCCAGATGTGCATCGTAAACTACTACTGGTCTTCCAGGGAACGATCAAAACGTAGACTGTTTGAGACATTACTCCCATGGAGGAAAGTGCGCATGGTGACTGTTGTATTCAATCCCGATGCAATTTCTGTGTTTTGATACACACTTTGAAGGTCCACAGATTACAGAATGCCTCCAGACGTGCATCGGAAACTACTACTGGTCTTCCACGGAACGATAAAAGCGTAGACTGTTTGAGAATTACCCCCATGGAGGAAAGAGCGCATGGTGACTGTTGTATTCAATCCCGATGCAATTTCTGTGTTTCATCAACACTCTGATAGTCCACAGATAACAGAATGCCTCCAGACTTGCTTCGGAAACTACTACTGGTCTTCCAGAGAACGATCAAAGAGTAGACTGTTTGAGACATTACTCCCATGGAGGAAAGTGCGCATGGTGACTGTTGTATTCAGTCCCGATGCAATTTCTGTGTTTCATCAACACTCTGATAGTCCACAGATTACTGAATGCCTCCGGATGTGCATCGGAAACTACTACTGGCCTTCCTGGGAATTATCAAAGCGTAGACTGTTAGAGACATTACTTCCATGGAGGAAAGTGCGCATGGTGACGGCTTTATTCAATCCCGATGCAATTTCTGTGTTTCATCAACACTCTGATAGTCCACAGATTACAGAATGCCTAAAGATGTGCATCGGAAACTACTACTGGTCTTCCAGGGAACGATCAAAGCGTAGACTGTTAGAGACATTTCTCCCATGGTGGAAAGTGCGCGTGGTGACTGTTGTATTCAATCCCGATGCAATTTCTGTGTTTCATCAACACTCTGATAGTCCACAGATTACAGATTGTCTCAAAGATGTGCATCGTAAACTACTACTGGTCTTCCAGGGAACGATCAAAACGTAGACTGTTTGAGACATTACTCCCATGGAGGAAAGGGCGCATGGTGACTGTTGTATACAATCCCGATGCAATTTCTGTGTTTCATCAACACTCTGATAGGCCACAGATTACAGAATACCTCCAGATGTGCATCGGAAACTACTACTGGCCTTCAAGGGAACGACCAAAGCGTAGAATGTTTGAGACATTTTTCCCATGAAGGAAAGTGCGCATGGTGACTGTTGTATTCAATCCCGATGCAATTTCTGTGTTTCATCAACACTCTGATAGTCCACAGATTACAGAATGCCTCCAGACTTGCTTCGGAAACTACTACTGGTCTTCCAGAGAACGATCAAAGAGTAGACTGTTTGAGACATAACTCCCATGGAGGAAAGTGCGCATGGTGACTGTTGTATTCAGTCCCGATGCAATTTCTGTGATTCATCAACACTCTGATAGTCCACAGATTACTGAATGCCTCCAGATGTGCATCGGAAACTACTACTGGCCTTCAAGGGAACGACCAAAGCGTAGAATGTTTGAGACATTTTTCCCATGAAGGAAAGTGCGCATGGTGACTGTTGTATTCAATCCCGATGTAATTTTTTTGTTTGATCAACACTCAGATAGTCCACAGATTACAGAATGCCTCCAGATGTGCATTAGTAACTGCTACTGGTCTTCCAGGGAATTATCAAAGCGTAGACTGTTAGAGACATTACTTCCATGGAGGAAAGTGCGCATGGTGACGGCTTTATTCAATCCCGATACAATTTCTGTGTTTCATCAACACTCTGATAGTCCACAGACTACAGAATGCCTCCAGATGTGCATCGGAAACTACTACCGGTCTTCCAGGGAACGATCAAAGCGTATACTGTTAGTGACATTACTCCCATGGAGGAAAGTGCGCATGGTGACTGTTGTATTCAATCCCGATGCAATTTCTGTGTTTCATCAACACTCTGATACGCCACAGATTACAGAATACCTAGAGATGTGCATCGGAAACTACTACTGGCCTTCAAGGGAACGATCAAAGCGTAGAATGTTTGAGACATTTTTCCCATGAAGGAAAGTGCGCATGGTTACTGTTGTATTCAATCCCGCTGTAATTTTTTTGTTTGATCAACACTCAGATAGTCCACAGATTACAGAATGCCTCCAGATGTGCATTAGAAAGTGCTACTGGTCTTCCAGGGAATTATCAAAGCGTAGACTGTTAGAAACATTACTTCCATGGAGGAAAGTGCGCATGGTGACGGCTTTATTCAATCGCGATGCAATTTCTGTGTTTCATCAACACTCTGATAGTCCACAGATTACAGGATGCCTCCAGATGTGCATCGGAAACTACTACTGGTCTTCCAGGGAACGATCAGAGCGTAGACTGTTAGAGACATTACTTCCATGGAGGAAAGTGCGCATGGTGACTGTTGTATTCAATCCCGATGCAATTTCTGTGTTTCATCAACACTCTGATAGTCCACAGATTACAGAATGCCTCCAGATGTGCATCGGAAACTACTACTGGTCTTCCAGGGAACGATCAAAGCGTAGCCTGTATTAGAATTACTCACATGGAGGAAAGTGCACATGGTGACTGTTTTACTCAATCCCGATGCATTTTCTGAGTTTCATCAACACTCTGATAGTCCACAGATTACAGAATGCCTCCAGATGTGCATCGGAAACTACTTCTGGTCTTCCAGGGAACGATCAAAGCATAGACTGTTAGAGACATTACTCCCATGGAGGAAAGTGCGCATGGTGCCTGTTGTATTCAATCCCGATGCAATTTCTGTGTTTCATCAACAGTCTGATAGTCCACAGACTACAGAATGCCTCCAGATGTGCATCGTAAACTACTACTGGTCTTCCAGGGAACGATCAAAACGTAGACTGTTTAAGACATTACTCCCATGGAGGAAAGTGCGCATGGTGACTGTTGTATTCAATCCCGATGCAATTTCTGTGTTTCATCAACACTCTGGTAGCCCACGGATTACAGAATGCCTCCAGATGTGCATCGGAAACTACTACTGGTCTTCCAGGGAACGATCAAAGCATAGACTGTTAGAGACATTACTTCCAATGAGGAAAGAGCGCATGGTGACGGCTGTATTCAATCCCGATGCAATTTCTGTGTTTCATCAATACTCTGATAGTCCACAGATTACAGACTGCCTCCAGATGTGCATCGGAAACTACTACTGGTCTTCCAGGGAACGATCAAAGCGTAGACAGTTTGAGACATTTCTCCCATGGTGGAAAGTGCGCGTGGTGACTGTTGTATTCAATCCCGATGCAATTTCTGTGTTTCATCAGCACTATGATAGTCCACAGATTACAGAATGCCTCCAGATGTGCATCGGAAACTACTACTGGTCTTCCTGGGAACGACCAAAGTGTAGACTGTTAGAGACATTACTCCCATGGAGGAAGGTGCGCATGGTGACTGTTGTATTCAATCCCGATGCAATTTCTGTGTTTCATCAACACTCTGATAGCCCACAGATTACAGAATGCCTCCAGATGTGCGTCGGAAACTACTACTGGTCTTCCAGGGAACGATCAAAGCATAGACTGTTAGAGACATTACTTCCATGGAGGAAAGTGCGCATGGTGACGGCTATATTCAATCCCGATGCAATTTCTGTGTTTCATCAGCACTCTGATAGCCCACAGATTACAGAATGCCTCCAGATGTGCATCGGAAACTACTACTGGTCTTCCAGGGAACGATCAAAGCGCAGACTGTTTGAGACATTACCCCCATGGAGGAAAGTGCGCATGGTGACTGTTGTATTCAATCCCGATGCAATTTCTGTGTTTCATCAACACTCTGATAGTCCACAGATTACAGAATGCCTCCAGACTTGCTTCGGAAACTACTACTGGTCTTCCAGAGAACGATCAAAGAGTAGACTGTTTGAGACATTACTCCCATGGAGGAAAGTGCGCATGGTGACTGTTGTATTCAGTCCCGATGCAATTTCTGTGTTTCATCAACACTCTGATAGTCCACAGATTACTGAATGCCTCCAGATGTGCATCGGAAATTACTACTGGCCTTCAAGGGAACTATCAAAGCGTAGAAAGTTTGAGACATTTTTCCCATGAAGGAAAGTGCGCATGGTGACTGTTGTATTCAATCCCGATGTATTTTTTTGTTTGATCAACACTCAGATAGTCCACAGATTACAGAATGCCTCCAGATGTGCATTAGAAACTGCTACTGGTCTTCCAGGGAATTATCAAAGCGTAGACTGTTAGAGACATTACTTCCATGGAGGAAAGTGCGCATGGTGACGGCTTTATTCAATCCCGATGTAATTTCTGTGTTTCATCAACACTCTGATAGTCCACAGATTACAGAATGCCTCCAGACGTGCATCGGAAACTACTACTGGTCTTCCAGTTAACGATCAAAGCGTAGACTGTTTGAGAATTACCCCCATGGAGGAAAGTGCGCATGGTGCCTGTTGTATTCAATCCCGATGCAATTTCTGTGTTTCATCAACACTCTGATAGTCCACAGATAACAGAATGCCTCCAGACTTGCTTCGGAAACTACTACTGGTCTTCCAGAGAACGATCAAAGAGTAGACTGTTTGAGACATTACTCCCATGGAGGAAAGTGCGCATGGTGACTGTTGTATTCAGTCCCGATGCAATTTCTGTGTTTCATCAACACTCTGATAGTCCACAGATTACAGAATGATTCCAGATGTGCATCGGAAACTACTTCTGGCCTTCAAGGGAACGATCAAAACGTAGAATGTTTGAGACATTTTTCCCATGAAGGAAAGTGCGCATGGTGACTGATGTATTCAATCCCGATGTAATTTTTTTGTTTGATCAACACTCAGATAGTCCACAGATTACAGAATGCCTCCAGATGTGCATTAGAAACTGCTACTGGTCTTCCAGGGAATTATCAAAGCGTAGACTGTAAGAGACATTACTTCCATGGAGGAAAGTGCGCATGGTGACGGCTTTATTCAATCCCGATGCAATTTCTGTGTTTCATCAAAACTCTGATAGTCCACAGATTACAGAATGCCTCCAGATGTGCATCGGAAACTACTACTGTTCTTCCAGGGAACGATCAAAGCGTAGACTGTTAGAGACATTTCTCCCACGGTGGAAAGTGCGCGTGGTGACTGTTGTATTCAACCCCGATGAAATTTCTGTGTTTCTTCAGCACTATGATAGTCCTCAGATTACAGAATGCCTCCAGATGTGCATCGGAAACTACTACTGGTCTTCCTGGGAACGACCAAAGTGTAGACTGTATGAGACAATACTCCCATGGAGGAAGGTGCGCTTGGTGACTGTTGTATTCAATCCCGATGCAATTTCTGTGTTTCATCAACACTCTGATAGCCCACAGATTACAGAATGCCTCCAGATGTGCATCGGAAACTACTACTGGTCTTCCAGGGAACGATCAAAGCATAGACTGTTAGAGACATTACTTCCATGGAGGAAAGTGCGCAAGGTGACGGCTTTATTCAATCCCGATGCAATTTCTGTGTTTCATCAGCACTCTGATAGCCCACAGATTACAGAATGCATCCAGATGTGCATCGGAAACTACTACTGGTCTTCCAGGGAACGATCAAAACGCAGACTGTTTGAGACATTACCCCCATGGAGGAAAGTGCGCATGGTGACTGTTGTATTCAATCTAGATGCAATTTCTGTGTTTCATCAACACTCTGATTGTCCACAGATTACAGAATGCCTCCAGACTTGCTTCGGAAACTACTACTGGTCTTCCAGAGAACGATCAAAGAGTAGACTGTTTGAGACATTACTCCTATGGAGGAAAGTGCGCATGGTGACTGTTGTATTCAGTCCCGATGCCATTTCTGTGTTTCATCAACACTCTGATAGTCCACAGATTACTGAATGCCTCCAGATGTGCATCGGAAACTACTACTGGCCTTCAAGGGAACGATCAAAGCGTAGAATGTTTGAGACATTTTTCCCATGAAGGAAAGTGCGCATGGTGACTGTTGTATTCAATCCCGATGTAATTTTTTTGTTTGATCTACACTCAGATAGTCCACAGATTACAGAATGCCTCCAGATGTGCATTAGAAACTGCTACTGGTCTTCCAGGGAATTATCAAAGCGTAGACTGTTAGAGACATTACTCCCATGGAGGAAAGTGCGCATGGTGACGGCTTTATTCAGTCCCGATGCAATTTCTGTGTTTCATCAACACTCTGATAGTCCACAGATTACAGAATGCCTCCAGATGTGCATCGGAAACTACTACTGGTCTTCCAGGGAACGATCAAAGCGTAGACTGTTAGAGACATTTCTCCCATGGTGGAAAGTGCGCGTGGTGACTGTTGTATTCAATCCCGATGCAATTTCTGTGTTTCATCAACACTCTGATAGTCCACAGATTACAGATTGTCTCCAGATGTGCATCGTTAACTACTACTGGTCTTCCAGGGAACGATCAAAACGTAGACTGTTTGAGACATTACTCCCATGGAGGAAAGTGCGCATGGTGACTGTTGTATTCAATCCCGATGCAATTTCTGTGTTTTGATACACACTTTGAAGGTCCACAGATTACAGAATGCCTCCAGACGTGCATCGGAAACTACTAGTGGTCTTCCACGGAACGATAAAAGCGTAGACTGTTTGAGAATTACCCCCATGGAGGAAAGTGCGCATGGTGACTGTTGTATTGAATCCCGATGCAATTTCTGTGTTTCATCAACACTCTGATAGTCCACAGGTTACAGAATGCCTCCAGATGTGCATCGGAAACTACTACTAGTCTTCAAGGGAACGATCAAAGCGCAGACTGTTTCAGACATTACTCCCATGGAGGAAAGTGCGCATGGTGACTATTGTATTCAATCCCGATGCAATTTCTGTGTTTCATCAACAGTCTGATAGTCCACAGATTACAGTATGCCTCCAGATGTGCATCGGAAACTACTACTGGTCTTCCAGGGAACGATCAAAGCTTAGCCTGTATGAAAATTACTCACATGGAGGAAAGTGCACATGGTGACTGTTTTACTCAATCCCGATGCATTTTCTGTGTATCATCACCACTCTGATAGTCCACAGATTACAGAATGAATCCAGATGTGCATCGGAAACTACTACTGGTCTTCCTGGGAACGACCAATGTGTAGACTGTCTGAGACAATACTCCCATGGAGGAAAGTGCGCATAGGGACTGTTGTATTGAATCCCGATGCCATTTCTGTGGTTCATCAACACTCTGTTAGTCCACAGGTTACAGAATGCCTCCAGATGTGCATCGCAAACTACTACTAGTCTTCAAGGGAACGATCAAAGCGTAGACTGTTTGAGACATTACTTCCACGGAGGAAAGTGCGCATGGTGACTGTTGTATTCAATCCCGATGCAATTTCTGTGTTTCATCAACAGTCTGATAGTCCACAGATTACAGAATGCCTCCAGATGTGCATCGGAAACTACTACTGGTCTTCCAGGGAACGATCAAAGCTTAGCCTGTATGAAAATTACTCACATGGAGGAAAGTGCACATGGTGACTGTCTTACTCAATCCCGATGCATTTTCTGTGTTTCTTCGACACTCAGATAGTCCACAGAATACAGAATGCCTCCAGATGTGCATCGGAAACTACTACTGGTCTTCCAGGGAACGATCAAAGCGTAGACTGTTAGAGACATTTCTCCCATGGTGCAAAGTGCGCGTGGTGACTGTTGTATTCAATCCCGATGCAATTTCCGTGTTTCATCAACACTCTGATAGTCCACAGATTACAGATTGTCTCCAGATGTGCATCGTAAACTACTACTGGTCTTCCAGGGAACGATCAAAACGTAGACTGTTTGAGACATTACTCCCATGGAGGAAAGTGCGCATGGTGACTGTTGTATACAATCCCGATGCAATTTCTGTGTTTCATCAACACTCTGATAGGCCACAGATTACGAAATACCTCAAGATGTGCATCGGAAACTACTACTGGCCTTCAAGGGAACGATCAAAGCGTAGAATGTTTGAGACATTTTTCCCATGAAGGAAAGTGCGCATGGTGACTGTTGTATTCAATCCCGATGTAATTTTTTTGTTTGATCAACACTCAGATTGTCCACAGATTACAGAGTGCCTCCATATGTGCATTAGAAACTGCTACTGGTCTTCCAGGGAACTATCAAAGCGTAGACTGTTAGAGACATTACTTCCATGGAGGAAAGTGCGCATGGTGACGGCTTTATTCAATCCCGATGCAATTTCTGTGTTTCATCAACAGTCTGATAGTCCACAGATTACAGAATGCCTCCAGATGTGCATCGGAAACTACTACTGGTCTTCCAGGGAACGATCAAAGCGTAGACTGTTAGAGACATTACTTCCATGGAGGAAAGTGCGCATGGTGACGGCTTTATTCAATCCCGATGCAATTTCTGTGTTTCATCAACACTCTGATAGTCCACAGATTACAGAATGCCTCCAGATGTGCATCGGAAACTACTACTGGACTTCCAGGGAACGATCAAAGCGTAGACTGTTAGATACATTTTTCCCATGGTGGAAAGTGCGCGTGGTGACTGTTGTATTCAATCCCGATGCAATTTCTGTGTTTCATCAACACTCTGATAGTCCACAGATTACAGATTGTCTCCAGATGTGCATCGTAAACTACTACTGGTCTTCCAGGTAACGATCAAAGAATAGCCTGTTTGAGACATTACTCCTATGGAGGAAAGTGCGCATGGTGCCTGTTGTATTCAATCCCGATGCAATTTCTGTGTTTCATCAACACTCTGATAGTCCACAGATTACAGAATGCCTCCAGATGTGCATCGAAAACTACTACTGGCCTTCAAGGGAACGATCAAAACGTAGAATGTTTGAGTCATTTTTCCCATGAAGGAAAGTGCGCATGGTGACTGTTGTATTCAATCCCGATGTGATTTTTTTGTTTGATCAACACACAGATAGTCCACAGATTACAGAATGCCTCCAGATGTGCATTAGAAACTGCTACTGGTCTTCCAGGGAATTATCAAAGCGTAGACTGTTAGAGACATTACTTCCATGGAGGAAAGTGCGCATGGTGACGGCTTTATCAATCCCGATGCAATTTCTGTGTTTCATCAACACCCTGATAGTCCACAGACTACAGAATGCCTCCAGATGTGCATCGGAAACTACTACTGGTCTTCCAGGGAACGATCAAAGCGTAGACTGTTAGAGACATTTCTCCCATGGTGGAAAGTGCGCGTGGTGACTGTTGTATTCAATCCCGATGCAATTTCTGTGTTTCATCAACACTCTGATAGTCCACAGATTACAGATTGTCTCCAGATGTGCATCGTAAACTACTACTGGTCTTCCAGGGAACGATCAAAACGTAGACTGTTTGAGACATTACTCCCATGGAGGAAAGTGCGCATGGTGCCTGTTGTATTCAATCCCGATGCAATTTCTGTGTTTCATCAACAGTGTGATAGTCCACAGACTACAGAATGCCTCGAGATGTGCATCGTAAACTACTACTGGTCTTCCAGGGAACGATCGAAACGTAGACTGTTTGAGACATTACTCCCATGGAGGAAAGTGCGCATGGTGACTGTTATATTCAATCCCGATGCAATTTCTGTGTTTCATCAACACTCTGATAGCCCACAGATTACAGAATGCTTCCAGATGTGCATCGGAAACTACTACTGGTCTTCCAGGGAACGATCAAAGCATAGACTGTTAGAGACATTACTTCCAATGAGGAAAGTGCGCATGGTGACGGCTGTATTCAATCCCGATGCAATTTCTGTGTTTCATCAATACTCTGATAGTCCACAGATTACAGACTGCCTCCAGATGTGCATCGGAAACTACTACTGGTCTTCCAGGGAACGATCAAAGCGTAGACAGTTTGAGACATTTCTCCCATGGTGGAAAGTGCGCGTGGTGACTGTTGTATTCAATCCCGATGCAATTTCTGTGTTTCATCAGCACTATGATAGTCCACAGATTACAGAATGCCTCCAGATGTGCATCGGAAACTACTACTGGTCTACCTGGGAACGACCAAAGTGTACACTGTCTGAGACAATACTCCCATGGAGGAAAGTGCGCATGGTGACTGTTGTATTGAATCCCGATGCAATTTCTGTGTTTCATCAACACTCTGATAGTCCACAGGTTACAGAATGCCTCCAGATGTGCATCGGAAACTACTACTAGTCTTCAAGGGAACGATCAAAGCGCAGACTGTTTCAGACATTACTCCCATGGAGGAAAGTGCGCATGGTGACTATTGTATTCAATCCCGATGCAATTTCTGTGTTTCATCAACAGTCTGATAGTCCACAGATTACAGTATGCCTCCAGATGTGCATCGGAAACTACTACTGGTCTTCCAGGGAACGATCAAAGCTTAGCCTGTATGAAAATTACTCACATGGAGGAAAGTGCACATGGTGACTGTTTTACTCAATCCCGATGCATTTTCTGTGTATCATCACCACTCTGATAGTCCACAGATTACAGAATGAATCCAGATGTGCATCGGAAACTACTACTGGTCTTCCTGGGAACGACCAAAGTGTAGACTGTCTGAGACAATACTCCCATGGAGGAAAGTGCGCATGGGGACTGTTGTATTGAATCCCGATGCCATTTCTGTGGTTCATCAACACTCTGATAGTCCACAGGTTACAGAATGCCTCCAGATGTGCATCGGAAACTACTACTAGTCTTCAAGGGAACGATCAAAGCGTAGACTGTTTGAGACATTACTTCCACGGAGGAAAGTGCGCATGGTGACTGTTGTATTCAATCCCGATGCAATTTCTGTGTTTCATCAACAGTCTGATAGTCCACAGATTACAGAATGCCTCCAGATGTGCATCGGAAACTACTACTGGTCTTCCAGGGAACGATCAAAGCTTAGCCTGTATGAAAGTTACTCACATGGAGGAAAGTGCACATGGTGACTGTCTTACTCAATCCCGATGCATTTTCTGTGTTTCTTCGACACTCAGATAGTCCACAGATTACAGAATGCCTCCAGATATGCATCGGAAACTACTACTGGTCTTCCAGGGAATGATCAAAACGTAGACTGTTAGAGACATTACTCCCACGGAGGAAAGTGCGCATGATGACTGTTGTATTTAATCCCGATGCAATTTCTGTGTTTCAATCCACACTTTGAAGGTCCACAGATTACAGAATGCCTTCAGATGTGCATCGGAAACTACTACTGGTCTTCAAGGGAACGATCAAAGCGTAGACTGTTTGAGACATTACTCCCATGGAGGAAAGTGCACATGGTGACTGTTGTATTCAATCCCGATGCAATTTCTGTGTTTTGATACACACTTTGAAGGTCCACAAATTACAGAATGCCTCCAGACGTGCATCGGAAACTACTACTGGTCTTCCACGGAACGATAAAAGCGTAGACTCTTTGAGAATTACCCCCATGGAGGAAAGCGCGCATGGTGACTGTTATATTCAATCCCGATGCAATTTCTGTGTTTCATCAACACTCTGATAGTCCACAGATTGCAGAATGCCTCCAGACTTGCTTCGGAAACTACTACTGGTCGTCCAGAGAACGATCAAAGCGTAGACTGTTTGAGACATTACTCCCATGGAGGAAAGTGCACATGGTGACTGTTGTATTCAATCCCGATGCAATTTCTGTGTTTTGATACACACTTTGAAGGTCCACAAATTACAGAATGCCTCCAGACGTGCATCGGAAACTACTACTGGTCTTCCACGGAACGATCAAAGCATAGACTGTTAGAGACATTACTTCCAATGAGGAAAGTGCGCATGGTGACGGCTGTATTCAATCCCGATGCAATTTCTGTGTTTCATCAATACTCTGATAGTCCACAGATTACAGACTGCCTCCAGATGTGCATCGGAAACTACTACTGGTCTTCCAGGGAACGATCAAAGCGTAGACAGTTTGAGACATTTCTCCCATGGTGGAAAGTGCGCGTGGTGACTGTTGTATTCAATCCCGATGCAATTTCTGTGTTTCATCAGCACTATGATAGTCCACAGATTACAGAATGCCTCCAGATGTGCATCGGAAACTACTACTGGTCTACCTGGGAACGACCAAAGTGTACACTGTCTGAGACAATACTCCCATGGAGGAAAGTGCGCATGGTGACTGTTGTATTGAATCCCGATGCAATTTCTGTGTTTCATCAACACTCTGATAGTCCACAGGTTACAGAATGCCTCCAGATGTGCATCGGAAACTACTACTAGTCTTCAAGGGAACGATCAAAGCGCAGACTGTTTCAGACATTACTCCCATGGAGGAAAGTGCGCATGGTGACTATTGTATTCAATCCCGATGCAATTTCTGTGTTTCATCAACAGTCTGATAGTCCACAGATTACAGTATGCCTCCAGATGTGCATCGGAAACTACTACTGGTCTTCCAGGGAACGATCAAAGCTTAGCCTGTATGAAAATTACTCACATGGAGGAAAGTGCACATGGTGACTGTTTTACTCAATCCCGATGCATTTTCTGTGTATCATCACCACTCTGATAGTCCACAGATTACAGAATGAATCCAGATGTGCATCGGAAACTACTACTGGTCTTCCTGGGAACGACCAAAGTGTAGACTGTCTGAGACAATACTCCCATGGAGGAAAGTGCGCATGGGGACTGTTGTATTGAATCCCGATGCCATTTCTGTGGTTCATCAACACTCTGATAGTCCACAGGTTACAGAATGCCTCCAGATGTGCATCGGAAACTACTACTAGTCTTCAAGGGAACGATCAAAGCGTAGACTGTTTGAGACATTACTTCCACGGAGGAAAGTGCGCATGGTGACTGTTGTATTCAATCCCGATGCAATTTCTGTGTTTCATCAACAGTCTGATAGTCCACAGATTACAGAATGCCTCCAGATGTGCATCGGAAACTACTACTGGTCTTCCAGGGAACGATCAAAGCTTAGCCTGTATGAAAGTTACTCACATGGAGGAAAGTGCACATGGTGACTGTCTTACTCAATCCCGATGCATTTTCTGTGTTTCTTCGACACTCAGATAGTCCACAGATTACAGAATGCCTCCAGATGTGCATCGGAAACTACTACTGGTCTTCCAGGGAATGATCAAAGCGTAGACTGTTAGAGACATTACTCCCACGGAGGAAAGTGCGCATGATGACTGTTGTATTTAATCCCGATGCAATTTCTGTGTTTCAATCCACACTTTGAAGGTCCACAGATTACAGAATGCCTTCAGATGTGCATCGGAAACTACTACTGGTCTTCAAGGGAACGATCAAAGCGTAGACTGTTTGAGACATTACTCCCATGGAGGAAAGTGCACATGGTGACTGTTGTATTCAATCCCGATGCAATTTCTGTGTTTTGATACACACTTTGAAGGTCCACAAATTACAGAATGCCTCCAGACGTGCATCGGAAACTACTACTGGTCTTCCACGGAACGATAAAAGCGTAGACTCTTTGAGAATTACCCCCATGGAGGAAAGCGCGCATGGTGACTGTTATATTCAATCCCGATGCAATTTCTGTGTTTCATCAACACTCTGATAGTCCACAGATTGCAGAATGCCTCCAGACTTGCTTCGGAAACTACTACTGGTCGTCCAGAGAACGATCAAAGCGTAGACTGTTTGAGACATTACTCCCATGGAGGAAAGTGCACATGGTGACTGTTGTATTCAATCCCGATGCAATTTCTGTGTTTTGATACACACTTTGAAGGTCCACAAATTACAGAATGCCTCCAGACGTGCATCGGAAACTACTACTGGTCTTCCACGGAACGATAAAAGCGTAGACTCTTTGAGAATTACCCCCATGGAGGAAAGCGCGCATGGTGACTGTTATATTCAATCCCGATGCAATTTCTGTGTTTCATCAACACTCTGATAGTCCACAGATTGCAGAATGCCTCCAGACTTGCTTCGGAAACTACTACTGGTCGTCCAGAGAACGATCAAAGAGTAGACTGTTTGAGACATTACTCCCATGGAGGGAAGTGCGCATGGTGACTGTTGTATTCAGTCCTGATGCAATTTCTGTGTTTCATCAACACTCTGATAGTCCACAGATTACTGAATGCCTCCAGATGTGCATCGGAAACTACTACTGGTCTTCCAGGGAACAATCAAACCGTAGACTGTTTGAGACATTACTCCCATGGAGGAAAGTGCGCATGGTGACTGTTGTATTCAGTCCTGATGCAATTTCTGTGTTTCATCAACACTCTGATAGGCCACAGATTACGAAATACCTCAAGATGTGCATCGGAAACTACTACTGGCCTTCAAGGGAACGATCAAAGCGTAGAATGTTTGAGACATTACTTCCATGGAGGAAAGTGCGCATGGTGACGGCTTTATTCAATCCCGATGCAATTTCTGTGTTTCATCAACAGTCTGATAGTCCACAGATTACAGAACGCCTCCAGATGTGCATCGGAAACTACTACTGGTCTTCCAGGGAACGATCAAAGCGTAGACTGTTAGAGACATTACTTCCATGGAGGAAAGTGCGCATGGTGACGGCTTTATTCAATCCCGATGCAATATCTGTGTTTCATCAACACTCTGATAGTCCACAGATTACAAAATGCCTCCAGATGTGCATCGGAAACTACTACTGGACTTCCAGGGAACGATCAAAGCGTAGACTGTTAGATACATTTTTCCCATGGTGGAAAGTGCGCGTGGTGACTGTTGTATTCAATCCCGATGCAATTTCTGTGTTTCATCAACACTCTGATAGTCCACAGATTACAGATTGTCTCCAGATGTGCATCGTAAACTACTACTGGTCTTCCAGGGAACGATCAAAGAATAGCCTGTTTGAGACATTACTCCCATGGAGGAAAGTGCGCATGGAGCCTGTTGTATTCAATCCCGATGCAATTTCTGTGTTTCATCAACACTCTGATAGTCCACAGATTACAGAATGCCTCCAGATGTGCATCGAAAACTACTACTGGCCTTCAAGGGAACGATCAAAACGTAGAATGTTTGAGACATTTTTCCCATGAAGGAAAGTGCGCATGGTGACTGTTGTATTCAATCCCGATGTGATTTTTTTGTTTGATCAACACACAGATAGTCCACAGACTACAGAATGCCTCCAGATGTGCATCGGAAACTACTACTGGTCTTCCAGGGAATTATCAAAGCGTAGACTGTTAGAGACATTTCTCCCATGGTGGAAAGTGCGCGTGGTGACTGTTGTATTCAATCCCGATGCAATTTCTGTGTTTCATCAACACTCTGATAGTCCACAGATTACAGATTGTCTCCAGATGTGCATCGTAAACTACTACTGGTCTTCCAGGGAACGATCAAAACGTAGACTGTTTGAGACATTACTCCCATGGAGGAAAGTGCGCATGGTGCCTGTTGTATTCAATCCCGATGCAATTTCTGTGTTTCATCAACAGTGTGATAGTCCACAGACTACAGAATGCCTCGAGATGTGCATCGTAAACTACTACTGGTCTTCCAGGGAACGATCGAAACGTAGATTGTTTGAGACATTACTCCCATGGAGGAAAGTGCGCATGGTGACTGTTATATTCAATCCCGATGCAATTTCTGTGTTTCATCAACACTCTGATAGCCCACAGATTACAGAATGCCTCCAGATGTGCATCGGAAACTACTACTGGTCTTCCAGGGAACGATCAAAGCATAGACTGTTAGAGACATTACTTCCAATGAGGAAAGTGCGCATGGTGACGGCTGTATTCAATCCCGATGCAATTTCTGTGTTTCATCATTACTCTGATAGTCCACAGATTACAGACTGCCTCCAGATGTGCATCGGAAACTACTACTGGTCTTCCAGGGAACGATCAAAGCGTAGACAGTTTGAGACATTTCTCCCATGGTGGAAAGTGCGCGTGGTGACTGTTGTATTCAATCCCGATGCAATTTCTGTGTTTCATCAGCACTATGATAGTCCACAGATTACAGAATGCCTCCAGATGTGCATCGGAAACTACTACTGGTCTTCCTGGGAACGACCAAAGTGTAGACTGTCTGAGACAATACTCCCATGGAGGAAAGTGCGCATGGTGACTGTTGTATTGAATCCCGATGCAATTTCTGTGTTTCATCAACACTCTGATAGTCCACAGGTTACAGAATGCCTCCAGATGTGCATCGGAAACTACTACTAGTCTTCAAGGGAACGATCAAAGCGCAGACTGTTTCAGACATTACTCCCATGGAGGAAAGTGCGCATGGTGACTATTGTATTCAATCCCGATGCAATTTCTGTGTTTCATCAACAGTCTGATAGTCCACAGATTACAGTATGCCTCCAGATGTGCATCGGAAACTACTACTGGTCTTCCAGGGAACGATCAAAGCTTAGCCTGTATGAAAATTACTCACATGGAGGAAAGTGCACATGGTGACTGTTTTACTCAATCCCGATGCATTTTCTGTGTATCATCACCACTCTGATAGTCCACAGATTACAGAATGAATCCAGATGTGCATCGGAAACTACTACTGGTCTTCCTGGGAACGACCAAAGTGTAGACTGTCTGAGACAATACTCCCATGGAGGAAAGTGCGCATAGGGACTGTTGTATTGAATCCCGATGCCATTTCTGTGGTTCATCAACACTCTGATAGTCCACAGGTTACAGAATGCCTCCAGATGTGCATCGGAAACTACTACTAGTCTTCAAGGGAACGATCAAAGCGTAGACTGTTTGAGACATTACTTCCACGGAGGAAAGTGCGCATGGTGACTGTTGTATTCAATCCCGATGCAATTTCTGTGTTTCATCAACAGTCTGATAGTCCACAGATTACAGAATGCCTCCAGATGTGCATCGGAAACTACTACTGGTCTTCCAGGGAACGATCAAAGCTTAGCCTGTATGAAAATTACTCACATGGAGGAAAGTGCACATGGTGACTGTCTTACTCAATCCCGATGCATTTTCTGTGTTTCTTCGACACTCAGATAGTCCACAGACTACAGATTGCCTCCAGATGTGCATCGGAAACTACTACTGGTCTTCCAGGGAACGATCAAAGCGTAGACTGTTAGAGACATTTCTCCCATGGTGGAAAGTGCGCGTGGTGACTGTTGTATTCAATCCCGATGCAATTTCCGTTTTTCATCAACACTCTGATAGTCCACAGATTACAGATTGTCTCCAGATGTGCATCGTAAACTACTACTGGTCTTCCAGGGAACGATCAAAACGTAGACTGTTTGAGACATTACTCCCATGGAGGAAAGTGCGCATGGTGACTGTTGTATACAATCCCGATGCAATTTCTGTGTTTCATCAACACTCTGATAGGCCACAGATTACGAAATACCTCAAGATGTGCATCGGAAACTACTACTGGCCTTCAAGGGAACGATCAAAGCGTAGAATGTTTGAGACATTTTTCCCATGAAGGAAATTGCGCATGGTGACTGTTGTATTCAATCCCGATGTAATTTTTTTGTTTGATCAACACTCAGATTGTCCACAGATTACAGAGTGCCTCCATATGTGCATTAGAAACTGCTACTGGTCTTCCAGGGAACTATCAAAGCGTAGACTGTTAGAGACATTACTTCCATGGAGGAAAGTGCGCATGGTGACGGCTTTATTCAATCCCGATGCAGTTTCTGTGTTTCATCAACAGTCTGATAGTCCACAGATTACAGAATGCCTCCAGATGTGCATCGGAAACTACTACTGGTCTTCCAGGGAACGATCAAAGCGTAGACTGTTAGAGACATTACTTCCATGGAGGAAAGTGCGCATGGTGACGGCTTTATTCAATCCCGATGCAATTTCTGTGTTTCATCCACACTCTGATAGTCCACAGATTACAGAATGCCTCCAGATGTGCATCGGAAACTACTACTGGACTTCCAGGGAACGATCAAAGCGTAGACTGTTAGATACATTTTTCCCATGGTGGAAAGTGCGCGTGGTGACTGTTGTATTCAATCCCGATGCAATTTCTGTGTTTCATCAACACTCTGATAGTCCACAGATTACAGATTGTCTCCAGATGTGCATCGTAAACTACTACTGGTCTTCCAGGGAACGATCAAAGAATAGCCTGTTTGAGACATTACTCCTATGGAGGAAAGTGCGCATGGTGCCTGTTGTATTCAATCCCGATGCAATTTCTGTGTTTCATCAACACTCTGATAGTCCACAGATTACAGAATGCCTCCAGATGTGCATCGAAAACTACTACTGGCCTTCAAGGGAACGATCAAAACGTAGAATGTTTGAGACATTTTTCCCCAGAAGGAAAGTGCGCGTGGTGACTGTTGTATTCAATCCCGATGCAATTTCTGTGTTTCATCAACACTCTGATAGTCCACAGATTACAGATTGTCTCCAGATGTGCATCGTAAACTACTACTGGTCTTCCAGGGAACGATCAAAACGTAGACTGTTTGAGACATTACTCCCATGGAGGAAAGTGCGCATGGTGCCTGTTGTATTCAATCCCGATGCAATTTCTGTGTTTCATCAACAGTGTGATAGTCCACAGACTACAGAATGCCTCGAGATGTGCATCGTAAACTACTACTGGTCTTCCAGGGAACGATCGAAACGTAGACTGTTTGAGACATTACTCCCATGGAGGAAAGTGCGCATGGTGACTGTTATATTCAATCCCGATGCAATTTCTGTGTTTCATCAACACTCTGATAGCCCACAGATTACAGAATGCTTCCAGATGTGCATCGGAAACTACTACTGGTCTTCCAGGGAACGATCAAAGCATAGACTGTTAGAGACATTACTTCCAATGAGGAAAGTGCGCATGGTGACGGCTGTATTCAATCCCGATGCAATTTCTGTGTTTCATCAATACTCTGATAGTCCACAGATTACAGACTGCCTCCAGATGTGCATCGGAAACTACTACTGGTCTTCCAGGGAACGATCAAAGCGTAGACAGTTTGAGACATTTCTCCCATGGTGGAAAGTGCGCGTGGTGACTGTTGTATTCAATCCCGATGCAATTTCTGTGTTTCATCAGCACTATGATAGTCCACAGATTACAGAATGCCTCCAGATGTGCATCGGAAACTACTACTGGTCTACCTGGGAACGACCAAAGTGTACACTGTCTGAGACAATACTCCCATGGAGGAAAGTGCGCATGGTGACTGTTGTATTGAATCCCGATGCAATTTCTGTGTTTCATCAACACTCTGATAGTCCACAGGTTACAGAATGCCTCCAGATGTGCATCGGAAACTACTACTAGTCTTCAAGGGAACGATCAAAGCGCAGACTGTTTCAGACATTACTTCCACGGAGGAAAGTGCGCATGGTGACTGTTGTATTCAATCCCGATGCAATTTCTGTGTTTCATCAACAGTCTGATAGTCCACAGATTACAGAATGCCTCCAGATGTGCATCGGAAACTACTACTGGTTTTCCAGGGAACGATCAAAGCTTAGCCTGTATGAAAGTTACTCACATGGAGGAAAGTGCACATGGTGACTGTCTTACTCAATCCCGATGCATTTTCTGTGTTTCTTCGACACTCAGATAGTCCACAGATTACAGAATGCCTCCAGATGTGCATCGGAAACTACTACTGGTCTTCCAGGGAATGATCAAAGCGTAGACTGTTAGAGACATTACTCCCACGGAGGAAAGTGCGCATGATGACTGTTGTATTTAATCCCGATGCAATTTCTGTGTTTCAATCCACACTTTGAAGGTCCACAGATTACAGAATGCCTTCAGATGTGCATCGGAAACTACTACTGGTCTTCAAGGGAACGATCAAAGCGTAGACTGTTTGAGACATTACTCCCATGGAGGAAAGTGCACATGGTGACTGTTGTATTCAATCCCGATGCAATTTCTGTGTTTTGATACACACTTTGAAGGTCCACAAATTACAGAATGCCTCCAGACGTGCATCGGAAACTACTACTGGTCTTCCACGGAACGATAAATGCGTAGACTCTTTGAGAATTACCCCCATGGAGGAAAGCGCGCATGGTGACTGTTATATTCAATCCCGATGCAATTTCTGTGTTTCATCAACACTCTGATAGTCCACAGATTGCAGAATGCCTCCAGACTTGCTTCGGAAACTACTACTGGTCGTCCAGAGAACGATCAAAGAGTAGACTGTTTGAGACATTACTCCCATGGAGGGAAGTGCGCATGGTGACTGTTGTATTCAGTCCTGATGCAATTTCTGTGTTTCATCAACACTCTGATAGTCCACAGATTACTGAATGCCTCCAGATGTGCATCGGAAACTACTACTGGTCTTCCAGGGAACAATCAAACCGTAGACTGTTTGAGACATTACTCCCATGGAGGAAAGTGCGCATGGTGACTGTTGTATTCAGTCCTGATGCAATTTCTGTGTTTCATCAACACTCTGATAGTCCACAGATTACTGAATGCCTCCAGATGTGCATCGGAAACTACTACTGGTCTTCCAGGGAACAATCAAACGGTAGACTGTTTGAGACATTACTCCCATGGAGGAAAGTGCGCATGGTGACTGTTGTATTCAATCCCGATGCAATTTCTGTGTTTCATCAACACTCTGATAGGCCACAGATTACAGAATACCTCCAGATGTGCATCGGAAACTACTACTGGCCTTCAAGGGAACGATCAAAGCTTAGAATGTTTGAGACATTTTTCCCAGAAGGAAAGTGCTCATGGTGACTGTTGTATTAAATCCCGATTTAATTTATTTGTTTGATCTACACTAAGTTAGTCCACAGATTACTGAATGCCTCCAGATGTGCATTGGAAACTTCTACTGGTCTTCCAGGGAATTATCAAAGCGTAGACTGTTATAGACATTACTCCCATGGAGGAAAGTGCGCATGGTGACTTTTGTATTCAATCCCGATGCAATTTCTGTGTTTCATCAACTCTCTGATAGTCCACAGATTACAAAATGCCTCCAGATGTGCATCGGTACTACTACTGGTCTTCCAGGAAACGATCAAAGCGTAGACTGTTTGAGACATTACTCCCATGGAGGAAAGTGCGCATGGTGACTGTTGTATTCAATCCCGATGCAATTTCTGTGTTTCATCAACACTCTGATAGGCCACAGATTACAGAATACCTCCAGATGTGCATCGGAATCTACTACTGGCCTTCAAGGGAAAGACCAAAGCGTAGAATGTTTGAGACATTTTTCCCATGAAGGAAAGTGCGCATGGTGACTGTTGTATTCAGTCCCGATATAATTTCTGTGTTTCATCAACACTCAGATAGTCCACAGATTACAGATTGTCTCCAGATGTGCATCGGAAACTACTACTGGTCTTCCTAGGTACGATCAAAGCGTAGACTGTTTCAGACATTACTCCCAAGGAGGAAAGTGCGCATGGTGACTGTTGTATTCAATCCCGATGCAATTTCTGTGTTTCATCAACTCTCTGATAGTCCACAGATTACAAAATGCCTCCAGATGTGCATCGGTACTACTACTGGTCTTCCAGGAAACGATCAAAGCGTATACTGTGTGAGACATTAATCCCATGGAGGAAAGTCCGCATGGTGACTGTTGTATTCAATCCCGAGGCAATTTCTGTGTTTCAATCCACACTTTGAAGATCCACAGATACACAATGCCTCCAGATGTGCATCGGAAACTACTACTGGTCTTCCAGGGAACGATCAAAGCGTAGACTGTTTGAGAA
Source organism: Schistocerca gregaria (assembly GCF_023897955.1). Taxonomy (NCBI): domain Eukaryota; kingdom Metazoa; phylum Arthropoda; class Insecta; order Orthoptera; family Acrididae; genus Schistocerca; species Schistocerca gregaria. Next base: position 3,433,639 of record NC_064931.1, on the reverse strand, counting down.
TTACCCCCATGGAGGAAAGTGCGCATGGTGACTATTGTATTCAATCCCGATGCAATTTTTGTGTTTCATCAACAGTCTGATAGTCCACAGATTACAGAATGCCTCCAGATGTGCATCGGAAACTACTACTGGTCAACCAGGGAACGATCAAAGCGTAGCCTGTATGAGAATTACTCACATTTAGGAAAGTGCACATGGTGACTGTTTTACTCAATCCCGATGCATTTTCTGTGTTTCATCACCACTCTGATAGTCCACAGATTATAGAATGTCTCCAGACGTGTATCGGAAACTACTACTGGTCTTCCAGGGAACGATCAAAGCGTAAACTGTTTGAGACATTACTCCCATGGAGGAAGGTGAGCATGGTGACTGTTGTGTTCAATCCCGATGCAATATCTGTGTTTCATCAAAACTCTGATAGTCCACAGATTACAGAATGCCTCCAGATGTGCATCGGAAACTACTACTGGCCTTAAAGGTAACGATCAAAGCGTAGAATGTTTGAGACATTTTTCCCATGAAGGAAGGTGCGCATGGTGACTGTTGTATTCAATCCCGATGTAATTTCTGTGTTTCATCAACACTCAGATAGTCCACAGATTACAGAATGCCTCCAGATGTGCATCGAAAACTACTACTGGTCTACCAGGGAATTATCAAAGCGTAGACTGTTATAGACATTACTCCCATGGAGGAAAGTGCGCATGGTGACTGTTGTATTCAATCCCGATGCAATTTCTGTGTTTCATCAACACTCTGATAGTCCACAGATTACGAAATGCCTCCAGATGTGCATCGGTAACTACTACTGGTCTTCCAGGAAACGATCAGACCGTAGACTGTTTGAGACATTAATCCCGTGGAGGAAATTCCGCATGGTGACTGTTGTATTGAATCCCGAGGCAATTTCTGTGATTCAATCCACACTTTGAAGGTCCACAGATTACAGAATGCCTCCAGATGTGCATCGGAAACTACTACTGGTCTTCCAGGGAACGATCAAAGCGTAGCCTGTATGAGAATTACTCACATGGAGGAAAGTGCACATGGTGACTGTTTTACTCAATCCCGATGCATTTTCTGTGTTTCATCACCACTCTGATAGTCCACAAATTACAGAATGCCTCCAGATGTGCATCGGAAGCTACTACTGGACTTCCTGGGAACGAGCAAAGCGTAGACTGTTTGAGACAATACTCCCATGGAGGAAAGTGCGCATGGGTACAGTTGTATTTAATCCCGATGCAATTTCTGGGTTTCATCAACACTCTGATAGTCCACAGATTACAGAATGCCTCCAGATGTGCATCGGAAACTACTTCTGGTCTTCCAGGGTACGATCAAAGAATAGACTGTTTAAGACATTACTCCCATGGAGGAAAGTGCGCATGGTGCCTGTTGTATTTAATCCCGATGCAAATTTTGTGTTTCTTTAACAGTCTGAGAGTCCACAGACTACAGAATGCCTCCAGATGTGCATAGTAAACTACTACTGGTCTTAAAGGGAACGATCAAAACGTAGACTGTTTGAGACATTACTCCCATGGAGGAAAGTGCGCATGGTGACTGTTATATTCAATCCCGATGCAATTTCTTTGTTTCATCAACACTCTGATAGCCCACAGATTACAGAATGCCTCCAGATGTGCATCGGAAACTACTACTGGTCTTCCAGGGAACGATCAAAGCATAGACTGTTAGAGACATTACTTCCAATGAGGAAAGTGCGCATGGTGACGGCTGTATTCATTCCCGATGCAATTTCTGTGTTTCATCAATACTCTGATAGTCCACAGATTACAGACTGCCTCCAGATGTGCATCGGAAACTACTACTGGTCTTCCAGGGAACGATCAAAGCGTAGACAGTTTGAGACATTTCTCCCATGGTGGAAAGTGCGCGTGGTGACTGTTGTATTCAATCCCGATGCAATTTCTGTGTTTCATCAGCACTATGATAGTCCACAGATTACAGAATGCCTCCAGATGTGCTTCGGAAACTAATACTGGTCTTCCTGGGAACGACCAAAGTGTAGACTGTCTGAGACAATACTCCCATGGAGGAAAGTGCGCATGGTGACTGTTGTATAGAATCCCGATGCAATTTCTGTGTTTCATCAACACTCTGATAGTCCACAGGTTACAGAATGCCTCCAGATGAGCATCGGAAACTACTACTAGTCTTCAAGGGAACGATCAAAGCGCAGACTGTTTCAGACATTACTCCCATGGAGGAAAGTGCGCATGGTGACTATTGTATTCAATCCCGATGCAATTTCTGTGTTTCATCAACAGTCTGAGAGTCCACAGATTACAGTATGCCTCCAGATGTGCATCGGAAACTACTACTGGTCTTCCAGGGAACGATCAAAACTTAGCCTGTATGAAAATTACTCACATGGAGGAAAGTGCACATGGTGACTGTTTTACTCAATCCCGATGCATTTTCTGTGTATCATCACCACTCTGATAGTCCACAGATTACAGAATGAATCCAGATGTGCATCGGAAACTACTACTGGTCTTCCTGGGAACGACCAAAGTGTAGACTGTCTGAGACAATACTCCCATGGAGGAAAGTGCGCATGGGGACTGTTGTATTGAATCCCGATGCCATTTCTGTGGTTCATCAACACTCTGATAGTCCACAGGTTACAGAATGCCTCCAGATGTGCATCGGAAACTACTACTAGTCTTCAAGGGAACGATCAAAGCGTAGACTGTTTGAGACATTACTTCCACGGAGGAAAGTGCGCATGGTGACTGTTGTATTCAATCCCGATGCAATTTCTGTGTTTCATCAACAGTCTGATAGTCCACAGATTACAGAATGCCTCCAGATGTGCATCGGAAACTACTACTGGTCTTCCAGGGAACGATCAAAGCTTAGCCTGTATGAAAATTACTCACATGGAGGAAAGTGCACATGGTGACTGTCTTACTCAATCCCGATGCATTTTCTGTGTTTCTTCGACACTCAGATAGTCCACAGATTACAGAATGCCTCCAGATGTGCATCGGAAACTACTACTGGTCTTCCAGGGAATGATCAAAGCGTAGACTGTTAGAGACATTACTCCCACGGAGGAAAGTGCGCATGATGACTGTTGTATTTAATCCCGATGCAACTTCTGTGTTTCAATCCACACTTTGAAGGACCACAGATTACAGAATGCCTTCAGATGTGCGTCGGAAACTACAACTGGTCTTCAAGGGAACGATCAAAGCGTAGACTGTTTGAGACATTACTCCCATGGAGGAAAGTGCACATGGTGACTGTTGTATTCAATCCCGATGCAATTTCTGTGTTTTGATACACACTTTGAAGGTCCACAAATTACAGAATGCCTCCAGACGTGCATCGGAAACTACTACTGGTCTTCCACGGAACGATAAAAGCGTAGACTCTTTGAGAATTACCCCCATGGAGGAAAGCGCGCATGGTGACTGTTATATTCAATTCCGATGCAATTTCTGTGTTTCATCAACACTCTGATAGTCCACAGATTGCAGAATGCCTCCAGACTTGCTTCGGAAACTACTACTGGTCGTCCAGAGAACGATCAAAGAGTAGACTGTTTGAGACATTACTCCCATGGAGGAAAGTGCGCATGGTGACTGTTGTATTCAGTCCTGATGCAATTTCTGTGTTTCATCAACACTCTGATAGTCCACAGATTACTGAATGCCTCCAGATGTGCATCGGAAACTACTACTGGTCTTCCAGGGAACAATCAAACCGTAGACTGTTTGAGACATTACTCCCATGGAGGAAAGTGCGCATGGTGACTGTTGTATTCAGTCCTGATGCAATTTCTGTGTTTCATCAACACTCTGATAGTCCACAGATTACTGAATGCCTCCAGATGTGCATCGGAAACTACTACTGGTCTTCCAGGGAACAATCAAACCGTAGACTGTTTGAGACATTACTCCCATGGAGGAAAGTGCGCATGGTGACTGTTGTATTCAATCCCGATGCAATTTCTGTGTTTCATCAACACTCTGATAGGCCACAGATTACAGAATACCTCCAGATGTGCATCGGAAACTACTACTGGCCTTCAAGGGAACGATCAAAGCTTAGAATGTTTGAGACATTTTTCCCAGAAGGAAAGTGGTCATGGTGACTGTTGTATTAAATCCCGATTTAATTTATTTGTTTGATCTACACTAAGTTAGTCCACAGATTACAGAATGCCTCCAGATGTGCATTGGAAACTTCTACTGGTCTTCCAGGGAATTATCAAAGCGTAGACTGTTATAGACATTACTCCCATGGAGGAAAGTGCGCATGGTGACTTTTGTATTCAATCCCGATGCAATTTCTGTGTTTCATCAACTCTCTGATAGTCCACAGATTACAAGATGCCTCCAGATGTGCATCGGTACTACTACTGGTCTTCCAGGAAACGATCAAAGCGTAGACTGTTTGAGACATTACTCCCATGGAGGAAAGTGCGCATGGTGACTGTTGTATTCAATCCCGATGCAATTTCTGTGTTTCATCAACACTCTGATAGGCCACAGATTACAGAATACCTCCAGATGTGCATCGGAATCTACTACTGGCCTTCAAGTAAAGACCAAAGCGTAGAATGTTTGAGACATTTTTCCCATGAAGGAAAGTGCGCATGGTGACTGTTGTATTCAATCCCGATATAATTTCTGTGTTTCATCAACACTCAGATAGTCCACAGATTACAGATTGTCTCCAGATGTGCATCGGAAACTACTACTGGTCTTGCTAGGTACGATCAAAGCGTAGACTGTTTCAGACATTACTCCCAAGGAGGAAAGTGCGCATGGTGACTGTTGTATTCAATCCCGATGCAATTTCTGTGTTTCATCAACTCTCTGATAGTCCACAGATTACAAAATGCCTCCAGATGTGCATCGGTACTACTACTGGTCTTCCAGGAAACGATCAAAGCGTATACTGTGTGAGACATTAATCCCATGGGGGAAAGTCCGCATGGTGACTGTTGTATTCAATCCCGAGGCAATTTCTGTGTTTCAATCCACACTTTGAAGATCCACAGATACACAATGCCTCCAGATGTGCATCGGAAACTACTACTGGTCTTCCAGGGAACGATCAAAGCGTAGACTGTTTGAGAATTACCCCCATGGTGGAAAGTGCGCATGGTGACTATTGTATTCAATCCCGATGCAATTTTTGTGTTTCATCAACAGTCTGATAGTCCACAGATTACAGAATGCCTCCAGATGTGCATCGGAAACTACTACTGGTCAACCAGGGAACGATCAAAGCGTAGCCTGTATGAGAATTACTCACATTTAGGAAAGTGCACATGGTGACTGTTTTACTCAATCCCGATGCATTTTCTGTGTTTCATCACCACTCTGATAGTCCACAGATTATAGAATGTCTCCAGATGTGCATCGGAAATTACTACTGGTCTTCCTGGGAACGACCAAAGCGTAGTCTGTCTGAGACAATACTCCCATGGAGGAAAGTGCGCATGGTGCCTGTTGTATTCAATCCCGATGCAATTTCTGTGTTTCATCAACACTCTGATAGTCCACAGATTACAGAATGCCACCAGACGTGTATCGGAAACTACTACTGGTCTTCCAGGGAACGATCAAAGCGTAAACTGTTTGAGACATTACTCCCATGGAGGAAGGTGTGCATGGTGACTGTTGTGTTCAATCCCGATGCAATATCTGTGTTTCATCAAAACTCTGATAGTCCACAGATTACAGAATGCCTCCAGATGTGCATCGGAAACTACTACTGGCCTTAAAGGTAACGATCAAAGCGTAGAATGTTTGAGACATTTTTCCCATGAAGGAAGGTGCGCATGGTGACTGTTGTATTCAATCCCGATGTAATTTCTGTGTTTCATCAACACTCAGATAGTCCACAGATTACAGAATGCCTCCAGATGTGCATCGGAAACTACTACTGGTCTACCAGGGAATTATCAAAGCGTAGACTGTTATAGACATTACTCCCATGGAGGAAAGTGCGCATGGTGACTGTTGTATTCAATCCCGATGCAATTTCTGTGTTTCATCAACACTCTGATAGTCCACAGATTACGAAATGCCTCCAGATGTGCATCGGTAACTACTACTGGTCTTCCAGGAAACGATCAGACCGTAGACTGTTTGAGACATTAATCCCGTGGAGGAAATTCCGCATGGTGACTGTTGTATTGAATCCCGAGGCAATTTCTGTGTTTCAATCCACACTTTGAAGGTCCACAGATTACAGAATGCCTCCAGATGTGCATCGGAAACTACTACTGGTCTTCCAGGGAACGATCAAAGCGTAGCCTGTATGAGAATTACTCACATGGAGGAAAGTGCACATGGTGACTGTTTTACTCAATCCCGATGCATTTTCTGTGTTTCATCACCACTCTGATAGTCCACAAATTACAGAATGCCTCCAGATGTGCATCGGAAGCTACTACTGGTCTTCCTGGGAACGAGCAAAGCGTAGACTGTTTGAGACAATACTCCCATGGAGGAAAGTGCGCATGGTTACAGTTGTATTTAATCCCGATGCAATTTCTGGGTTTCATCAACACTCTGATAGTCCACAGATTACAGAATGCCTCCAGATGTGCATCGGAAACTACTTCTGGTCTTCCAGGGTACGATCAAAGAATAGACAGTTTAAGACATTACTCCCATGGAGGAAAGTGCGCATGGTGCCTGTTGTATTTAATCCCGATGCAAATTTTGTGTTTCTTTAACAGTCTGAGAGTCCACAGACTACAGAATGCCTCCAGATGTGCATAGTAAACTACTACTGGTCTTAAAGGGAACGATCAAAACGTAGACTGTTTGAGACATTACTCCCATGGAGGAAAGTGCGCAAGGTGACTGTTGTATTCAATTCCGATGCAATTTCTGTGTTTCATCAACACTCTGGTAGTCCACAGATTGCAGAATGCCTCCAGATGTGCATCCGAAACTACCACTGGTCTTCCAGGGAACGATCAAAGCATAGACTGTTTGAGGCATTACTGCCATGGATAAAAGTTTTCATGGTGACAGTTGTATTCAATCCTGATGCAATTTCTGTGTTTCATCAGCACTCTGATAGTCCACAGATTACAGAATGCCTCCAGATGTGCATCGGTAACTACTACTGGTCTTCCAGGGAACGATCAAAGCGTAGACTGTTACAGACATTACTGCCATGGAGGAAAGTGCGCATGATGACTGTTGAATTTTATCCCGACGCAATTTCTGTGTTTCATCAATACTCTGATAGTCCACAGATTACAGAATGCCTCCAGATGTGCATCGGAAAATACTACTGGTATTCCAGGGAACGATCAAAGCGTAGACTGTTAGAGACATTTCTCCCATGGTGGAAAGTGCGTGTGGTGACTGTTGTATTCAATCCCGATGCAATTTCTGTGTTTCATCAGCACTATGATAGTCCACAGATTACAGAATGCCTCCAGATGTGCATCTGAAACTACTACTGGTCTTCCAGGGAACGATCAAAGCGTAGACTGTTAGAGACATTTCTCCCATGGTGGAAAGTGCGCGTGGGGATTGTTGTATTCAATCCCGATACAATTTCTGTGTTTCATCAACACTCTGATAGTCCACAGATTACAGATTGTCTCCAGATGTGCATCGGAAACTACTACTGGTCTTCCTGGGAGCGATCAAATCGTAGACTGTTAGAGACATTACTTCCATGGAGGAAAGTGCGCATGGTGACGGCTGTATTCAATCCCGATGCAATTTCTGTATTTCATCAGCACTATGATAGTCCACAGATTACAGAATGCCTCCAGATGTGCATCTGAAACTACTACTGGTCTTCCAGGGAACGATCAAAGCGTAGACTGTTAGAGACATTTCTCCCATGGTGGAAAGTGCGCGTGGGGACTGTTGTATTCAATCCCGATGCAATTTCTGTGTTTCATCAGAACTCTGATAGTCCACAGATTACAGAATGCCTCCAGATGTGCATCGGAAACTACTACTGGTCTTCCAGGGAACGATCAAAAAATAGACTGTTTGAGACAATACTCCCACGGAGGAAGGTGCGCATGGTGACAGTTGTATTCAATCCCGATGCAATTTCTGTGTTTCATAAACACTCTGATACTCCACAGATTACAGAATGCCTCCAGATGTGCATCGGAACTACTACTGGTCTTCCAGGGAACGATCAAAGCGTAGACTGTTTGAGACATTACTCCCATGGAGGAAAGTGCACTTGGTGACTGTAGTCAATCCCGATGCTATTTCTGTGTTTCATCAACAGTCTGATAGTCCACAGATTGCAGAATGCCACCAGATGGGTATCGGAGACTACTACTGGTCTTCCAGGGAATGATCAAAGCGTAGACTGTTGGAGACCATACTCCCATGGAGGAAAGTGCGCATGATGACTGTTGTATTTAATCCCGATGCAATTTATATGATTCATCAACACTCTGATAGTACACAGATTACAGAATGCCTCGAGATGTGCATGGGTAACTACTACTGGTCTTCCAGGGAACGATCAAAGCGTAGACTGTTACAGACATTACTGCCATGGAGGAAAGTGCGCATGATGACTGTTGAATTTAATCCCGATGCAATTTCTGTGTTTCATCAATACTCTGATAGTCCACAGATTACAGAATGCCTCCAGATGTGCATCGGAAAATACTACTGGTCTTCCAGGGAACGATCAAAGCGTAGACTGTTAGAGACATTTCTCCCATGGTGGAAAGTGCGTGTGGTGACTGTTGTATTCAATCCCGATGCAATTTCTGTGTTTCATCAGCACTATGATAGTCCACAGATTACAGAATGCCTCCAGAAGTGCATCTGAAACTACTACTGGTCTTCCAGGGAACGATCAAAGCGTAGACTGTTAGAGACATTTCTCCCATGGTGGAAAGTGCGCGTGGGGATTGTTGTATTCAATCCCGATACAATTTCTGTGTTTCATCAACACTCTGATAGTCCACAGATTACAGATTGTCTCCAGATGTGCATCGGAAACTACTACTGGTCTTCCTGGGAGCGATCAAAGCGTAGACTGTTTCAGACATTACTCCCATTGAGGAAAGTGCGCGTGGTGATTCTTGTATTCAATCCCGATGCAATTTCTGTGATTCATCAACACTTTAAAGGTCCACAGATTACAGAATACCACCAGATGTGCATCGGAAACTACTACTGGTCTTCCAAGGAACGATCAAAGCGTAGCCTGTTTGAGAATTACTAGCATGGAGGAGAGTGCGGATTTTGACGGTTGTATTCAATCCCGATGCAATTTCTCAGTTTCATCAACATTCTGATAGTCCACAGATTGCAGAATGCCTCCAGATGTGCATCGGAAACTACTACTGGTCTTCCTGGGAACGATCAAAGCGTACTTTCTGAGACAATACTCCCTAGGAAGAAAGTGCGCATGGTGACTGTTGTATTCAATCCCGATGCAATTTCTGTGTTTCATCAACACTCTGATAGTCCACAGATTACGGAATGCCTCCAGATGTGCATCGGAAACTACCTCTCGTCTTCCAGGGTACGATCAAAGAATAGACTGCTTGAGACATTACTCCCATGGACGAAAATGTGCATGGTGCCTGTTGTATTCAATCCCGATGTAATTTCTGTGTTTCATCAACAGTCTGATAGTCCACAGATTACAGAATGCCGCCAGATGTGCATCGTAAACTACTACTGCTCTTCCAGGGAACGATCTAAACGTAGCTTGTATGAGACATTTCTCCCATGGAGGAAAGTGCGTATGGTGACTGTTGTATTCAATCCCGATGAAATTTCTGTGTTTCATCGACACTCTGATAGTCCACAGATTACAGACTGTCTCCAGATGTGGATCGGAAACTACTACTCGTCTTCCAGGGAACGATCAAAACATAGACTGTTTGAGTCATTACCCCCATAAAGGAAAGTGCGAATGGTGACTGTTGTATTCAGTCCCGATGCAATTTCTGTGTTTTATCAGCACTCTGATAGTCCACAGATTACAGAATGCCTGCAAATGTGCATATGAAACTACTACTGGTCTTCCAGGGAACGATCAAATCGTAGACTGTTAGAGACATTACTTCCATGGAGGAAAGTGCGCATGGTGACTGTTGTATTCAATCCCGATGCAATTTCTGTGTTTCATCAACGGTCTGATAGACCACAGATTACAGAATGCCTCCAGATGTGCATCGGAAACTACTGCTAGTCTTCCAGGGAACGATCAAAGCGTAGACTGTTTGAGACATTACTCCCATGGAGGAAAGTGCGCATGGTGACCGTTGTATTCAATCCCGATGCAATTTCTGTGTTTCATCAACACTCTGATAGTCCACAGATTGCAGAATGCCACCAGATGGGCATCGGAAACTACTACTGGTCTTCGAGGGAACGATCAAATCGTAGACTTTTTGAGACATTACTTCAATGGAGGAAAGTGCGCATGGTGACTGTTGTATTAAATCCCGACGCAATTTCTGTGTTTCATCAACACTCAGATAGTCCACAGATTACAGAATGCCTCCAGATGTGCATCGGAAACTACTACTGGTCTTCCAGGGAATGATCAAAGCGTAGGCTGTTAGAGACATTACTCCCATGGAGGAGAGTGCGCATGATGACTGTTGTATTTAATCCCGATGCAATTTATGTGATTCATCAACACTCTGATAGTCCACAGATTACAGAATGCCTCCAGATGTGCATCGGAAACTACTACTGGTCTTCCAGGGAACGATCAAAGTGTAGACTGTTTGAGACACTGTTCGCATGGAGGAAAGTGTGCATGGTGACTGTTGTATTGAATCCCGATGCCATTTCTGTGTTCCATCAACACTCTGATAGTCCACAGATTACAGATTGCCTCCAGATGAGGTTTGGAAACTACTACTGGTCTTCAAGGGAACGATCAAAGCGTAGACTGTTTGACACATTACTTCCATGGAGAAAAGGGCGCATGGTGACTGTTGTATTCAATCACGACGCAATTTCTGTGTTTCATCAACACTCAGATAGTTCACAGATTACAGAATGCCTCCAGATGTGCATCGGTAACTACTACTGGTCTTCCAGGGAACGATCAAAGCGTAGACTGTTTGAGACAGTACTCCCATGGTGGAAAGTGCACATGGTGACTTTTGTATTCAATCCCGAGGCAATTTCTGTGTATCAATACATACTTTGAAGGTACACAGATTACAGAATGCCTCCAGATGTGCATCGGAAACTGCTACTGGCCTTCCAGGGAACGATCAAAGCATAGACTGTTTGAGAATTACCCCCATGGAGGAAAGTGCGCATGGTGGCTGTTGTATTCAATCCCGATGCAATGTCTGTGTTTCATCAACACTCTGATAGTCCACAGATTACAGAATGCCTCCAGATGTGCTGCGGAAACTACTACTGGTCTTCCAGGGAACGATCAAAGCGTAGAAAGTTTGAGACATTACTCCCATGAGAGGAAAGTGCGCATGGTGACTGTTGTATTCAATCCCGTTGCCATTTCTGTGTTTCATCAACACTCTGATAGTCCACAGATTACAGAATGCCACGAGACGTGCATCGGAACTACTACTGGTCTCCCAGGGAACGATCAAAGCGTAGACTGTTTGAGACATTACTCCCGTGGAGGAAAGTGCGCATGGTGACTGGGTATTCAATCCAGTTGCAATTATTGTGTTTCATCAACACTTTGAAGGTCCACAGATTACAGAATGCCTCCATATGTGCATCGGAAACTACTACTGGTCTTCCAGGGAACGATCAAAGCGTAGACTGTTTGAGACACTGCTCCCTTGGAGGAAAGTGCGCATGGTGACTGTTATATTCAATTCCGATGCAATTTCTGTGGTTCATCAACACTCAGATAGTCCACAGATTACAGAATGCTTCCAGATGTGCATCGGAAACTACTACTGGTCTTCCAGCGGAATAATCAAATCGTAGACTGTTAGAGACATTACTACAATGGAGGAAAGTGCGAATGCTGACTGCTATATTCAATCCCAATGCAATTTCTGTGTTTCGTCAACAGTCTGATAGACCACAGATTACAGAATGCCACCAGATGTGCATCGGAAACTACTGCTGGTCTTCCTGGGAACGATCAAAACGTAGACTGTTTGAGACATTACTTCCATGGAGGAAAGTGCGCATGGTGACTGTTGTATTAAATCCCGACGCAATTTCTGTGTTTCATCAACACTCTGATAGATCACAGATTACAGAATGCCTCCAGATGTGCATCGGAAACTAATACTGGTCTTCCAGGGAATGATCAAAGCGTAGGCTGTTAGTGACATTACTCCCATGGAGGAGAGTGCGCATGATGACTGTTGTATTTAATCCCGATGCAATTTATGTGATTCATCAACACTCCGATAGTCCACAGATTACAGAATGCCTCCAGATGTTCATCGGTAACTACTACTGGTCTTCCAGTTAACGATCAAAGCGTAGACTGTTTGAGACATTACTCGAATGGTGGAAAGTGTGCATGGTGACCTTTGTATTCTACCCCGAAGCAATTTCTGTGTTTCAATACACACTTCGAAGGTCCCCAGATTACAGAATGCCTCCAGATGTGCATCGGAAACTACTACTGGCCTTCCAGGGAACGATGAAAGCGTAGACTGTTTGAGAATTACCACCATGGAGGAAAGTGCGCATGGTGACTGTTGTATTTAATCCCGATGCAATTTCTGTGTTTCATCAACACTCTGATAGTCCACAGATTACAGAATGCCACAAGATGTGCATCGGAAACTACTACTGGTCTTCCAGGGAACGATCAAAGCGTAGACTGTTTGAGACACTGTTCGCATGGAGGAAAGTGTGCATGGTGACTGTTGTATTGAATCCCGATGCCATTTCTGTGTTCCATCAACACTCTGATAGTCCACAGATTACAGATTGCCTCCAGATGAGCATCGGAAACTACTACTGGTCTTCCAGGGAACGATCAAAGCGTAGACTGTTTGAGACACTGCTCCCTTGGAGGGAAGTGCGCATGGTGACTGTTATATTCAATTCCGATGCAATTTCTGTGGTTCTTCAACACTCAGATAGTCCACAGATTACAGAATGCTTCCAGATGTGCATCGGAAACTACTACTGGTCTTCCAGGGAATAATCAAATCGTAGACTGTTAGAGACATTACTACAATGGAGGAAAGTGCGAATGCTGACCGTTATATTCAATCCCGATGCAATTTCTGTGTTTCATCAACAGTCTGTAGACCACAGATTACAGAATGCCTCCAGATGTGCATCGGAAACTACTGCTGATCTTCCAGGGAACGATCAAAGCGTAGACTGTTTGAGACATTACTCCCATGGAGGAAAGTGCGCATGGTGACCGTTGTATTCAATCCCGATGCAATTTCTGTGTTTCATCAACACTCTGATAGTCCACACATTGCAGAATGCCACCAGATGGTCATCGGAAGCTACTACTGGTCTTCGAGGGAACGATCAAAGCGTAGACTGTTTGAGGCATTACTTCCATGGAGGAAAGTGCGCATGGTGACTGTTCTATTAAATCCCGACGCAATTTCTGTGTTTCATCAACACTCAGATAGTCCACAGATTACAGAAAGCCTCCAGATGTGCATCGGAAACTACTACTGGCCTTCCAGGGAACGATCAAAGCGTAGACTGTTTGAGTATTATCCCCATGGAGGAAAGTGCGCATGGTGACTGTTGTATTCAATCCCGATGCAATTTCTCTGTTTCATCAACACTCTGATAGTCCACAGATAACAGATTGCCTCCAGATGTGCATCGGAAACTACTACTGGTCTTCCAGGGAACGATCAAAGCGTAGACTGTTGGAGACATTACTCCCATGGAGGAAAGTGCGCATGGTGACTGTTGTATTCAATCCCGAGGCAATTTCTCTGTTTCAATCCACACTTTGAACGTCCAGAGATTACAGAATGCCTCCAGATGTGCGTCGGAAACTACTACAGGTCTTCCAGGGAACGATCAAAGGGTAGACTGTTTGAGAATTACCCCATGGAGGAAAGAGGGAATGGTGTCTGTTGTATTCAATCCCGCTGCAATATCTGTGTTTCATCATCACTCTGATAGTCCACAGATTTCAGATTGCCTCCAGATGTGCTTCGGAAACTACTACTGGTCTTCCAGGGAACGATCAATGCGTAGACTGTTTGAGACATTACTTTTATGGAGGAAAGTGCGCATGGTGACTGTTGTATTCAATCCTGATGCAACTTCTGTGTTTCATCAACACTATGGTAGTCCACAGATTACAGGATGCCTCCAGATATGCATCAGAAACTACTACTGTCTTCCAGCTAACGATCAAAGTGTAGACTGTTTGAGACATTATTCCCATGGAGGAAAGTGGGCATGGTGACTGCTGTACTCAATCCCGATGCAATTTCTGTGTTTCATCAACAGTCTGATAGTCCACAGATTACAGAATGCCTCCAGATGTGCATCGGAAACTACAACTGCTCTTCCAGGGAACGATCAAAACGTAGACTGTATGAGACATTACTCCCATGGAGGAAAGTGCGCATGGTGACTGTTGTATTCAATCCCGATGCAATTTCTGTGTTTCATGAACACTCTGACAGTCCACTGATTACAGAATGCCTCCAGATGTGCATCGGAACTACTACTGGTCTTCCAGGGAACGATCAAAGCGTAGACTGTTTGAGACATTACTCAGACAGAGGAAAGTGCACTTGGGGACTGTAGTCAATCCCGATGCAATTTCTGTGTTTTATCAACAGTCTGATAGACCACAGATTACAGAATGCCTCCAGATGTGCATCGGAAACTACTGCTGGTCTTCCAGGGAAAGATCAAAGCGTAGACTATTTGAGACATTACTCCCATGTAGGAAAGTGCGCATGGTGACCGTTGTATTCAATCCCGATGCAATTTCTGAGTTTCATCAACACTCTGATAGTCCACAGATTGCAGAATGTCTCCAGATGTGCATCGTTAACTACTACTGCTCTTCCAGGGAACGATCAAATCGTAGACTGTATGAGACATTACTCCCATGGAGGAAAGTGCGCATGGTGACTCTTGTATTCAATCCCGATGCAATTTCTGTGTTACATCAACACTCTGATAGTCCACAGATTACAGATTGTCCTCAGATGTGCATCGGAAACTACTACTGGTCTTCCAGGGAACGATCAAAACGTAGACTGTTTGAGTCATTACTCCCATAAAGGGAAGTGCGAATGGTGACTGTTGTATTCAGTCCCGATGCAATTTCTGTGTTTCATTAACACTCTGATAGTCCACAGATTACAGAATGCCTCAAGATGAGCATCGGAAACTACTACTGGTCTTCCAGGGAACGATCGAAGCATAGACTGTTTGAGACATTACTCCCATGGAGGAACGTTCCCATGGTGACTGTTGTATTCAATCCCGATGCAATTTCTGTGTTTCATCAGCACTCCGATAGTCCACAGATTACAGAACGCCTGCAGATGTGCATAGGAAACTACTACTGGTCTTCCAGGGAACGATCTAATCGTAGACTGTTAGAGACATTACTTCCATGGAGGAAAGTGCGCATGGTGCCTGTTGTATTCAATTCCGATGCAATTCTTGTGTTTCATCAACACTCTGATAGTCCACTGATTACAGAATGCCTCCAGATGTGCATCGGAAACTACTGCTGGTCTTCCAGGGAACGATCAAAGCGTAGACTGTTTGAGACATTACTCCCATGGAGGAAAGTGCGCATGGTGACCGTTGTATTCAATCCCGATGCAATTTCAGTGTTTCATCAACACTCTGATAGTCCACAGATTGCAGAATGCCACCAGATGGGCATCGGAAACTACTACTGGTCTTCGAGGGAACGATCAAAGCGTAGACTGATTGAGACATTACTTCCATGGAGGAAAGTGCGCATGGTGACTGTTGTATTACATCCCGACGCAATTTCTGTGTTTTATCAACACTCAGATAGTCCACAGATTACAGAATGCCTCAGATGTGCATCGGAAACTACTACTGGTCTTCCAGGGAATGATCAAAGCGTAGGCTGTTAGAGACATTACTCCCATGGAGGAGAGTGCGCATGATGACTGTTGTATTTAATCCCGATGCAATTTATGTGATTCATCAACACTCTGATAGTCCACAGATTACAGAAAGCCAGGAGATGTGCATCGGAAACTACTACTGGTCTTCCAGGGAACGATCAAAGCGTAGACTGTTAGAGACATTACTCCCATGGAGAAAAGTGCGCATGGTGACTTTTGTATTCAATCCCGAAGCAATTTCTGTGTTTCAATACACAGTTTGAAGGTCCAAAGTTTACAGAATGCCTCCAGATGTGCATCGGAAACTACTACTGGCCTTCCAGGGAACGATCAAAGCGTAGACTGTTTGAGAATTACCCCCATGGAGGAAAGTGCGCATGGTGACTGTTGTATTCAATCCCGATGCAATTTCTGTGTTTCATCAACACTCTGATAGTCCACAGATTACAGAATGCCACCAGATGTGCATCGGAAACTACTACTGGTCTTCCAGGGAACGATCAAAGCGTAGACTGTTTGAGACATTACTCCCATGGAGGAAAGTGCGCATGGTGACTGTTGTATTCAATCCCGATGCCATTTCTGTGTTTCAGCAACACTCTGATAGTCCACAGATTACAGATTGCCTCCAGATGAGCATCGGAAACTACTACTGGTCCTCAAGGGAACGATCAAAGCGTAGACTGTTTGAGACATTACTTCCATGGAGAAAAGGGCGCATAGTGATTGTTGTATTCAATCCCAACGCAATTTCTGTGTTTCATCAACACTCAGATAGTTCACAGATTACAGAATGCCTCCATATGTGCATCGGAAACTACTACTGGTCTTCCAGGGAATGAACAAAGCGTAGACTGTTACAGACATTACTGCCATGGAGGAAACTGCGCATGATGACTGTTCTATTTAATCCAGATGCAATTTATGTGTTTCATCAACACTCTGATAGTCCACAGATTACAGAATGCATCGAGATGAGCATCGGTAACTGCTACTGGTCTTCCAGGGAACGATCAAAGCGTAGACTGTTTGAGACATTACTCCCATGGTGGAAAGTGCGCATGGTGACTTTTGTATTCAATCCCGAGGCAATTTCTGTGTTTCAATACACACTTTGAAGGTACACAGATTACAGAATGCCTCCAGATGTGCATCGGAAACTGCTACTGGCCTTCCAGGGAACGATCAAAGCATAGACTGTTTGAGAATTACCCCCATGGAGGAAAGTGCGCATGGTGGCTGTTGTATTCAATACCGATTCAATTTCTGTGTTTCATCGACACTCTGATAGTCCACAGATTACAGAATGCCTCCAGATGTGCTGCGGAAACTACTACTGGTCTTCCAGGGAACGATCAAATCGTAGACAGTTTGAGACCTTACTCCCATGGAGGAAACTGCGCATGGTGACTGTTGTATTCAATCCCGATGCAATTTCTGTGTTTCATCAACACTCTGATTCTCCACAGAATACAGAATTCCTCCAGATGTGCTTCGGAAACTACTACTGGTCTTCCAGGGAACGATCAAAGCGTAGACTGTTTGAGACAATAGTCCCATTGTGAAAGGTGCGCATGGTGACTGTTGTATTCAATCCCGATGCAATTTCTGTGTTTCATCAACACTCTGATAGTCTACAGATTACAGAATGCCACCAGATGTGCATCGGAAACTACTACTGGTCCTCCAGGGAACGATCAAAGCGTATACTGTTTGAGACATTACTCCCGTGGAGGAAAGTGCGCATGGTGACTGGGTATACATTCCAGATGCAATTATTGTGTTTCATCAACACTTTGAAGGTCCACAGATTACAAAATGCCTCCATATGTGCATCGGAAACTACTACTGGTCTTCCAGGGAAAGATCAAAGCGTAGACTGTTTGAGACACTGCTCCCTTGGAGGAAAGTGCGCATGGTGACTGTTATATTCAATTCCGAAGCAATTTCTGTGGTTCATCAACACTCAGATAGTAGACAGATTACAGAATGCTTCCAGATGTGCATCGGAAACTACTACTGGTCTTCCAGGGAACGATCAAAGCGTAGACTGTTTGAGACATTACTTTTATGGAGGAAAGTGCGCATGGTGACTGTTGTATTCAATCCCGATGCAATTTCTGTGTTTCATCAACACTATGATAGTCCACAGATTACAGAATGCCTCCAGATATGCATCAGAAACTACTACTGGCTTCCAGCTAACGATCAAAGCGTAGACTGTTTGAGACATTATTCCCATTGAGGAAAGTGCGCATGGTGAATGTTGTACTCAATCCCGATGCAATTTCTGTGTTTCATCAACACACTGATAGTCCACAGATTACAGAAAGCCTCGAGATGTGCATCGGAAACAACTACTGGTCTTCCAGGGAGCGATCAAAGCGTAGACTGTTAGAGACATTACTCCCATATAGGAAAGTGCGCATGGTGACTGTTGTATTCAATCCCGATGCAATTTCTGTGTTTCATCAACACTCAAATAGTCGACAGATTACAGAATGCCACCAGATGTGCATCGGAAACTACTACTGGTCTTCCAGGGACGATCAAAGCGTAAAGACTTTGAGACATTACTCCCATTGTGAAAGGTGCGCATGGTGACTGTTGTATTCAATCCCGATGCAATTTCTGTGTTTTAAAAACAGTCTGATTCTCCACAGATTACAGAATTCCTCCAGATACGCTTCGGAAACTTCTACTGGTCTTCCAGGGAACGATCAAAGCGTAGACTGTTTGAGACATTACTCCCACGGAGGAAAGTTCAATTGGTGACTGTTGTATTCAATCCCGATGCAATTTCTGTGTTTCATCAACACTCTGATAGTCTACAGATTACAGAATGCCACCAGATGTGCATCGGAAACTACTACTGGTCTTCCAGGGAACGATCAAAGCGTAGACAGTTTGAGAGTTACCCCATGGAGGAAAGATGGCATGGTGTCTGTTGTATTCAATCCCGCTGCAATATCTGTGTTTCATCAACACTCTGATAGTCCACAGATTACAGATTGCCTCCAGATGTGCTTCGGAAACTACTACTGGTCTTCCAGGGAACGATCAAAGCGTAGACTGTTTGAGACATTACTTTTATGGAGGAAAGTGCGCATGGTGACTGTTGTTTTCAATCCCGATGCAATTTCTGTGTTTCATCAACACTATGATAGTCCACAGATTACAGAATGCCTCCAGATATGCATCAGAAACTACTACTGGCTTCCAGCTAACGATCAAGGCGTAGACTTCTTGAGACATTATTCCCAAGGAGGAAAGTGCGCATGGTGAATGTTGTACTCAATCCCGATGCAATTTCTGTGTTTCATCAACACTCTGATAGTCCACAGATTACAGAAAGCCTTGAGATGTGCATCGGAAACTACTACTGGTCTTCCAGGGAACGATCAAAGCGTAGACTGTTAGAGACATTACTCCCATGGAGGAAAGTGCGCATGGTGACTGTTGTATTCAATCCCGATGCAATTTCTGTGTTTCATCAACACTCAAATAGTCGACAGATTACAGAATGCCACCAGATGTGCATCGGAAACTACTACTGGTCTTCCAGGGGACGATCAAAGCGTAAAGACTTTGAGACATTACTCCCATTGTGAAAGGTGCGCATGGTGACTATTGTATTCAATCCCGATGCAATTTCTGTGTTTCAACAACAGTCTGATTCTCCACAGATTACAGAATTCCTCCAGATGTGCTTCGGAAACTACTTCTGGTCTTCCAGGGAACGATCAAAGCGTAGACTGTTTGAGACATTACTCCCACGGAGGAAAGTTCAATTGGTGACTGTTGTATTCAATCCCGATGCAATTTCTGTGTTTCATCAACACTCTGATAGTCTACAGATTACAGAATGCCACCAGATGTGCATCGGAAACTACTACTGGTCTCCCAGGGAACGATCAAAGCGTAGACTGTTTGAGAGTTACCCCATGGAGGAAAGAGGGCATGGTGTCTGTTGTATTCAATCCCGCTGCAATATCTGTGTTTCATCAACACTCTGATAGTCCACAGATTACAGATTGCCTCCAGATGTGCTTCGGAAACTACTACTGGTCTGCCAGGGAACGATCAAAGCGTAGACTGTTTCAGACATTACTTTTATGGAGGAAAGTGCGCATGGTGACTGTTGTATTCAATCCCGATGCAATTTCTGTGTTTCATCAACACTATGATAGTCCACAGATTACAGAATGCCTCCAGATATGCATCAAAAACTACTACTGGCTTCTAGCTAACGATAAAAGCGTACACTGTTTGAGACATTATTCCCATAGAGGAAAGTGCGCATGGTGAATGTTGTACTCAATCCCGATGCAATTTCTGTGTTTCATCAACACACTGATAGTCCACAGATTACAGAAAGCCTCGAGATGTGCATCGGAAACAACTACTGGTCTTCCAGGGAACGATCAAAGCGTAGACTGTTAGAGACATTACTCCCATATAGGAAAGTGCGCATGGTGACTGTTGTATTCAATCCCGATGCAATTTCTGTGTTTCATCAACACTCAAATAGTCGACAGATTACAGAATGCCACCAGATGTGCATCGGAAACTACTACTGTTCTTCCAGGGGACGATCAAAGCTAAAGACTTTGAGACATTACTCCCATTGTGAAAGGTGCGCATGGTGACTGTTGTATTCAATCCCGATGCAATTTCTGTGTTTCAACAACAGTCTGATTCTCCACAGATTACAGAATTCCTCCAGATGTGCTTCGGAAACTACTACTGGTCTTCCAGGGAACGATCAAAGCGTAGACTGTTTGAGACATTACTCCCACGGATGAAAGTTCACTTGGTGACTGTTGTATTCAATTCCGATGCAATTTCTGTGCTTCATCAACACTCTGATGGTCTACAGATTACAGAATGCCACCAGATGTGCATCGGAAACTACTACTGGTCTTCCAGGGAACGATCAAAGCGTAGACAGTTTGAGAGTTACCCCATGGAGGAAAGATGGCATGGTGTCTGTTGTATTCAATCCCGCTGCCATATCTGTGTTTCATCAACACTCTGATAGTCCACAGATTACAGATTGCCTCCAGATGTGATTCGGAAACTACTACTGGTCTGCCAGGGAACGATCAAAGCGTAGACTGTTTCAGACATTACTTTTATGGAGGAAAGTGCGCATGGTGACTGTTGTATTCAATCCCGATGCAATTTCTGTGTTTCATCAACACTATGATAGTCCACAGATTACAGAATGCCTCCAGATATGCATCAGAAACTACTACTGGCTTCTAGCTAACGATAAAAGCGTAGACTGTTTGAGACATTATTCCCATAGAGGAAAGTGCGCATGGTGAATGTTGTACTCAATCCCGATGCAATTTCTGTGTTTCATCAACACACTGATAGTCCACAGATTACAGAAAGCCTCGAGATGTGCATCGGAAACAACTACTGGTCTTCCAGGGAACGATCAAAGCGTAGACTGTTAGAGACATTACTCCCATATAGGAAAGTGCGCATGGTGACTGTTGTATTCAATCCCGATGCAATTTCTGTGTTTCATCAACACTCAAATAGTC